>NC_059115.1:77289257-77889257 GCF_020740685.1 Jaculus jaculus
TTGAGGGCTATCTCATGCCCTTTTACCTAGTTTTATATTAGGAGCGGGCTCTGATATAATGAGAAGAGGGATTCTTTACTTGCTTCTAACAGAGAGTAAAGCCTGGAGTTTGAGGTATGCAGGGAGCCCGCTTAAGCTCCCCTTGGAGCGTGATAGTATTTCTGAGCTTCTGAATTCTTGGGCCTTTCATCTCCACCATATGTAAGATGAAACAAATTGTCCCAACCAAGAGTGAAAGCAACTTGGGTTAAAGTGGGCATGCAAAGTTATTTGAGAGACTTTTGTGGTATGCAAGCCCACTCTTCTTCGCCAGAGAGCGGTGGGGGCTTCTCTCTGAAGCCTGACATCTGACCACGGGAATCTGGCTTGGTTTCCCTTACCATGTGTTGCAGTTAGGCTCACATTGCTGGCAGAAATCACCTGACCAGGAGCAGCCTGAGGGGAACAAAGGGGGGTTTATTTTGGCTTACAGACTTGGGGGAAGCTCCATGATGGCAGGGAAAATAATGGCATGAGCAGAGGGTGGACATCAACCCCTGGCCAACATAATGGGAAAAATAGCAATAGGAGAGTGTGCCAAATTGTGACATGGGGAAACTGGCTATAACACCCATAAGCCCATCCCCAACAATACACTGCCTCCAGGAGGCCTTAGATCCCAAACGTCCATCAGCTGGGAACCTAGCATTCAGAAATCCTAAGTTTGTGGGGGAGACCTGACTCAAACCGCCATACCCGGTATGGGTTCTCTCCCACTGAGCGGGCCTCATGAAGAGGACTTGCAACTCCATTCCCTGCTGCAGGAGGCTGAGCAGATCTCTTGGACCACAAGTGGAGCTGGTGGTGGGTTCTGCAGCTTCCGGAGTCAGCTGCACAGAGGGGTGCTGGAAGGGCAGGTCCTCTGGCCAGCCCCTGAGAGCACTGGCCAGACCCCCACTGCTGATCCTCTGCCTCTACCACATCCCCACTGTCTTTGGGAGTCTCGAAGTGACTAGTTTTGGAGACAACCCACAAACCCAACTTGGAAATGGTATTTCCTCAGAAAAAGCAAGCCTGCCACAACTGAGCTCTGGGGCTGAATTTAACACTGGCTGTCTCCTGGTTGCCTTCCCTCAGTACCTCAGCCGGCTTGGATCTGGATGTGGCCTGCTGGGGCAGCCCCTCTCTGCCACATTTGGGGTGCTCCTCCAGCACAGATGACCAAGGACTCATGACTTCTCTTTTGCTTTTCATTTACAGTATTTAGGATTTTTTTTTTTGATTATGAAAACCACACAGATAAAATTATAACAAGCAAAAATGCATTTATACTCTTTAACCAGGCTTGGCCTGTTTTTAACATTGCATTACATTTTGTTTATAACTTAAACGCATTCTGTTTTTTTCCTCCATATTTTTATTTTGGAAAGCATAATTTACCCTTTGTTTCCCTAAATATTTTAGTGTGTGGTGTGTGTTTCCCAAGAATGGCACAACTTCAGCACACAGCACATCCACTACACTTGCCCTCTTCATAAACTGGTATTGACACAGTGTGTTTATATTTATCAAACTTACCCCAAATTGTCAGTGGATGTTCTGTCTTTGACACCTGTGTTATGCTGTGGTTCTCCATGACATAATCTAATCTTGGTATTGCATTTAGCTATTATATCCGCCTCTTTAATTTCCTTGAAACTGGGGTGTTTCCATTGCCTTTATTTTTTATGAAATTATTGTGCAAGATATAGCCATCTATACCACTTTGACAATACATTTCTCCTCTTGTGTTTGCTTCCAATATTTTGTTTTTGCCAATGGCACTCCCTTCCAGCTGCCATTGATGTTCTACATATATGCCCACATCAGTATGTATTTTTCTTATTTTCTCGCTGCTGTACTGCTCTAGAGTAGCTTCAGAATTGAATTCAGGATTTGAATTCTGGGCTTCTTTGACTTCTCTGTGTCTTGTTCTAGTCTTCACACATTTTTCGAGACTTAGTGTATATAATGGGATTTTCTGCTCTTTCCCATTAATTCTTCTATTCATTTTGTTGATTTCTTGTTCTTCCTTCCTCTGTCTGTCTTTCAGTGCTTCTCTGTTTCTTCCTCTTTCTCTCTCTCTTTTCCATGAACATCACTTACACAGTAATATAATACAACAACTTTCCTGTGGTCCGCTAGGAAACTACTGATACCTGAATCACAGATTCCTTCAGTGCATGAACATTTATTTCCAAGGGACTGAAAAGGTCTGGATTAGATGGATCGTTAAGTTCACCTTATCTTCTCTTTTTATGAAAATTTCAAAGTTGGATATTCTTATTATGATGAATTAAAACTTTTGTCTTTCTGTTAGGGCTTTCTTGTGTTATCTTTTTCTTGAGTTATATGACATAGGAGAAGTTGTGGTCATTTTCACTTAACCAGAGTTGCTGAAAAGTCAACACAAAGCAGACAACTGTGAGGGTATTATAGAACATTTGGTGTGTGTCAATGAAGACTTTGATGACAAGTTAACCGCATAAGAAAACTTAAAAATATCTGAAGTCTGGTTGTTAATATAAAAAAGAAAACCTGATGGAGGCTTTTTTCTACTTTCAAACAATTAAAAAATGTACCCAATATCATAGCAAGGAAGCACAAGGCTGGAACATTCCACACTAAAATCCTTCCTTCTACTAAACACAAGAAAGTGTGGTTAATCTTGCTAGTAGAAATAGTAAGAATTCTTTCTAGTCTTTCTATAGAAAAGTTTGTTAAAAACTGATGGCATGGTGGCGCACGTCTTTAATCCCAGCACTTGTGAGGCAGAGGTAGGAGGATCGCTGTGAGTCGAGGCCACCCTGAGATTACAGAGTTAATTCCTGGTCAGCCAGGACCAGAGTGAGACCCTACCTTGAAAAACCAAAAACCAAAAACCAAAAAAAAAACCCCAAACAACCAAGAAACAAACAACAACAACAAAAAAAAAACTGTTGGCATATGAAGGGTTAGTTATAGAATATGTAACTCAAATCATAAGACACTGTGTTATAAAAGTGTATTAGAATTTGATGATTAAAATGTTATTTTAAGTCGGGTGTGGTGGCACATGCCTTTAATCCTAGCACTTGGGAGGCAGAGGTAGGAGGATCACTGTGAGTCTGAAGACAGCCAGAGACTACATTGTAAATTCCAGGTCAGCCTGGGCTAGACCCTACCTCATAAAACCAAGCAAAAATCATTTTTTTTTTTTTAGCAGCTATGGTATTTCTGTGTTTTTGTTTGTTTGTTTTTACTACATAGGTGTGCATGTGGGATCCAGAAGACAACCCCAGCTATCAAAATTTTTCTTTTTTAAAATGAGATGGAGAGTATCTCAAAATGAGGTTAGACTGGTGGTCCAGAAACACCCCTGGGTCCTCCACCTTCCAAAAGCTGGGATTACAAGCATGGATGATTATGCCCAGTTATTATTATTTTTTTTTTTCCTGAAACATGGGTTTTGGGGATCTGATCCTCATGAACATGTGGCAAGCACTTTATCAACTGAGTTATCTCTCCATCCCTGGTTCACTTTTTTTTTAAATTTTTTATTTATTTATTTTTATTTGAGAGCGACAGACACAGAGAAAGACAGATAGAGGGAGAGAGAGAGAATGGGCGCGCCAGGGCTTCCAGCCTCTGCAAACGAACTCCAGATGCGTGCGCCCCCTTGTGCATCTGGCTAACGTGGGACCTGGGGAACCGAGCCTCGAACCGGGGTCCTTAGGCTTCACAGGCAAGCGCTTAACCGCTAAGCCATCTCTCCAGCCCCCTGTTTCACTTTTATAGTTTGTTTATTTATTACTTGAGAGAGAGAGAATTGGCCCTCTAGAGCCTCAGCCACTGCGATTAAACTCCAGACATTTACACCAGCTAGTGGGCATGTTTGACCTTGCACTTGCCTCACCTTTGTGTGGGTGGCTTACATGGTGTGATGGTTAAGTTTTGTGTCAACTTGATCTGTTCAGGAATCCACAGACATTGCCCATATGTGGGTCTCTGAGGTTGCTTCCAGGGAAGATTAACTAAAGGAGGAATCCTTCCTCCAGGGTGAGACCTTGCCCCAGAGTGGGATGCCCCTCTCGGGGAGGGTGGGGGGGGCTTCATCTAAGAAAGCTCTGGGAAGGAAAGTGCCCTCCTCCCCTCCCACCTGCCTACTATTTGCTGCTTTCCAGGGTGGACTGAAGGGCAGCGTCTCTCCAGGCCGCCTCCAGGCCTTCAGTGCTGGTTTGGGACTGCTGAGTCCTCCAGCCTTGTGGACTGAGCAGCTACTGGGTTCCTTGACTCTCAGGCCTGCACCCTGCTATTGTTGGACTGCCATAAAATAATCCAATAAATTCCCTTTAAATACAACTCAGCTTATAGGTTCTGATCCTCTAGTGACCCCTGACTAATACAAGTGGGATCTGGAGTGTTGGGCATGGCTCCTTAGGCTTCACAAACAAGCACCTTAACAACTAAGCCATTTCACCAACCCTATAGTTTGTTTTTATTTATTTATTTGTGTGTGTGTGTGTGTGTGTGTGAGAGAGAGAGAGAGAGAGAGAGAGAGAGACAGAGAGAGAGAAAGAATGGGCACACCAGAGCCTCCAGCCACTGCAAACGAATTCTAGATGCATGCACCACCTTGTGCATTTGGTTGATGTGGATCCTAAGGAATTGAACGTGTTGCTTTTGGCTTTGCAGGCAAGTACCTTAACTGCTAATCAATCTTTCCAGCCCCCCTGGTTTACTTTTTTAAAGATTATCTCATAAGTGATAACTTTTCATTGAGAATTAGCAATTACAGATGGATATATTTTTATGAGTACAGAAACTAGCACTCCTGAATTTGAAAAATCATTGAATCTAGTTATATTGTTGTTCCATTCCTAACTAGACTTAACTAGCAATGACAATTATTATTATTGCTTTGACCAATTGTCTTTAAACTCAATATGGCATTTCTTGTTGGGAGCTATGAACCAAACCTTCGCCATGTTAACAGAAACCACCATATAGCAAATTAAGTTTCTACTTCCTCACCTAATATTCAACTACCAGAAACAAAGACTGCCATGTAGCAAGTTAAGTTTCTACTTCCTCACCTAATATTCAACTACCAGAAACAAAGGGTTCGTACGCTTGGCTGATTACTCCCCCATGCTGCCGGTAGCTGATGAAGAAACAAAGGCATTGCGGCTTAACCAGTAACTCTGTGATCTTTGGCCTGATTACGTCCCCTTACCCCTACAACCTTATATAAACCTACATGTAAAAATAAAATCTCGAGGCATTGACAAACACCTAGCATGGTCTCCTTCTTGTGTCTGTTTGCCTTCTCCCATTCATGTTAACTTCCCCCTCGGGTCCTTGTTTGACTCCCTGCTGGCCAGGGCAACTTCCTATTTGTTCCTAACACTGAAGTACATCCTATATGATGAATGTAACTAAGTATACAGATGAAAATCTGAATTTCAGTTTATAAATGTGCCTGATATTGGTGATCAAGGAGCATAAGCTGCTGCTGCTACCCCCATATTGCTCTGAAGAGACCGTCCATCCAGAAGCCCGTCTGATCCCCTCTATGGTGGGGCTAGGACAACTTGGTTAAGGAGACCCATCAAAATGTACTTCCTCACCTCTGACAGGTTCCTGTGTTTGGCATTCTTAGCTTGTGCTTACTGGATTAAGAAAAATAGAATTTACTTGAGGGAAACATTTATGCCCTTTGAGTAAATTATTCATGGTGTTACTTTAAAAATGTCAACTAATTATGAAATTATTACACAGAGTGGATTACGTTTAATTACCATTTTTTTCCCCACAATCTTCTGTGTACACAGTTTTAAAACTGTATCGTTGTTCCTGAATTTTGCTCAGTCATCTTCTATCACCATGTACTAAGGGACTGTCTAAGTAACAGACTCATATAGGCTTTACTGTGAGGATTTCATATTCCTGGGGATGTGGCTTAATACATTTCACACTGTCATTTTTTTGAAGACCCATAGGAGACATTTCTCTCTGGTATTCATACTAGGGTAAACATGCTTCTTTTGGGCAGCTGATTTGCCTTTGCCTTACAGGTATTGGGAATAACAAACTTTATTGTGATTTCCTCTTCATCCTGGTCCCTGGAAAGCTGGGAGCCAAGTACTTGGTCCTCCTGCAGGGAAAGGTGATGGATATATATATTTCATTCCTCTCACCCTGTTCTGCATTTTCCCCTAGTTTATTTACCCCTCCTTAACTTTTCTTTCAAATTTTAGGTGTATTTTATCCAGTTACAGAGTATGTATCTATGGTCTATACTTTGGATGTTTTCTAGAACAATATTAGCATGTAAATAAAATAATAAATCATACGTTTTCCTCACATAAAAAGTTGTTTCAGTGTTAATCATTTTTTCTTTTCAGTGCTTTATGGAGTCTAGGCCCAGCAAGACAATTGAAGCAAACTAATTCAACAAATGATCTAGAAATTTTGCAGCTTAACCCTAAATTCACCGGGCTGATACTCTCACTGATGCCTCGGCCTGAAGCACTCAGCATGCAGTCTTCCACCTGCTAATTCAAGTACCATCACCCTCCCGGAGGTGGTCCACTGAAATCCTTCTTGGCTCATCTGCCAATGTGGTCAGACAGAAAGCAGGCACCAGCGTCTACAGGCGTCCAGCCCGAGCCGGCCTTGTCTCGGAAGCTAAGCAGGGTCAAGTCTGGTTAGTACTTGGATGAGAGAAAACAGAGGCTGAAGCAGTGGGCTTCAAGGTAGGTCTATCGGTAGCTAATAGCGCTCATGCCCCGTTTCATTAGCAAGATCTTATGCTACCACAACGATGCGGGAAAGCTGAGACACAGCAGGGAAGTAGCTTAGCAGTGTCTCTCTTTATGTGACCACACATACTCTTGGAGGCTTGCTCCAGTGGGACTAGATCCTCATAGTTCTCCTGGTTGGTTTCCTGGCATCTGTGCATTCCCGGGGGTGGTTCACACCACAAACAGCACACTGTAGCCGAGAATGAGGATGGGGCTGCAAGCCCAGGGTTAGGGTCCGTGCCTCGCCTTGAGTGAGCCCTGAGCTCTGCCCGCACTGCCATGCAGGGCTGCTTCGTGTTAAGGTAAAGCTGATAATGTTAGCTATTTTATTGGTGGTATTGTCAGAAAGATTATTGTTTTTTTCTGCTTTAAAGTTTTCTACTAGCAGTATCTTTCTGGGGTTTCCCAAAATTTGCCACTTATTGAGTGGGGTGTCTCACTTTAACACAGGGGGGATAGCCTAGATGACCACCATGCCCTGGGGATCCCCGTTGTCTCCCTCCTGAGCACTGAGGTGACAGATGGGATCCACGTCCAGCAGACATTTTCACGGGCACTGGCCGTCTGAATCCCAGTGTTCACACTAGAAAGTGCCGCAAGTGTGTCCGAACAATTAAGTTACCTTTGATGTATTTACTATTATTACAGTATGCTATATATTTATGAGTTTCAGAATAATTCATACTTGGATACAATGTGAATTTTGCAGACCATGTAGACATATTTTTTAAAAAAGATTTATTTATTTCTATTTATTAGAGACAGAGAGGGAGAGAGACAGAGTGTGAGAATGGGTGTGCCAGGGCCTCTAGCCACTGCTCACGAACTCCAGACACATGTGCCACCTTAAGCGTCTGGCTTATGTGAGACCTGGAGAATCAAACCTGGGTCCTTCGGCTTTGCAGGCATGTGCCTTAACCACTAAGCCATCTCTCCAGCACCAGACACATTTTTGAATGATGTATTTTTGAATGATGTATTAATTGTCGCTAAGTCCCCTGACTCTGGGCCATGGCTCCTACTCAAAACTGCATTCATGACTGAACTCGTACTGGCACGGACCCAGCATTTCTTTGCCTAGGGGCTGTCCTGTGCATTATAGAGGATTTAGCTTCCTCCTTGGATGGATCAACTAGATGGGTGTCATTGCTCATGTAACCCCACCTCCTGCATCGTGCAGATACTGTCAAACATTTCCTTTATGACAATACTCTGTGCAAAACCCCCTCACTTTATAGCCATCTCTTTAGGGCGCTCTGAGTCTACAAAACATAAGCTTGGACTGAGTCAATGCTGCTGTTCCTGCAAGGACGCAGTGGCAAAATGTTTTCTTCCCCTGACTCAAGCTAAGGACCAGCTGTCGTGGGGTCCCGCAGCCTGCTGACACACACCCAGCCCTTTTTCTGTCCCCCGTGTGAGCCGCGGGCTGCGTTTGCACTTGTGCTGTGACTGTGCTTCAGCTCAGTCCTTCACACGGTTAGTGATGGCTGCTTCTGTTTATCTTTATTTATTTTCCACTGCTTTGTCAACTCATGGTCTCTGAAACACACACATTTAGAAGGCAATGGAAAGTCTGGCAAGCTGGCCTGGAGAAATGGCTTAGCGGTTAAGCGCTTACCTGTGAAGCCTAAAGACCTCGGTTTGACCACGTTAGCCAGATGCGCAAAGGGGTGCATGTGTCTGGAGTTCGTTTGCAGTGGCTGGAAGCCCTGGGTGCCTGTTCTCTCTCCCTCTCTCTCTCTCTCTCTCTCTCTCCCTCCTTCTCTCTGTCACTCTCAAATTAATAAATTAATGTAAACAAACAAAAAAATTATGGGCTGGAGAGATGGCTTAGCGGTTAAAGCGCTTGACTGCAAAGCCTAAGAAAGCATGTTCGAATCTCCAGGTCGCACATAGCCAAATGAACAGGGTGACACAGGCGCCCAGTCACACGTGCACTAGGGGGCACACACATGCAGTGGCTGAAAGGCCATGGCATGCTCATTCTCTCTCTCGCTAAAATATTTTTGAAAAACCAGGAAAGTTGGATCATACCATTTGGGAGACTGAGGCAAAAGAATTGCTAAGAGTTTGAGGCTACCCAAGGCTAAATAATGAGTTACAGGCTAGCTTGTCCTGTAGAATGAGATACTGTCTTAAAAAATGGAAAGGTCAATGAGCATATCCTTCGTTGTATTTTTATATGTACACAATTCATCTGTCAGTTAATATGGAGACAAGAGCATCTCATGAGAAGCCGGGCAGGCTAGTGAGCTCCTGCGACAAGGCATATCCTGAAGAAGTGTGAGGTCACGAGTCTCAGGACATGAGCCATTTTTAATTAAGTGAACCTGTATGTCCGTCATTGCGCCTGGCGAGTGGTCACGCTCAGTGCGCAGTATCGTGAGTATCATCCACACCACCGCTCGGCGTCCCTTTTCCGCCCCCGCACCTGCGTTTCTCTGCCTCGGGCCGCCTTGTTTTATGGAGGTCTTGAACTCTGGATCACTTCATGAAAACGCAGTCTCACTTTTCTCTTACTGCACTTTTGCTACTTGCATCTCTGGCTTTTGTCTTAAAGCGCTCATCTTTCCAAAACACTAATCAAGACACTCAAGGCCCTGTACCTGGGACCTCTGGGTGAGGTCATGGAGTTAAGTAGTGAAGAGGTGGATTATGTTGATTTAATTGCCACACTATGTTCACTCTTCACACATGTTAATTCGGTCAGTATCCCTATTCTCCCGTCCCCTAAAACCACAACCTAGCCTCACGGCATCTCCCCTGGGAGGACACTTGGTCCATGAAAAGCTTCTGGGTCAGCCCTCTTCCTCCTCCTCTTCCTCCCTCCTCCACTCCACCCTGTCTGCCTCCCACCTGCTGCTCCTCCTTCCCGTGGTGCTTCTCAACATCTGGAGTCTGTCTCTCTGAGTTGAGTGACACTGTTCTGAGCTTTTGCTGGGGTTTTCATACCCATTTTCTGCTCAGTCACTCTAGCTGCCAATGGCCGCCGTGGGGTCAGCTCATTCTCCTATCAGTGCCCAGCTGCTGTCCGGCCCTGGTCTCGGCTGCCGCCTTGGGGTCGTGGCTAGGTGAGTGCCAGCACTTGTTTGGTTGCTTCTCTGATGCTTATCTCCCTGTCCTTGTGTAGAACAGATTATGTACCTTGCTGTCCCGAGCACTCTCAAAGATGATTGGTTGAGAGGAGTCCGCCGGCGAAGGCCAATGATACTCAGACACTGGTATACTTGCAAAGGAGTTTACTGGGATGAAAGTCACACACAAGCAAGTCCAAACTATCACAAATAATATTATAGCTAATATAATATTCATCGCTACATTACTAACACAAGAATATTTCTAACGAGTCTAACATGTATACGACCTGACAACGCGAGATTTGAGTTGCGACGTTTTACGACCTGACCAACGCGGGGTTCGAGCTGCGACGTTTTACTTTCTTTTTGCTGCGCTCCAAGCCGAGTCTTGGTCCACTGGCGTAAGCTAGTGCTCTGGCTTACGGATGATCATTTGGACAGTGTCGGGCTGATGAATTCGGATCGGTGATATGTCTCGCAGGGGTCTCAGTCAGGACTGCTGAGTAACCTTTCAGTCAGTCATAGTGTCGGGGAGAATGAGACAATGGTTGCTGAGCAGCTGGGGTTTTTAATACCTACCAATACTTATCTAATAGTTTCACACACACATCTGCTAATCTCTACTACGTCACTGTACACAGTTAGTCTTAGTTTTGCTTACAAGCTTTGACTTTGCATTTTTTACTCTCACAACAAACTTGTTTATCCTAAACTAGCCCTGGACCATATGCTGGTCCTTACATGCTCATAACACTTGCCTGCTTTAAAAAAACAAAATCAACTTTGCTCCACTACATATAAATACAATGTTTTAAAATGTAGAAAATGAAGCCGTGAGCTAGGGTTGTAAATGGGTTGGTAGAATGCTTGCTTAATAAAATCTCAGCACTCAGGAGGTGGAGACAAGAGAATCAAGAGTTTAGTGTCATCTTTGGCTACATGGTGAGTTAGAGGTCAGCCTGGAATCATGAGGCTGTGTCTGAAAGAATAGAAAATAAATTCATGAAAAAGAAGGAAAATTAAGATGTGAGAGAACATCTTTCTTACCAGATAAGGAAACCCAAGGGATGATTGTTAGTGTGAGGAGATCCACCTCATGACAGGAAGCTTGAGGGTGGACGACGACTGAAGAACTATTCATGTTTATAATTCTATATTACTTTCGGTGTTTGTTTTGTTCTACATTCTTTTGTTTGTTTTTTGAGGTTGGGTTTCACTCTAGCTCAGGCTGACCTGGAATTCACTATGTAGTCTCAGGGTGGCCGTGAACTCACAGTGATCCTCCGACCTCTGCCTTTGGAGTGCTGGGATGAAAGGCGTGCGCCACCACGCCCGCCTTGTTCTACATTCTTTTGAGTCACTCTGTGTATTCCTTGTTGTGTCTTGCTTTGAAATATGTATACATCAGGAGCATGGAAAACTTCCTTGAATTGTTTTGTGAACCAAACATACTTTAAATTTACTTTCATATAGTGCAGCCATCATTATAAACTGGCTTGAAATTCAATGTCCAGAAATAGGGACAAGACCTTTTCACTCAATGTATTTGTCACTGGGTATTTTCCAATATTCAGAAACTGAAGGATGATATTTCCTCCTGTCTCTTTGTACTTTTGCCTTAGAAACACTTTTCTGAAGCGAGGAAATGGAGGGAAGAGGTAAAGCCAAGGGTCACTTTTGGTTAACAACAACAATAAAAAAGGATGAGGGATTTAAAGTTATTTTCTCCTGACACAGTTTTTGTTAGGTAGATAGAAACAGGCTCCCAAAATGGAGTCACCAAGGACAGCAGGATCGTGAAGGAGATTTATCCATATTCCTCAAGAAACCACCCAGCCATTATCCCTTCCTTTCCTAACAATGCCCCAGGTCTTGGTTTCCTGCCCCCTTATCTCCCAGGTCACCTGGTCACTGTT
This sequence comes from Jaculus jaculus, assembly GCF_020740685.1. NCBI lineage: Eukaryota > Metazoa > Chordata > Mammalia > Rodentia > Dipodidae > Jaculus > Jaculus jaculus. Next base: position 77,301,054 of record NC_059115.1, read on the forward strand.
CTGGTCTCACACCATAGCTATTTGAAATGGCTCTTGTAAAGAACAAAGGTGCCCCTGCCAGAGGGGAGTTGAACAAGGACCCGAGGGGAAATTAACCTGGATGAGAGACAAGAGACACAAAGAAGGAGACCAAGTCTATATTCTGATCAAGGTCTCTGAATCTTTATTTTTTACACAGTGGTTACATAGGGGAAGAAAAAGGTGGGGGAATAAGCTGGCTGACGTGATTTAGGGCCTTGAAATTGTCAGGAAACCTAGAGGGGATGTAATCAGGTGTTTATCTAATCTTGCCTCAATGGCTTAACATCCTGACTGTGCCAGGCTTCATAGCCTGACCATAAACTGGCCTTTTGCAAAAGATAAGATTCTGTAAGCAGTCTGCTGACCCACGTTCCAGAAGTATCTAACAGAAAGCTAGATGGACCAGCTTTCTGAATAATGAACCAACTTATGAACAGGCCCAGGCAAAATGGAGAGGCTTTTGCTCTATGGCTCCCAACACAAAGGAGTTCTTTTCCCTTCCTCACCTTTTCCCAAGGGAAGAGCCCTGTAAAGACCACTATGTGTAATCTCAACGTTGGCTGTGCTCTGCCCTTGACAGTCAGTCCTGACAGCTTGTGCTTTTCCTGAACAAAAGCTTCCATCTTTGCCTCAGAGTTCTCTGTGTAATCTTGGTCACTCCCAAACCTTACAGTTTTTACTACTGGAAATAAAATATCTGATTTGAGTTATATCTACGCCTAAAAGTAGCCTGCCTATATAATGAGGAAACAGACAAAACTTCTCTTGGTGCAATGAGATATGTACTCATCCTATCATCCTCATAAAGAAAGTACAACTTTTGATTTTAAAATTAAAGATAGCATCTTAAAAGCATTTTAAAAAAGAAATAGCCAAGCATGGTGGTACACATGTTTAATCCCATCACTGCCGAGGCTGAGATAGGAGGATCACTGTGAGTTAGAGGCCAGCCTAAGACTATATAGTGAATTCCAGCTCAGCTTGGGCTAGAGCGAGATCTTCCTGTGAAAATCCAAAACAATAACCAAATAAAACAAATCAAAATGTTTTAGCTGGGGAAGATGGTGCACAACTTTATTCCCAGCATTGGGAGGCAGAGGTAGGAGGATCGTTGTGAGTTCAAAGCCAGCCTGGGACTACGGAGTGAGTCCCATATCAGTCTGGTCTAGAGTAAGATCCTACCTCAAACAAACAAACAGGAACAACAAAATAAATAGGTATTTGGCTTAAACTTATAGCTATCGATTTTTTTCTAGCAGGGAAAAGTTTCTGGGAAAGAGGACAAAATTAACACCTAGAAGCCACAGGAGTTAGTGAGGAAGTGACCTGGGAAAACGAAAAATAAAGTATGAGGAGTATATGGCTGACTTACATTGTTTTATTCCCTTCCTCCTTTTTCTCTCTCTTTCTTTCCTCCTTTCTTCTTTCTTTCTTTTTTAATTCTACATCAACAGTGGGAATTTTGTCAAAAAGCTCCAAAGCAAAAATTTCTTTCAAACTTGGACTTTTAATGAAAAAAAAAAAAAAAAGACAAAACAGTCTTGGTTACCCACCAGATATAGATTTTTAAGACCCTAATGCTGAAGATATCACATGTTGTGGTCACAGGAAACTGAAAATCAAGCTGGGACAGAGCTGGAAGCTCCTTCTCTGCTGACTAGCTGTCACAGCATGTCTGGTGATATGAATGTAATGACCCTGGTATGATTAAGTTCTGTTTTCAACTTGGATCTGTTTACGAATCCACAGACATTCCTCTTGGTTGTGTCTCTGAGGTTGCTTCTGGGAAGGATTAACTGAAGGAGGAAGCTCTCCCTCTAGAGTGGGGGGCCTGCCAGAGGGGGGTCTTTATGTATGGGGGGATAGAGCCTCTTCCTCCCCTGCCTGGAGTCTGCTGCTGCTTGCATGTGGTGCATCTGTCTTGTTCCATGGTCCTTCCTCGGCACTGGAGCCAAGTTTCCTCAGCCTTCCAGCATGGACTGAAGAGCAGTGGCTCTCCAGGAAGCCTCCAGGCCTTCAGTGCTGGATTGGGTCTGCTGAGGCATCCAGCAACCTGGACTGAGCAGCTACTGGGTTCCTTGACTCTCAGACCTGCAGACTTCTACTGTTGAACTGCTGTAAGCTAATCTAATAAATTCCCTTTTTAACATAATTCGTTTTATCAATTCTGTTCCTCTAAAGAACCCTGAATAACACAACCCCCATAGACTTAAGTAGTTTTGGATAAATTTAAGCTTCCTACTTTGTCTTCAGCAGTGGAGCCCTACTTGGTGTTTTGAGAATCAGCTTATGCTGGCTGGTGCTGGCTTTTCTCTCTCTCTGCTTTGGATGAATGGAATGAGCCAGTTTCTTCTGCCATGATGAACTTTCTCTTGGAATCTGTAAGCCTGAAATATACCCTTCTCTTCCATAAGCCATTATTGGCCAGTTGATTGTCCCAGCAATGTGAAGGTAACTGCCACAGTGTGGGAAAGTAAGCTACCAGGTTAGAAAAGTCTTCACCAGTGTACTGAGCAGTGGTTCTTGCAAGCTACAAAATCAACCAGTCAGGAAAGATATGCTCATGAATGCAGCAGTGGCATACAAGCTATGGGAGTTACCAGCTACTCTTTGGTTGTATTTGAGGTCTGCTCATTGAGAGGGAATCTATGCCTGGTACCAAAAATGGAGTCAAGGGCTGGAGAAATAGCTTAGCGGTTAAGCACTTGCCTGTGAAGCCTAAGTACCCTGGTTCGAGGCTTGATTCCCCAGGACCCACGTTAGCCAGATGCACAAGGGGACACATACGCCTGGAGTTTGTTTGCAGTGGCTGGAGGCCCTGGTGCACCCATTCTCTCCCTCTCTCTCTCTCTCTCTCTCTCTCTCTCTACCTCTTTCTCTCTCCCTATCACTCTCAAATAAATAAAAATAAACAAAAAATGTTATTTAAAAAATGGAGTCAAAAGCTTATGGACATAGGCCCTAAAGGGAAACTTCCACTGTTCCTTGGCTAAATGGCTATGTTAAGTCCATCAAATTGCCTTCCAATTGTATACATTTATACCTGCTGATCAATGCTGTTTTCATGTTTGGTTAGAGAATTTTCCTTTTACACATGACTGTGAATTCTGAGGAGACTCAAGACTCATCTAGGTGATGAGAAGAAAAGGAAATCCAGTGCTTACCCTGGACGAGTCATCTCTATCACACCCACCAGGAATCAGGGAACATTGCCGGGGAAGAAATGGAGAGAATATGAGTGCTGCTTTCACTGCTAGCCAGGGAAGCTTCGATATGGAGATGGCGGTAGACACTGAGGAGGCTCAGAATTCATCCAAACTGAAAATAAGAGGCTGTTGGGGGGCATGACACAAAATAAACATCTCTATCACACCTTCCAAGGCTCAGGGGACCTTGTAGAAAAAGGGGTGGAAGAAAATAAGAGCCACAGGTGGGAAGGAATACTTTGAGGCATTGTCTTCCAGATATGAATTGACTAAGTGCATTCATGACCTCACTGTGGTTGTCATTACCCCCACAAGACCTGCATGGTTCTGAGCTCATCAACATTTCAATGTGGAGGACAGAGGAGGACAAAAGGAGTGAGACATCACAGCTGAGAGAGAGAGACAGGACTACTTGGAAGCAGGAGAATGCTCATTGGAGTGGGAGTGGGAGAGTGGGACAAAAAAGGATAATGGCAATGGGACAGGAAAATGGTCAAATTGCAGGATTTTTATGTATTGAATTTCTCAAAATGTTTGACAAGATTAAGGAGGCCAAAGCCAAATATGTTAGTAAGATAAATTGATCTCAATTTCTAGACATATAAAGACAAAAGATGTCTGACAAGGTGAATTGATCTCTATAACTATGTGAAAGGAGGAAAAATAATATCTTTCCTTTCTCTCTTAGGGGCAAATTAGCCATCTTTTTGAAGGCAATGACTCTTCTTTCTGTTTTTAATCTGGCTTGTCTCAATATTACTATTACTGAGACTTTTAACAAAAAGCTCTCACATGACAGCAAAATAAGTCAACTTGCACTAACCACACAAGCCACACCAGTTAATGTTGAGGGCCAGCAGATTGAGCTAAGGTCACGAGCCAACAACATACCGAGAGATGGACAGAGGGAGGCTTTGCCGTGGGCTCTCAACCCTACTGAGTGAACAGTGTGTGCTCATCTCCTCACTTGGGCCTCGGGGCTTGACAGGAGCCGGGAGAATCCTCACCGTCTCGGCCTACAGTACCCGAGAAATTAATCAGCTCCAGTAGAATTATTTCAGTCTTTTTTCAGCCCCATCATATGAATCTCTAGAGTAGGCACCCTATGTCAAACCCATTTGGCGATCCCTCACACTGTACATGGGAGTCTTTGTTTTACCAGCTTGTTTCTATCTTTTTAATTTTTAAATTATTATTTTAATATTTTATTTATTTGTTTAAGAGACAGAAAGAATGGGCATGCCGGGGTCTCTAGCCACTGCAAACAAACTCTAGGCCTGTGTGCCACCTTGTGCATCTGACTTTACATTCACAATATCTATTTAGCCAAACAACAGTGATATCTCCCCACTCAAGGCTTATGACCTTGCCAGCCATAGGCTTTTAAATAGATTTTCAGTACAAGCCATGAATTCTTTCCAGTGCTGCAGGGCTCAAATCCAATTAGGAGCAAGCAGATTATCCCCATAAGAGTTATGCCGCTATTGCACCAGTGGACACCTATTGCCTGCCTGGTCACTTGTGTACTTCACAGGATCCACCGCTGGTTACAGCTGTTGATGACTTTTCCCCGTGACACATCTCATCTCGCTCTCCAGCCCTGCGCAGGGAGCCAGGTGGGAAGAAGCTTCCAGCTCAGTTTCATCTTGATTCCTTAGAGTTGTGCAACTGAAGTATGGGCTGTCTTCAGAGATAGTGTCTTACTATCTAGGTTTGGTGGCTAATCAAGAGCATTGGCAATAGCCTGCATTTTGGGGGGGCTTCAGGAGCCTCCCTAATCAACTCACTGGGATGAATCCTACCTAACCTTCCTGTAACCACCTATGTGACAGTCACTGTGAGGTCATAAATTCAATGGCCACTCGGAGAGGAGTTAGTAGCTTTGTAAGTAGATGCACTGAACGCTGGGTGTGGAAAGGTGTATGTGGGATGTCGGGAGGCTTGGACTAGCAGAGGGGATTCCGTGGGCATTAGCTGAAACCAAGCATGTATGTATGATAAAGTGATATGGAAGCCTGCTTTTTTGTTACTTAATTTGAAATTAAGAAGTTTGAGTAGAAGTACCCTTTAGGGGGTTGGTAATGCTATACCCCAACACCATAAACATTTCTTCTTGGAAAATGGAGGGTTATGGGAGAGACAGAGGGGCGGGGGCAGAGAGAGAGGAAGAGAGAAAGAGAGAGAGAGGAGAGGACACCAAACTAGAAGAGAGAGACTGGATGGAAAGAAGGGATTCAATGGAAAGAGACAGGGGACATAGAAGATGGTAACAGGAGAAGGTAACTATTAAAATAAGTTATATATGTGTATAATAATTTTCCAAAAATAGTTTACAAGAGCAAAGGGATTTTTATCTCAAAGCTTTTTTTTTTAATTTTGATATTTTTCATTTGAAGGTAATCTTAATGCTATTAAGTTCACAAATATGCTAATTTATTAAATACCCAATCCTAAATATTCTAAAACACACATTGCAAGCATACAGGTATCTACTCTCTCCACATGTCCGCGCCCATTCATAGCATGGTTTGGAAGTAGGGAGAATAAATTCCTCCTTAAACTGCAAGTCAGTAGGTGTTTCTTTACAGTTAAATTTAGCAAAATTCATACAAAATAGTAATTAACAATGATCTTCTTTACTCATTAACTCACAAGGAAACACCTTCAAAACTGCATTTTGTTAAGTTTCTGTCCTAAAATGTAGAAAAACTGAACTACACAAATATTGAAAAGTTAAAAATTCCTTATTTTTTTATTCCTGGTACCACTACCACAATTTACAGGGCAACATACCTGTAATGAAAGAAAAAGAAACACAAAGCTACAACAGATGAAAGACCTCAGGAATGTACATCTAATTGACACTACATTGCATTTTATCAATAGCTGCGCTTTTTGCAAACTGCGGCTATGACAGTCCTGACCAAGAAGGGCTTCCTGTTTAAGCTGCAGTAACTTTTCTGACTATAGATCATCGCTCCTTCTGTGGCAGATTTTTACAGTTCCTCTAATGCCTTTGGGGCGACTGTCTCAAAGTAACCTGTGCTTTCCTGACAACTCCTTGCTCTCTCTCCTGCTAAGAACTGTAGCCCTTCTCTGCTGTTTTTAGAAGCTTCTGCTACTATATCCACCACTTCCACCACCATGTCCATAACCACCACCACAGGGACTGCCAGAGCTTCCTCCACCAAAACTGCCCCCTTCATGGGACCCTAATTTGACTGCTGTTGTCCACTATAATTTCCGAAATCACTGTAGCTTCCACCTCCACCATAGTTACCACCACCAAAATTTCCTCCTTCATTGTAACTATCCTATCCTCCTCCTCCACCACCATATCCACCACCTTGGTTTCCATATCCTGGTCCACCACCACCGTAGCCCCCTCTACTACGATAACCAGGACCACCACCATAGTTGCCACCATCACCTCCAAATCCATTATAACCACCATCACCTCCAGCATACCTCCCTCTGCTGCCGCCACCTCCACCACCATAGCCACCTCTTCCACCAAAGTTTCCACCACCATAGCCACCTCTTCCACCAAAGTTTCCACCACCACAGCCACCTCCACCACCTCCAAAGTTTCCACCACCACAGCCACCTCGTCCACCTACGTTTCCACCACGACCAAAATCACCTCCGCCACCTCCAAAGTTTCCACCACGACCCATAAAGTTGCCAGATCCACCTCCACGACCTCTCTGTGACCCAGCCGACTGCATCTCTTGCTTAGAAAGGGCCTTTTTCACTTCACAATTATGCCCATTAATAGTGTGATATTTCTGAACAACAATTTTATCAACTGAATCATGATCATCAAAAGTTACAAAAGCAAATCCTCTCTTTTTCCACTGTCTTCCATCACTTCTATGGTTTCAATTTTGCCATACTTTTCAAAGTAGTCTCTCAGATTATACTCTTCTGTATCTTCTTTAATACCACCAACAAAAATTTTCTTCACTGTCAAATGGGCGCCAGGTTTTACAGAATCCTCTCTAGAAACAGCTGTCTTTGGTTCCACTGGATGCCCATCAACCTTGTGTGGCCGAGCACACATTGCTGCCTCCACCTCTTCAACACATGAGTAAGTCACGAAGCCAAAGCCTCTGGAACGCTCTGTTTGGGGGGTCTCTCATGACCACACAATCTGTGAGTGTGCCCCATTTCTCAAAATGTTCTCTCAAACTGTCATCTGTAGCTTCAAAGCTCAGACCACCAGTAAACAGCTTCCTCAACTGCTCTGGTTCTTTTGGATCACGACCCTCCATTTTGAGACCAGACTCGCCTCTTCCAACTCGAGTTCAATATGGGACCGAAAGAAAGAGCTCAAAGCTTTTTATTAGTAAAATTTTGCACTTCACGCCCTTGCAAAGAAATGGGGTTCAGTACTAGAGAGAAGAACGGATTATGACATTTTATTATTTTAATCAAGCTACTTTTTGGTTTTAAACATTTATCCCTTACTTACAAAGTAATTAAAAAAAGAACAAATGAACTAAGCAATTAAAGTAGGATGAAACTAAAGAAATTTCTTCAAATTTAAAAACTCACTCTCACTTTATGGCTGTTTGCTGATCTTAGGCAACGCAGTGAGCACTGAGAAGAAATAGCGTGCTTCCTTCACGTTTATGTTGTTGCAGCCAGAGGGTAGATGAGAATGTTTTGGAAGATTTTCAACATTTAATTACCTAAATTTTGACTTTTTTTCTAATGAATGTCAATACTTTTAACCAACTGAATTCAAATGCTTAGTTTATATTACATAGTACAAGGAACACGTCAGAACTAATTAAAAGTAAATGAGAGAAGGGAAATGGCTAATATTGCCTTTACTATTCTCTTTATATTTTACTAGCACATTAAGAAATGGCTAAACTGCGATATTGGTGAATATTCCTGCTTATATATGCATAAATGGTACCAGAAATCATTAAAATGATAGATGTTTATATTAGATTTTAATTATAACTGTGTGTAACTCTGAACTATAAACCCATTCAGAGTTTAAGCAGAAAATTAAGCAGAATTTTTATAAAACAGCATGTTCTACCTGTGAGCAATGTCTTTTTCAGTTTTTCTTGCTGATCATTAAATCTGTTTCCTGAGCATAAAAAAGATGTAATACAAAGATACTAGCTATATCAAAAGAGCTTTGAAACCCATGATGTCACTGATCCACTGATCCAGGTGGTCTCTCTCTGATAACACAATAATTTTTGTGGAAGAACATGAATGCTGTTCTTAAATATAAGGGGTTGTGTGGATTTTCCCAAATAAATTTATTCTAGGCAAAATCCATGAAACATAATCAAAAGGTTGCTTATGTCACTAAATTCTGAGTGGTCTTTTATGCATCAGCTGGATCACTGGAGCAGAACTTGCTATCTGGCAGCAAGACAGCATTCAGGACGTGGCGGTTGTGCAGCAGACAGCATTGTGTGCCTCAGTGGGGGAGCCAGTGAGGCTACAGAGAAAGGTTGTGAAGAATGTGGAGTTAAAACTAGAGGAAAAGATGTGTTAATTTGTGACAGAAAAGTTGCCAATCTGATACTTATGAAAATCTGGAAACTATAAATATACATCATCAAAATTGGCTAAATGGTATTTCTGGGAAAATTGTTCAAACTTTTTTTTCTTTTTTGGTTTTTCAAGGTAGGGTCCCACTCTAGCCCAGGCTGACCTGGGATTCACTGTGGAGTCTCAGGGTGGCTTTGAACTCACAGCGATCCTCCTACCTCTGCCTCCCGAGTGCTGGGATTAAAGGGGTGTGCCAATTCACCCAGCAAAACTTCTTTTCTTAAACCTCCTGCCTCAGCCTCCTCAGCAATTTCCTGCCAGTGAGAGCTACCACAATCGGCAAAACATCTTTTCCTTCAGCTGCTAAACAGTAACACGAGAAAAGGAAAATAAACCAATATTGGACTTCTAGGAAGCATGAGAGTATTTTTCAAGTACAATGGGCAAGCCTATGGTAGAAAAGGCCCTTCCCCAGAGAACCCTGTGAGCACAGCTTCTGGTTAAAGGTGAGATTACACCCAGATACCTGTCCACCCACGCCGTCTGTATAAGTGCTATACCAGTACAAAGTGGAAGTCGGGCTTTCACTCACCACATTTCTAAGATAGGAAAGCCAGTTAAGAAAACCCTAATTGTAGGTATAGGATAGTCCGTACTGACAAATAGTAATGGCTTGAAAGACAAAGTCAAGAAGTGGGGATGATATTGATAAAAAAGTACATTTGGCCCGAATCCAGAAACTGATAGCATCTGTTTAGAAAAGTGTTAAAACTGCTGTCAAGAAAAGATTTTTGTCCGCATTTTCTTCCTTTCAGGGGGCGTATTGACTACAGTGCTATCTACTGGGTTTGCCTGGGCAGTTAACACTGCTCTTCTGCTCATGGCCTTTCACGAGGATGCTGCTCTGTGGAGGTCCATCAACACCACGATTTAACTTATGTAGTAACAAGATCGTTGACAGCCCACCTAAGACTGTATTGCTATAAAATAAAGTTTCTGGAGAATCTTGGAGGCGGTGAGTATATTTTCATCTGGACGCACCAACTAAATTGGAGGTGACTTGTCAAATAGCAGTAGGTGAAACATTATGACTGCAAAAATTTATGTGAGAAAATGATGTCATCGTGACATTTCCTGGTTTCTCTGAGGGTCCACGTGTAAAACTGTGGGGCACAAGCATGTTTGTAGCCCACCTACCTATGTACTTCTCATTGGACAGCTCCACACAATTCCATATCTCCACTGTAAGGTGCAAATGCGTATTTTCTTCTAATTCCTGCTGTGTGAGTTATACTGTATGTCTGTCTAGATGACTAGCAATGATCTTCAGCTTTTGATCAAATGATCTTATTTCCTTCATATTTCCCAAATCACTCTTTTTCTCTAGTTCTCAGAGAAAGGGGGTGTGGTGCGAACAGTCTCTGGTCCCTCACATGCAGCCTTTGCAAGCCTTTCTCACTCTGGAGTCTCTCATCCATCTTTTGCTCTGCCACACCGACTCTATTCCTCTTATCTCATAACTTGCATGCACCTCTTTTTAGTTTTTTTTTTTAACATTCTATTGAAAACTTCTATAAATATAGACAATATGCCATGATCGCAATCCCCTCCCAATATTTCCCTTTCCTCTTCCAAATCCCTCCTCCACTGAATCTCTTCTTTTCTCCAGCTAGCCTCTTCTATGTTGATGGTATCATTTCCCCTCTTATATTATATTAACATCAGCCTCCCTGAGGTCATGAGCATCGAGACCACTTTGTGTGCGGATGGCAGCATTGTAAGCCCTCCTCCCCTTCCTTTAGCTGTCCCGTTCTTTCTGCCACCTCTCCCGCAGTGGTCCCTGATCCTCGGAGGGTGAGATGAAGATGCCTCCCTCAGTGCTGAACACTCCACCGTCACTTCTTCTCAACACCTTGGATATCATCTGCAGAGAAAAGCTTCTCTAACCAAAAGTAAGAGCAGCATTGGCGGATGAGCACAAGCAAGTAGAAACGTGAGGTTTGGGGGCAGTGTGGTGGTCATGATACATCTGTTTATTCAGATGATAGTAGTTTTACCCTAGGGCCTATGACCTGCCCAGACATAGGCTTTTGCTTAGTTGTTCAGTATCTGGAGTTCCCCTCCCGCAGAGTAGGCCTCAAGTTCCATCAGAGCGCAATTGATTTCCCACAAAACAGACATGCTACTAGTACACCACTTGGCACATTTTACCCGACTGGCCAGCCGTAAAGCTAGCAGGGTCCACTGCTGGTTACGGCTGCTGCAGTCAGCTTCACATTGCTGGCACAAAACACCTGACCAAGAGCAGCTTGTGGGAGGAAAGGGCTGATTTTGGCTTTTCAGACTAGAGGGGAGGTTCCATGATGGCAGAGGAAACTGTGGCATGAGCCGTATCAGGCGGACAACAACAGCAAGAGTGTGCCAAACACTGGCAAGAGGAAGCTGGCTATAACACCCAAAAGCCCATTCCCCAACAACACACCTCCAACAAGGTTCCAGTTCCCAAAGGCTATCAGCTGGGGACCAAGCATGCAAAACACGTAAGTTTACCCGGAGCATCTGAACCAAACCAGCACGACCACTGGTGACTTTTCTCCTCCCAAAGGCTGTGTGCTATGTAGATCTTTCCAGCACCCTGTCTCATAGTTAATTAATAGTGAGGAGACTTCCAGCTCAGCTTCAACTTGATTGTTCAGGGACCTGCAGCCCAAGTATGTGATGTCTTTGTTATGCCCAGTTCTTGGCACCCCCAGGTACCACCAAGGAGGACCAAACACATATGCAAGAGCAAGGAGCTTTATTTTCGGGCTTAAGCTCTTATCTTTACCAACTCAGCAGGTCTGTAGAAGAGCCCCGAGCAGCAGGGGCGCAGGTATTTTTATAGGGATTTGAACAAAGAAGTAGGAAATGGGTACCTGATTGGTTGATTTCTTAGGCCATGGGCCAAGGTTGGTGGGGAGGGGGGTGCTAGGTAACTAAGCAACCTCTGTTGCAATTGGCTAAACAAGCAGCAATAACATTTGTGTGTATTTCGATTGGCCGAGACAGGGAGGTAGGAGGGATAAATCTCTTAATTGGCCAGGGCAGGGAGGTAGGAGGGACAAGTCTTTGGCAAGTCTCAGGTGTCCTGGGCAGGGGGCAGGGCAGCTGCCCCTTTGTTTCTCTGTTTAAGCTGAAACTTGTAACTTAGGCCTAACCAGGGCAGCACTCTGCTGAAACCTGTCATGGCGTCCTTCAGTTTCTGGGTCCTTCAGTCTTCACTAATAGGTCTATCAGCTAGTTCTGGTGAGCAAGCAAGAGCGCTAGCATATAATACCCTATAATGGCTTTGGAGCATCTCTTGATTAGGTTTCTTGAACCTTAGATTTAACTTTCCTTGAGTCTATCTACTGTTTCAGCAAAAGGTCAACTTGGATCACTTCTCTCCTTGTATATCATCTTGTGATTAGTATGGCTCTACCTAAGTTGATGTTATGATTTATATTTATCCAAATAAATTCTTTCTTTCTTTCTTTCTTTCTTTCTTTCTTTCTTTCTTTCTTTCTTTCTTTCTTTCTTTCTTTCTCTTTCTTTCTTTCCTTCTTTCTTTCTTTTCTTTCTTTCTTTCTTTCCTTCTTTCTTTCTTTCTCTCTCTCTCTCTCTCTCTCTCTTTCTTTCTTTCTTTCTTTTGGGTTTTCAAGGCAGGGTCTCACTTTAGCTCAGGCTGACCTGGAATCCACTATGTAGTCTCAGGGTGGCCTTGAACTCAAGGCAATCCTCTTACCTCTGTCTCCCAAGTGCTGGGATTAAAGGTGTGCACCACCACACCTGGCTCAGGTTAAGTTGCTTTTTAATGAGAATGAAAGGAAAGGTCATATTGATAGTTAATAGTTTGGCAATGCAGTCAGTATTAACTGACTCCTCCAAACAAACTTAGAGATATGGCCAATTTCTTTTAGAGCATGGTCTCAGTTTCTTATGTAGACTGAAGTTTGGACATCATTGACATTGCCCTGTATATACCCCTGGGAGAAGGGCCTAGGCTGCATTCTTGTGTACATTTTTACCAGGGGAGGACTCTTACAGGGAACATACAAGAATCCAAGGAAATGGAAGGTTTGAGATATCTATTATGATTAGAAAGATTTTGGGAGAGAGAGGTCTGTGAGCTATTCACAGTCAATGGATAAAATGTGAATTGGAGACCCAGCATGCCTAAATAAAGTACCACTAACTTGTGGCTGAAAACAATAGAAGTGATTTTTTTTTTTCTCTCCCAACCCTGGGGCATAGCATTTCCAAACCAAGGTGTGCGCAGGCCCCTCTGCGTACATAGGTGGAGACTCATTCCTTGCCGGAGGCCCTTCTGAGACCTACTCACCACAGCCCTTGCTCCTTGCATTGTAAACACAACATTCCGATCCTGAGGCCTTCCTGTGCTTCCATCACCACATGGATTCTCCTTGTTCTTGGGTCAGGATTTCCCCCTTGCAAAGGGGACACCAGGCATATTGGGTGAGAGCCATCCCACCAGCCTGATTTCTATGTCACCGCATCTGCAAAGGTTTCATTTCTATATGTAGTCATTCATAGTCACAGGTGCTAGGGGTTAGGAGTTCAGCATTTTTTTTTCTTGTTTCGGTTTTTCTTTTCTTGGTTTTCCAGGCTGAACTGGAACTCACTATGTAGTCTCAGGGTGGCCTTGAACTCACAGCTATCCTCCTATTTCTGCCTCCCAAATGCTAGGGTTAAAGGAATGCACCTCCATGCCTGGTTTAGCATATATTTTTGGGAAGGTAAAATTCAACTCAAAAAGACAGGGTCCTGGTAAAAGAAAAGGGTTCTTGGGCTGGAGAGATGGCTTAGCAGTTAAGCGCTTGCCTGTGAAGCCTAAGGATCCCGGTTCGTGCCTCAGTTCTCCAGGACCCACGTTAGCCAGATGCACAAGGGGGCGCACATGTCTGGAGTTCATTTTTAGTGGTTGAAGGCCCTGGTGCGCCCATTCTCTCTCTCTCTCTCTCTCTTTCTCTCTCTGCTGCTCTTAAATAAATAAATAAATAAAGATTAAAAAAAAAAAAGGTTCTGACTAGGCCAACATCAGCAGCATTAACTCAAGCATCTTCCCATGTCTTCCGTCCTCAAGAGTTTAGAGCGGTGAAATCATTGTTGCACTGAAGCATTTCAAGTCCCAGCTTCACGTATTATACAGGCTTCTTGTGTAAACTATGTCTTCTGGCCCTGTACGGAGGAAGTCTCCTGGTCTTCAAGACAAAGTGTCATGTCCTGAAGGTGGCCGTTGCTGGCCCTCCCACCTTTCCACACAAAGCCACCTTCACTCCAGCTAAGTTTGTTTATTAGCTCATTAAAATATTTTAGTGCATAGTATGTGCTGCAACACGATGCTGCGTTGTTGAGAATAGACTCTGGTATTAAGACAATTGCAGAAAAACGTGAGAGACCAATACTATTAACAAAGTTTGCTACCATACAAGCCACAACACACTGCAGACACAGGGCACTGAGTGAGGGCAGGGCGGAGATGTGGGAGAGGGTGCCAGTCAGGAAGTTGCTGTCAGAGTGAAGAGAAAATTTAAAATCCCAAAGTAGTTTCATATCAGGTCTTTCATAAAGCACCCAATTTTTAACTCTAGAAACTTTTCCAGTCATTACTTAACTATTTCATTATTTCACTCATTATGTGATTTACATTAAAGTTTACAGTAATTTCTGGGGTTCTATTCTGAGTTATGTGCCATCCGACATAGTCCACAGCTGTTGTAAAGCAAACATTAAGTCCGGGCAAAAGAAGGAAACATGCACACTGGCTGTAAAGTTGATGCAGTTGCTTCTTAGTTTGCACTGTTGATCAAGCTGTATTTATCTATAATTGATTAGTTTCCTAAGAGAAAAATGCTGTCAATCTGTAATTGGTATCTCTCAGAGCAGTCTTTAAATATCCTGGAGGTAATTTTCCTAAACAGATAATTTAGGATGTCTGCAGTTAAAGGTGCAGTGATGATTGTCTGCAGCAGTCATTGCCTTATCTTAATGCCAATAAGCTACTCATTATTTCTTAAAAGTGAGCCAGCCATTAATCCTACTTTGCATGCTGTTTTTAAGCAGCTGATAAAATAGTTGCTACTAACTAGAAAAGTGTGTGTGTGGAGGGGAGGGAGGCTGGAGAAGATGGCTTCGCGGTTAAGGCACCTGCCTGCAAAGCCAAAGGACTCATGTTCGATTCCCCAGGATCCACATAAGCCAGATGCACAAGGTGTCACATGCGTCTGGAGTTCGTTGGCTGTGGCTGGAGGCCCTGGAATGCCAGGTCTCTATCTTTCTCTTTCTTAACATAAATCAATAGGTATTTTTTGAAAAAGAAAAGTGTGTGGGAAGTATCAACTTGAAGACTGACACAGAAGACTCCAGATTTAAAACTCCACAGTGTATTTGAGGTTGCTTTTAATACCCATATTAAAGTAATGATGGGGGAGTATCTTATGTTTGTTATAGGTATATGTTCATTTGTGTTATTAATGTTAGTGAGCAGGGACATTATTTTACCAGTCCATCCTGGTCATGTGTCCAAAAATAAGTAGTTGAGTAACTTCAGTTGAGTTCTCTCTGCTGTGGCCACACTTCATATTCTGAGAACACAATGACCAGACAGAAATATCGGAGTAATTGGTTAGAAAGAGGAATGTTAATTTTTTTTCTAATTACATTGGATCAAGATTTGCAAAATGTTTTGGTGAAGGACCAGAGAAAAAGAAATATTTTAGGGCTGGAAAGACGGCTTAGCGGTTCAGGCACTTGCCTACAAAGCCTAAGGACCAGGTGCAACGTAAGCCAGCTGCACAACGTGACACAAGTGTGCAAGGTCGCACACATGCACAGGGCGCACACACGTCTGGGGCGCAACTGCAGTGCCTGGTGTGTCCATTCTCCGTCCTCCTCTCTCTCTCTCTCTCTCTCTCTCTCTCTCTGTTGCTCTCACTCTCACTGTTGCAGTCCGGTTCGCATTGCTGGTAGAAATCACCCAACCAAGAGCAGCTTCTGGGAAAAAGAGATTTATTTTGGCTTACAAGCTCGAGGGGAAGCTCCACGATGGCAGGGGGAAACGATGGCATGAGCAGAGGGGGGACATCACCCCCTGGCCAACAGAAGGTGGACCACAGCAACAGGAGGGTGTGCCAAACACTAGCATGGGGAAACTGGCTATAAAGCCCATAAACCCGCCCCCAACAATACACTCCCTCCAGGAGGCATTAATTCCCAAATCTCCATCAGCTAGGGAGCTAGCATTCACAACACCTAAGTTTATGGGGGACACCTGAATCAAACCACCACACTCACTCTTGCTCAATCCCATTAAAAAACAAACAAACAACAGGTCTGTTGGGCTTGCCACATGGTCTCTCACTTTTCAACTCCACCATCCATAGCAGAAAAGCAGCTATTGAAGATTTCTAGTAAAAAGATACGGTTTTAATCAATTATAATTTTATTTATAAAGTTAAATGAAAGGCCATTGTCTGTGTATGGGCTAGAATTTTCTAAACAAAACTACTTTCTTCTAAGGAAAGTTGTAAAAGTAAAAATATATAAACTATGTCAAATGCAGAGCTTTTCAATCCAGTAAATGCATAAAGGATTCAAATCACTAGTAAATATTTTGTGTGGCAAAGACTGTCTGTCTTAGTTCTAGTACGTTGTCACCTAGCTGACAAGTGAACCTTAGTAGTGATCTGGTCTCTGCTTCCTTTCCGCAGGACTGGCGTGATAGGCACGTTTGGCCATGCCCAGCTGACTAGATGGGCGCTGGCCGCAAACTCAGGTGGTCACAGCCGTTTCCAAGGCCTCACGCATGCACAGTGGCAATCACTCTTACCATCTCACCTGACCTCATAAGTCAACTTTTATACTAGCATCAAGCAAAATGGGGTTTTCACTGGGATTTTGTTGACTCTGTAGACCAATTTTGGGAAAATGGACATTGTAACATTACTGTGGTTTTCATCTTAAGAACATTCGGTCTCCAACTATTGCTTTCCTGATTTCATTTTGAGACAGGTTCTTGCTGGGTTTCCATTAGCTTCAGACTTGTGGATTTGCTGCCTTGGCCTCCAGAGTTTCTGGAATTAACCTTGTTACCCACCACCCCTCTCACACGCAGCTTTAAACTTTGTTTCCCTCTTGCTCTCAACTCACAAAGGAAGTGATTAGCTCTGGTACATTGATTTTATTTTTATCCTATGACCTTGGTAAATCTGTTCATTAGTTGTACTAATTGTTGAATAAATTGTTTAATATTTTGTATATATGCATTCATGAGTACACATTAAACATAATTTTAATTTTTCTCTCATATTTCTTCCCATTACACTGGCTCAGACTTGCAATATAATATTTATATTAAGAAGAGAATGTATTTTTGCATTTAATCTACCAAGTATATGCCCAGAGCTGCTTGGTAGATTAAGTGCAAATTCCTAGGAGTGGTGGTGCCTACTTGAATTCTGAACTAAGCTTAATTATAGGGCCTGAACTTTTGTTTAAAGAAAATCTAGAGAAGCTTAAATTCTCCAAACAGAGAAACTTTAGTTCTCCCTTCCTTATTTCATTCCCTCATCATATATATATATATTTTGCTGGCTTCATAGTTCCATTCCTTTTAAGTTTGCCTTCTGATATAATCATATCAAAAAATTTATAGGCATTGGAAGTATTGTTTCCTTACCTAGAAATCTGAAAAAAAGTAGGAATTAAATATTTCATTGTGCTGAAAATAATTACCTTAAGTTTGTTTAGTTAATTATTAAAGGACAATTGACAGAGTCTACGCTCTGGTACAGCTCTCCAGTGGCCACTCTAATGCGTTTCTGTTACTTTGAAGATCCATTTCAAACACCAATCATCAATCCTGGGGAAAGGGCATAAGAAGAGGGTTAGAAAACCAAGATTTAAGTTACTGATTTGTGAACGATTGTCCTGTTCATAGGGTCAGTTTTGGGTGAAAAAAAATGTTCTGTGAACCACAGAGTTGACACAAACTTTTAATTTTTTTCTTTTCTTTTCTTTTATTGAAGTAGGGTCTTGCTCTAGCTCAGGGTGACCTAGAATTCATTATATAATCCAAGGTTGTCCTCAAACTTACATTGATCTTCCTCCCTCTACCTCCAAATGCTGGTATTAAAGGTATATACCACCATGCCTGCTTGACACAAACTTTTTTTAAAAAAAAATTTTTGTTCATTTTTATTTTTTATTTACCTGAGAGTGACAGAGAGATAAAGAGGCAGATAGATAGATAGAGAGAGAGAGAGAGAGAGAGAGAGAGAGAATGGGCGCGCCAGGGCTTCCAGCCACTGCAAATGAACTCCAGACGCGTGCGCCCCCTTGTGCATCTGGCTAACGTGGGTCCTGGGGAATTGAGCCTCGAACTGAGGTCCTTAGGCTTCACAGGCAAGTGCTTAACCGCTAAGCCATCTCTCCAGCCCAGACACAAACTTTTAGACTATCTATAAAATTATTTTTCTTTACTAGTTCTGTTCATCTGGTGCATAATGAATTAATTCTCATTAAATGATTTCTATTACCTTGCATTCAAAGACATTTATTGATCCTAATGTCAATGTAGTTTTTGCTATATTTTTCTGCTTCTATCTTTTGACTCCTAAAAATGGTTGTCTTCGTATAATATCTCTGCTTCCTCAGTTCTTCTTACTTCTTCCATTTCACTCCAGTCTGGAGTGATTACATCTTTCCACTACACTGAATGTAAACTCATTAGTCACCACTGGTAAAATTAGTGTTATGTATTTTGTCAATATTTCAGCTAAAGTTTTTTTTGTTCTGTCTGTTTATTCTTGCACTGGAAAATAGTACATATACATTTGTTCATTCCTCTTCTCAAGGAAATGCTTTGTTCATTATAAAAACAACCTTTCTGCTATCTCTCTTTCTGCCTCCTTCCCTCACTCAAATAAATACATAAAAAAGACATTTCTTTTTTCTTTTTCTTTTTTTTTTTTTTGGTTTTCTGAGGTAGGGTCTCACTGTAGCTCAGGCTGACCTGGAATTTTCTATGTAGTCTAAGGGTGGCCTAGAACTCATGGTGATCCTCCTACCTCTGCCTCCAGAGTGCTAGGATTAAAGGTGTGCACCACCACATGCAGCTCTTAAAAATGACATTTCTGGTTGTTGAGTGATGAATGGCTAAGGTAGAACAAAGAATGGGTTTTGGGAGACTATTGAGAAGGGCGTTCTTCATAGTGGAATTGATAGCAGATTTATCTCAATATTACAAGGAAGATAGAGATACATGATAGAGAAAATGATATGTATGTAGGGCATTAAATTGGAATCTCTTAGGGACTGGTAAGTTTTGGTTCAGTCTTGGATATGTTGAAATTGAGAAACACCTGAGATATCCAAGTGGAGAGAATTAGACACTGTTCACAGTGGGTATAAATCACGAACAATTCTGAAATTTAGCATCATCCACATGCGAATTGATTTGAGACCACAGACTTGAATATAATCATTTAAAGACAGAAAAATAAATTGAAAGACAGCTCTTAGCAAGAAATTTGCTACGGTCTGTAATGTATTCCAGATCTTCATTCACTTTAAAGGATGTCTACAGAGTAAATCAGAAGACACAGGAAGTGACAAGATAATAACACTGGGATTGCTCTTTTCATTCTCAATCTCATGTGATACATTTTTCTTTCAGTTTCCAGGACACAATTTAGTTGAAGGCTGATAAGCAGGATGTTTTTATTGCACCCACTATTCAGGGACCACATGATGTATAAAGTCAATTTGGTACATAGTTTCTATATCTGATTGTCATGAAAAAATTTGATATAAACATCTTTTTGTGTTATTTTTCATTTGTTTGGGAGACACATTCTTACTCTGTATCCTAGGCTAGCCTGGAACTCAAGGAAATCCTCCTCCCTCCTCCTCTCAAGTACTTGGATTTCTGGAGTTAGCTACGAAGGACCTTTTCTTCTGCTCCTCCCTGCACTCCGGTTCTTTCTCTTCCTCTTTGCTATTTTAAAAGTCAAACTTTGTTGCAGCCACGAAATTCATTCACAATGCTCTGCTGCTACTTAGAAATCCCACCTTCCATGCTTTAGCATCAAGGGTTGAGACCGTGGTAAACGATATGATTAACATATGCATTTCAAAATAAGCTACACATATAAAATTATGCTATAAAAATGAAAAACATTACAGCCCACAGTGACACTGAGTAAAAGGATGAGGTACATTATGTATATGTAAGAAGTCCGTTTATAGGAATCAGAAGTTGAAAAAATATATTTTTATTATAAAACTTGCTATTTACATTAGGTTCTTCTCTCTCTCTTTTTTTTTTTTTTTGCTTTTTAAAAAAATTATTGTCGACATACTTAGTACGGATACATCACGTGTAGGTACCATCCTTTCTCTAGACCTACCTGACCTTCCCAGTGGGGTTCAGTTATCCCCGTGGGGTTGTGGGTTACACCTTGTGGGAACAGCACTCAGTTGCTGTGGGGAGGCGATGTCTCGGCATAAAGTTCCAACCTGTGGTTCTTAAAGTCTTTCCGCTCCCCCTTCCTCAAAATTCCCTGAGCCTTGTTTGGTGAGTTTTAAGTGTACTTCAGTGATGAACTCTTAGGAGCTTCTGGGTTTCTGCTTTGGTGTGTGCTGAGTAGCAGCAGCGTCTGTCTCCTTCTCCCTGGAACTGACTGTCAGGCTTGCCATGGAGGCAGCACTCCCGATGGTCTCCCCAGTTCCTCTGTGGTTTCAGCTAGGGCTCGGCTGAAATGTTATTAATTTAGGGAGAGTTTGGTGGATATAGCCCCTATGATAGCCAAAGACTAGTGGGAACTTGACACTGGAGAGCGTAATCTTTGCCTCCATAGGATTCTGATCTCATTCCCAATTCCAGATATGGGTTCCTTTCCACTGAGCGGATCTCTTAGCCAATCAGAAAGCTATTGGATACCCACCAAAGCTGTGTACCACAATTGCACTGGTGTGTCCAATTTGTAAGGGTGTTTGCTTCTTAGTAGCTTAGACCCCTGGTTTCTCCGACATTGCTGGCCACTTTCCCCTAGTAGTTCCTGTAGCACTTTCCAGGACTAGACAGGCTAACTGTCTGGGGACTGGCTCTGTTCAGGACTCTGTCCAGCTCTCTCTGTGTTCTGTGCCACAGCATATGGTGTCTTCAGCAAGAGGGTCTTTAGCTTCTTCTTTATTTAATTATTATTGGCCATTTTCATACATGTGTACAACACATTTTTATCATGATCTCTTCCTGTAGCCTTCTCTTGATCTTTTGTGCTACCCCTTTCAGTGGAACCTTTCATGTCCAAGTAGTAAGTAGTACCTCTTCTACCTTGATATTATTCTTTTTTCTTTTAAGAGTTTTAAATTTATTTTATTTTTATTTATTTATTCTGAGAGAGAGAGAAAGAGGCAGAGAAAGAGAGAGAAAGAGAGAGAGAGAGAGAGAGAGAGAGAGTATGTGAGAGAGAGAGAGAGAGAGAGAGAGAGAGAGAGAGAGAGAGATTGAGAATGGGTGCACCAGGGATTCCAGCCTCTGCAAATGAACTCCAGATGCATGTGCATCTGGCTTACATGGGTCCTGGGAAATAGAATTAAAACCCAACTGCTAAGCCATCTCTCCAGCCGCTACCTTGGTATTATTCTGTTGCCATCAGTCACTATTTATGACTGAATATTGGTGGGCCTAATGTTGTCTGGGACTTGTGCCAGTAATGACACCTGCTGTGAGGTCATGACTGCAATGTTCACAGCATGTCGACAGTCATTCTGTTTTCTTTTCCGTGATGTCCATTGAGCCTGTGAGAAGGTGATATATGTGTCCCTTCCAGTATTGAGCACTTATCTTCAGCACTTTGATGAGTTTTATGTCTCCTGACTATCCACCATCCACTACAAAAAAGAACCTTCTCTGACCAAAGGTGAAGGCAGAATTAAGGGCTGCTTTCAACATGGGCATGAGCATCAGTATTTTACAGGACAATATCCATTTAACCAGAAAGCAGTAGCAGCCTCCCCTCTAGGGATCCGGATTTCCCTGCCATAGGGCTTTGAATGTGTTTTCTGTACCAGGCATAAACTATCCCATGGAGTAGGCCTCAAATCCAATCATGGGACATTTGAGAACTCCAGTAATAGTCATACCACTGATACAGCAGTAAGCACTTCTTGCCTGGCTGTTTAGTTGTGTAGCTGTTATTTATAAACTATGAGATTGGTTTTAGGGAGAATAAAGGGGGAAAGAAAAACAGAAAGGGCCAAGAGCAAAGAAATTCTCCCCCATTTCAGCCTGGAAGGGAAAAGGGACAGCAGAGGAATGTAAGGAAGGTCTCTCTCCAAAAAAGAAACCTCTGGGGAAGTGGCTCCCACACACATGTGGAGAGCAAAACAGGAAAGGGACTCAAACAAAGCAGGAATGTGCCAGGCCAAAAAAAAAATATCTTCCCAGGAGAGACTGAGAAGATCCCGCTCAAGCAGGGCTGAGAGAGCAGGAGACTGGTCACAGCCCGGGCCAGCCAGGAGGTTCCAGAGCCCGGAGCTTACAAAAGGAGATGGGATGTTCACTCACACAGGTGGCATAGGGCATTGATATTCACCAGACATCAAACACCCAATGGGAATGATCCTCTCCCCCAGACTCAGGTGTGTAAGGGATGGACCTGATTAGTTGGGGGGCTCAAGAGGCTGGCTCTGGGGGTCAGCCCACAGTTGAGGGAGAAGCAGGAAGATGGTGCTGGCGATGGCACGTGCAGACACCTTGCATGAGACTGAACCAGAAACGAGTGCGCAGTCTTGCCAGAGAAGGCGGGAGGGCAACCATGGCTCAGGAATGCCTCCACTGACGCTGGCCCCCGAGGGCAGCCTTCACACAGGGAAGCCTAAATCTTGATTTTTCCAGGCCCTTCCTGGAGAAGCGTGATACTGCAGAAAATATGTATTTGCCCCAGGTGTGCCATGAAGCTAGCACACAAGTGGAATTGATTGGGTTTGTTGATAGAAACCTGTTTCGGCCCTTTTTGCTTTGTGCTGAGACACGTGGTTTTCCGCCGTCTTGGGCTCTGGAAGCTAGATGGCTGTAACAGAAGGCACCTTTGACACCTTAGCAGACGACTTAGTTCCTTTCGGATCCAAACTAGATGCACATGGTAAGTTAGTTGAATCGAGGCAGAAGTGAAAGCACTGTTTCTCAGCACGACTACCTCTGATAGATTAAAAAGACCCTTGTCAGTCTGCATTACTAAACTAAAGAGCATGGTGTGTCTCCAGTTTTGTGCGCTTCCATAAACTACACAACCCACATAGCATAGCCCCCCCCCTGCCCAATTTCTCTCCAAGCCCACCCCACATGCATGCACACCCCTGCTTCCTATCTGCTTGGAAAGCAGGAGCTCCTGCCCTCCACGGTATCAGTCTGAACATAACAGATCGGTATGTACCGAGCTTTGTTTCAGGAAACTTCAGGGTGAAGTGTTTCTATCCTTAAGTTTGAATGAGTGTATTATTAAAAATGAGATAAAGACCCCGGAGCCTGCACGAACAAATCTGTGTCTCACTGGTCACACCTTGCGGTGACTTCACATTGTTTGGACTAATGGACTCTTCCATGTAGACCAGGAGACAGCACAGGATAAGGAACACTGGTGAATTAATATGATCTGCTAGCATGTTTTCCTGCCATATAAATTCCATTTCAACTTTAGCACACTTTCCCGCTTTGTGGGCTTTCCGGTAGGTTGTTAGAATTTTCTTATAAATCTTCAGGTTCTTCCCAAGTTCCACATCTGACTCAAACACATTTGTATGGCTCGTGTTTTCTGTGCTGTGGCTTTTAGACTGTTATCATTTTATTAGCGAATATTAACTTTACAAAGTAATGAGCTTCATTGGGACACTTCCATAAATTTATGTAATATATTCTGATCAAAATATATTACAGGGTATTAAACCTCTCTCTTTCGTGCCCAATTACCCTCCCTGCTTCCCCATGTCTACGTGGACATCCCGAACACCCCCTTTTCACTTTCATGTCCTTTGCTGTTCTGGCCATTCATGCATGGGTGGTTGGAAATTTTTTAATATTTATCTTTTTGGGGCTATCTTATTTTATTGAACATGATGATTTCCAGTTTAAGATGCTATACTGGGAAGGACATTTTTTTTAATGGATAATAGAACTCCATTATACATATAAACCACATTTTCTTTATCTATTCACTCATTGATAGGCGCCTAAGCGGGACCTTCCATATTAAATTCCTGGTGTCCAGGTTGCTTTATACTCTCATTGACAGTGGACAGATGTTGCTTCTCCCCATATCCTTCCTTGCAATTTACATATTCTGTTATAACTGTAGATTCATGGACAGTTGAAAAGATAAGATAGTGAATGCACTATTCCTTCCCAGCTATAATACCAAAACCTGAAAACCGAAATTAATAAAATGTTGCAGGGGGCCAGACCTTTAATCCCAGCACTCGGGAGGCAGAGGTAGGAGGATTGCCATGAGTTCGCGGCCATGCTGAGAAGACATAGCAAATTCCAGGTCAGCTTGAGCTAGAGTGAGACCCCACCTTGAAAAACAACAGCAACAACAAAATAAGTTGCAGGGCTTAGTGGTTACGGGGCTTGCCTGTGAAGCCCAAGGACTAATGTTTGACTTTCCAGATCCCACATCAGCCAGGCACACGAGACCACGTAACGTGCAAGGTTGTGTGTGTGCACAAAGGTGGAGCACTCTTCCGGAGTCCGACTACAGTGGCTGGAGGCCCTGGCATACCAGTTCTCTCTCTCTTGGTCATAAAAAGTTGCAACTCCTCACGTGCATCAATTCATATAACAATCACCACGGTCAAGAGACTGAATTGGTCCATTAACAGAAACATCCTGAGCTCTTGCGGGTGTCCTCCAGTATTGCTCTACCACTTTACTCATTTACTTGAGACAGAATTCCTCACTGAACCCAGTGAGCTCCAGCGCTGCTCCTTCTCCTCCCTGCACAGGACTGGGGGTCCAGGCATGCCAGGCTGTGTCTGGCTGGCCGTTTATGCGTCTGCTGGGGATCAGGACCTGCAGGGCTCTGTGCTTGCACAGCAACAGGTCTTACTTGCTGAGCTGTCTCCCCAGCCGAGATTTTATTCGTTATGTCTGAATACTCAGGATACCACATTGAATTTTTTAAAAATCTATTTATCTGTTTATTTGCACCAAGACTTGTTCCTTAATTGGCATAGTATTCACAGTCCTAACTGGACTGTTGCGAATAGGATTGCAGTCAACACTGGTGTGAAGATACGTCTCCTTAGACTGCTGGCTTGGAGTGACAGAGCCAGATCATGTTGTAATTCTATTTTTGGTTTTGAGAGTAACTTCCAAACTAGCTTCCATCGCAGTTATACTAATTTGCATTCCCTCCAGCAGTGCGGAAGGCTTCCCTTTCCCTTGTATCTTCACTCTGTCTGCTGCCTTTGCTTACTTAACGATCACCACTCTGACGGAGAAATGGAGTCTCAGTGGAGTTGTGAATCACATTTTCCTAATGACTCAGTATGTTGAACACCTTCTTCATGTTCTTACGAGCCATTTCTCCCTCTTCTTTTGAAACTTTTTCTGTGTATTGCTTGGTTATTGATTGACTCATTTGCTCTTTTGATCTTTCATTTTGTGAGTTCTTTGTGTATTCTGGTTATTAAGCTCGTGTGAGGTAGTAGCTGGCAAGGATTTTCTCCCATTTTGCTGGCACTCTTTTCCCTTTGTTCTTTCTTTTGCTGTGCAGATGCTTTTTAATTTGAAATAATTCCATTTGCCAATTCTTGCTATTTTTCCTGAGCTATCTATTGAGAAAGTCGTTAGCTGTGACTGTAATTAGAAGGCTTTTCTTAAGTTTTCTTTTAGCAGTTTCAAAGTTTCAGCTATTACATTAAAGTCTTTTATCCACTTAGAGTCAACTTTTGTATAGGAGGAGAAACAAGGATGTCATTTCAGTCTTTAGCACATATCCAGTTTTCCAACAGGCCTTGTTAGAAAGGCTAAATTTTCCCAAACATGTGCTTTTGACACCTTTGTTAAGAATTAGATAGCTGTTGCTGTGTCAGTTTATTCTGAGTTTTTTTTTTTTTTCTCGGTTTTCTGAGGTAGGGTCTCACTCTAGGCCAGGCTGACCTGGAATTCACTATGTAGTCTCAGGGTAGCCTTGAACTCACGGCGATCCTCCTACCTCTGCCTCCCAAGTGCTGAGATTAAAGGCATGCGCCACCACGCCCGGCTATTCTGAGTTCTTTATTGCACTGGCCCACTGTCTTACTGGGCCAGTCCCCTGCTGTTTTGTTACCCGGCTCTGCAGCACAATGAGAGGGTTGTTCCTGTGATTCCTCCAGCGTTGCTGTTTCTGCTGAAGATCACCCCCACTTGTCAAGGTCTGTTCTCAGAGGATCTGTCAGTGACTCTTTCTGGTCTTGGACTTTTCTTTGCTGCAAGACTATTTATTATTGCTTATAGTTTATTGTCTTTTAATGTATAAGTTACAAAATATCAGTTTAGTTTGATTTGGTTAAATATGCAGCAGCTCACCAATTACCTTTAAAAGTTTGAATTTCTTAGCACTTACGGTTCTAGCTATCCTCTAGAGTTCCGTGGTGTCTGTTGTGATAGCATCCCTCTGTCTCAGCCCTGAAAATGCGTCATCTCCTTGTGTTCCTTCACTTAGCTCAGGGTTTCTCAGGCATGGCACAGCGGGTATTGCTCGGATGTCTGGTTGTGTGTGTGTGTGTGTGTTGTATGTGTGTTGTGTGTGTGTGTGTGTGTGTGTGTGTGTGTTGTTAGGTTTGCTGTCATTCACAACTGTCTCTCTTCTTCAGTCTCCATAGTTCTAAAATATTCTTTGTAGTTTCTCTTCTACTTTTATTGCATTTGGGCTGATAAGATAATTTTTTTTTTTTTTTTTTTTTTTTTTTTGCTTTTGCTAAGACTTGTTTTATTGCCAAAAATGTGACGTATTTTTGGAAAATGTCAGATGGCCTCCCATGAATAATGTGTATTTTGAGGTTATTAGATAGAATATCCTGTAAATACCTGTTAAATCAATGTGATCTAATGTAACTCTGACTTCAGGTTAAATTATCAGAATTTGTTTGGATGATCTGACTATTAATGAAAATAGGGTACTGAAGACACCCACGATTATTGTGTCCAGACCTTGTTATTCCTTTATGTTCAACTGTGTGTGTGTGTGTGTGTGTGTGTGTGTGTGTGTGTGTGTAAGAGAGAGAGAGAGAGAGAAAAGCCACTTTAGGCAAGGAGCCTTTGGCTCCTATAGCCCACTCATGGTGGGCCAGTCATGGCGGCCAGAGCTGGAGGCTGGTGTTCATATTGGCCGTGCGACACGGAAGGCAAAATGTGGATGGCGATGCTGTACACTCATTCACCCCACGACCCTCGCCCATGGCATGGGGCCACCCACATTTAGGGTGAATGTTTGTACAGTATTTGACCTAAGCTAGGCTTTCCCCACATAGCTGCCCAAGGGTTTATTTCCAAGGTGCCTCTACGCTAACCATTGAGCAATCTTTCAGCTTCCAAGGTGATTCAAGTTAATAATTCTCATTAACCATTACAGTATATATACATATATGTATGTAAATGTACATATACATACAATTATATATATAATATATCATCATTATTTTCATATTTTGGAGAGAGAAAGAGAACAATCTGGGCACAGCAGGGTGTACTGCCACTGAAAGCAAACTCCAGATGCTTGCATCACTTTGTGCATCTGGATTTATTTGGGTACTGGGACTGAAGCTCAGGCCTTCAGGCTTTGTAAGTAAAGCCATCAGCCACCGTGCCGTCTCTCCAGGCCCACTCTATACTTCTGACAGACGTGTGCATTGGCATATATAGATATAACTACTTCTACTTACTGTCAGTTCCCATTTTCATAGAGCATCATTTTCCACCCCTTCGCTTTTTTTTGTCTCTATTAAAGATTTATTACAATGCCCCCAAAGAACTCCATTTCTTTTCCAGCATCTTGCTTAGCTGCTAGAGGCTGATGTTGGCATATGCCATCAAAACCTCGCTGAAGCCCAGACGTTCTCCTCTGAGATGACTCTGCTTCTGTTCTTTGTGTACATTCTGAATAGGCTTCACTGGTCCAGGCAGCGGAGGGGCCAGTTTGAGTTCTTCATCAGAATCGTCTCCTTTCCTGAGGGCGAAGGCGTCGTGGAGAAGAGAACCGGCTCACAGCCGTGTTCCTTCGGGGGCTGCATGTTGCCCTGGAGGTACTCAGTACATTTTTTTCCTACCTTCCTGAAAAATATCTTCATTGGATTTTAAATTCTGCATTGCCAGTTGTTTCAGCAATTGAAGTGCGGTAGGCGACGACTTTATTTTCTTCTATTTAACTGAGAACTTTAATATGTGAGCTATCGTGCATCAGTCATCCTCCCACCCCATTGTCCTCTTCCAACGTCCCCGGCTCCTCTCTGCAGAGGACTTCCTCTGCGCGAGCAGTCCTCCTGCTCTGGTGCTCGGCCCTTGCTCATCCTCGTCTCCCCCAGCCGGGCCGCCGGGCCCCTCTCAAGACCTGCACTGCTCTCCTTTTCTAATGTGGTTTCAGATGAGAAATCTGATGACCCTAGCTTAGTTCCCATTGAAACCACTGTCTGTCCCTGGATGCTCTCAACATCTTTTTCTTTTGTCTTTCATTCTGTGATATTTGAACAGGATATATCTTTGCTTGGAGTTTTAAAATCATGCCTGTCATCTCAGTGAATCTGTAAATAAATCTTTTAGGACATTTGGAAAAAATTAATGACATTAAATATGTCTTTGCACTTAACTTTTTTTCCTTGTCCTCTTTTATTTTTGTTGCCTTGTACCTCCATGACACAAATTCTAGGTCTTTTTATTTTATTTTATTTTTTGCATAATCACAGATTCCTGAGACATGTTCACATTCATCTACTATTTTCTCCCTGCTCTGTAAATCAAATAATTTCTATTGCTCCCTATTCATGGTTAGGGCTTCTTTTCAGTGCTGGCTCCAATCCACTTTTGACACGTCTATTGACCACTATGAATATCAGCTATGAAATTTCCATCGGATTCATTTTTAAATGTTCTGTCTCCTAGCTACAGAATTTTTTTTTTGTTTAGTTTAGTTTTTCACTTCTTTCAATGATGTTCTTAATAGCTTGTTGAAGTGCCTTGTGATGGCTACTTCAAAGGCAGACACGGCAGCATTGTGTCATCTTAGCGTCGCCAGCTGTGAGTAGCCTTTCCTCAGTCAGGTGGAGAGCTGTTCTTGGTATAAACGCATTTTGACTGATGCCTGGACACTTTGCATATTTTCTTTTTTTTTTTTTTTTTGTAAAATTCTGGCTCATATCTAAGTCTTTCCTGATAAGTAGGTTTCTTCTAGCATCAGTCCATCAGGGAAACGAGCAGAATACCTCCTGTCTACCAGGTGTAGGATTCCACAGCTGGTCTCCATTAACACCTGGTGATAGTGGAGGGAATTACGCCCATCGATTTCTACACTAAGATGTAGAAATTTAAGCTTCCCAGGGGAGCTCTGCTGATACCACACTGAGGGCAGAAGGAAGTTTCTGCTTCCTCAGAGCGATACTGAGGTAGGGTGCGCATGAATGCTAAGTAGTAGAGGGTTCTCACGTCTTTCAGACCTCTCTGATGCTGCCCCCAAGGGAGGTGTGGGAGGTTTCTGGCAGCAGTTCTTAGGGATAAGTGCCATGCCTTCTCACTCGGATTTTTTTGAAACTCTCCAACAGATGGGTTGTCACACCTCAACATACCAGAGAAAAGCAGAAGTCTGTTTCTGCAGAGTGGCTTGGGCTGGGGCAGGACAGTCATTCATGTGGTATTGAACCTGTTTGTTCATAGAGTATCAATTGTATAAAATTACTTTTTGCATCTAAGCTGTCATTTCAATCCCAGGAGAGAAGAGAGAATCATTTTTTGTTTTTCCTGAGGTAAGGTCTCATTTTAGCCCAGGCTGACCTGGAGTTAGTCTCAGTGTAGCTTTGAACTCACAATGATCCTCCTTGGGTCCTGGGGAATTGAAGTTGGGTCCTTTGGCTTTGCAGGCAAGTGCTTTAATTGCTTAGCCATCTCTCTAATCTCCCAAGTAGAATTTTGATAGTGAATATTTAATTTAAATAAGTAGATAACAGCCCTTCATTTATATACATCTAACTACTTTTTAGCTATGTCTTATGAACTCCAGATGCTTGCCACTTTGTGCATCTGGCTCAAATGGGTCCTGGGAAATCGAACCTTGGCCTTTGTACTTCCCAGGGAAGTGCCTTAACTGCTAAGCCATCTTACTTGAGCTAAACTCTCTCATTGACCCTGTGCATATGTGCTTGCTTGCTTTCTCTCTTTCTTTTTCTTCCTCCCTTCCTTTCTTTCTTTCTCTTTTTTCATTTTTTCTCTCCTTCTCTCTCTTTCTTTTTCCTTTTCTTTCTTTTTCCTTTTCTTTCTTTCCCCCTTCCTTCCTTCCTTCCTTCCTTCCTTCCTTCCTTCCTTCCTTCCTTCCTTCCTTCCTTTCTTTCTTTCTTTCTTTCTTTCTTCTTTCTTTTTCATGACCCCCAGAGAGTTTCTGCCCCGCATAAGACTGGAATGATGTGCATGGCCACACCCAGCTATTTATGTGGGTTTTGGAGCTAGAACTCAAACAGACCCCAGGGCTCCTCGGGCCTTCATGTTTGTACGGGAAGTGCTCTTTCTTTCCAACCTGCAAAGTGCTATTTTTCTGCTAGTTAAGTGTCAGTGGTTCAATGACGTCATGGGTGATTGTCCACAAGATAATGGCTTCTGTGTCCTTTAGATAGGCCATACGTGTAGAGATGGTGCTCTGTGCACACTGATGGTTTCTGTCTAATGTTAGTTGAGGTTTAAGGTTCCATCTTTTCCCAAACATGAAGCCAACTCTTATATACCATAAAATAGATGCCTTTAATAGTTCAGAATGCATACTGATCAGTAAATATGTGCATTTAAGACCAGATTATAGTGATCATTGGTAGTCTTAAACTAAACAGTAGAACATTCATATAGATTTGCTATATATATATCTACAATAGCAATACCCTATCATTCATTAAAGGAGGTATCTTTCATTTTGTTCATAGAACCCAGTGTTTTTTTTCCTTTGGTTTTTCAAGGTAGGGTCTCACTCTAGCCCAGGCTGACCTGTAATTCACTATGTAGTCTCAGGGTGGCCTTGAACTCTCGGTGATCCTCCTACCTTTGTGTCCTGAGTGCTGGGACTAAAGGCGTGCGCCACCACGCCTGGCTCCAGTTGTGTTTTGTCAAACCACCATGTAGAACAATGTCATGGACACAATCATTTTCTCACATTAGCAAGAAAAAATCAGACAGTAAAAACACTGAGATTGATAGTCAGCTTTTTAATATTTTATTTTGTCCAATGCCCAGTGATACTAAATATGGAATAGAATGTAAGTCTTGGCTTTTCATTGAAACAGGAAGATGTTTTCTTCAAAGGAAATTTATCTTCAGGTCATTTAAAAAGCAGAGCTCTGAAAATAGCATTGCACACCTGAGAATTTTTACTTTTTTGTTGTTGTTTGTTTGCTTTTTTGTTTTTTTTTTTTTGCAGTGTCTCTCACCCTCTAGTCCAGGCTGACCTGGAATTTACTATGTAGTCCCAGAATGGCCTTGAATTCAAAGCCATTCCTTGACCTCCCCAGTTATGGGGTTAAAGGTGTGTGCCACCACACCTAGCTATTGATGACATTTTGAAAAGTTAGATATATTATTTATCTGTTTTTTTAAATTTATTTATTTGAGAGTGACAGACAGAGAGAAAAGAGGCAGAGAGAGAGAGAATGGGCGTTCCAGGGCTTCCAGCCTCTGCAAACGAACTCCAGATGCGTGCGCCCCCTTGTGCATCTGGCTAACATGGGACCTGGGGAACCGAGCCTCGAACCGGGGTCCTTAGCCTTCACAGGCAAGCGCTTAACTGCTAAGCCATCTCCCCAGCCCTTATTTATCTGTTTAATGGGGATCAGAGAGTGAGAGAGAAAGAGAGAGAGAGAATGGACATGCCAGGACCTCTAACCACTGAAAATAAACTCCAGACTCATGCTACCTGTACACCTGGCTTTACATGGATACTGGGGAATCAAACCCAAGTTCTTAGGCTTTATAGGCAAGCTCCTTATCTGCTGAGCCATATCT
Organism: Jaculus jaculus; assembly: GCF_020740685.1. Lineage (NCBI taxonomy): Eukaryota > Metazoa > Chordata > Mammalia > Rodentia > Dipodidae > Jaculus > Jaculus jaculus. The sequence goes on from NC_059115.1 coordinate 77,333,070, forward strand.
CCAGCCCAGAGACTTTTTACTTCTGCATGACATTATTTTATTTTTATGACTGTTTTTATAATGCATGCAGTTGAATATATAAATACAAAATAAACATTGACATAACCATAATGACCCCGACAAGGTCGTATATATAGTTTCAGAGTTTTGAAATCATGTTAGTGGCTTAAATGACTCTTATACATGATGCCTATGAAAAGAAGAAGACTATGTTTGAATGACTTAATTGAAGTGATGCCTAGCATATCATTCTAAATTTTTCAGATCTTATTTTGGAGTGATATTGGAGATGAGATAGATTAAGCTAGTCTACTTCATCAGGATAGTTCAACATTCCCATAATCATTCACTCCTAAAATCTCAGTACTTTTATCAAAATCCATTTTCTCCATTTTATATCATAATTCAATGTGGTTCAGCTGGAGGCTTCATTTCATATAGTCATTCAGACTCCTTCCACCAGCTTCTAGAAACATGTCTTCCATTCGGTTTTCTGGATCCAGCTTAATGAAATGGGATCTTGTAAGGGGATGGACTTAAAGAGCTTTCTCTTTTACTTGTATTATCTCAGAACTCACCTAATTTCAGAAAAATAGAATAGGCAATATTGAGAAAAGTTTGGAATGTGGCAGAGAGTGTGGTTGCAGGTGAGAAAGCCAATTCAAATAATTTCCAAATCTAGTGTAGAATAACATGTTTATACAGAGGGCTACAGCCAAAAATCTCAACTCACATTTCTACCCAGAGCATTCTTGAATAATTTGCAATTGTTAAAATTGCTTAAAATAGGACTCGTAAAAACTATAATGTGCAATACTTTGTATTAATGAAAACATATATTTATGGCGTAGTGTTATTTCAATAAACCTTAGAAGATAATGGCAGTAAAGAAAGAAATGCCAAAACACAGCACAGTTGCTCTGATTCCGAGGGAAGGTTTTGGTCATCCTCTGGGTCAGGACAGGTGTCTTTGAACACAGGGAATAACAGATGCGAGGAGCTCTTTCTGAGGAGGGTGATACTATTGATGAGAAGAATAGGTTTTTATAAACGTGTCTAAAATTTCCTACATTTGATGTAATGGAAACACTGATCAAGGAACAAGTTATACACTGCTTTTATCTCAAAAAGGGTTAGAAGCAACACAAACTTTAGAAGTTGTTTGAAGCAGTTCTACTTCTTATCCCAGGTGCTGTAGGAAAGTACTAAGAAATCCATGAAGCAGCGACGGGGCCTTTGGTACCCATTCAACTAGTTTTGCATTGGCTTATTGCTCAAACACTTAGTGTGAACTTTCTACTCTTGATGTTCACCTGTTTTTAATATCTGGAGGTAGAGAGAGGCAACTGTTTTATCTACAATTATTCAGTTAATTTTTCATTCACTATGACTTGGTGACAAGATTTCTCGACAGGAAACAGGGTTCATGCGACTGTGAGTGGAGCTGAGGATCCCCAGGAAGAGGCCAGCCCCAGGAGTGCTTAATGATTTGTCAGGGAGCTTCCTTGACACTCTGGCGTCTTTACACAATTTCGTGCAACCCTCTCAGACTTCACTAGTGAAAAGGTAATTTGTGAAAACATGCCCATAACATGTTATGAGCTTTAGATCTGTCCATGCAACTGGCTACAGCTGCTAAGGACATCTCTTCTCATTAAATCTTACTTAGAAAAGGCAAGGAAGGTAGTTCTCTGAATGCAGGTCTGGCTTCTCTTCCATGTTTCAGAAGGATCTGGGGTCAAGACTTTGGCCATGCCAGACTGGAAGCTGCTCGGAGAGCACGCTGATGGAGCTTACTGCCTGGCCTTGGGAGACGTGCTCGGAAGTTTATCTTTGCCTGATGGTCAAATTATGTGTTCTTCATGGATTAGTGAGGAGATAATGTGACATTTATGCAGTTTATACATAAACAACACTCTCTATTTGGAGAGGGAGAACATGTAAGCCAGTTGGTCTTTGGAAAACTCAGAGTTTGAAATGAGAATATTTACAAAGGGGAAAAAGTCTTTACATAGCTGAACTCAAAAGAAACAGAAGGGTCATTTGCTGCAGCCTGGCTTTATGCCTGAGGCAGAACAAGAATACAGGCTAGTAATCTTCCCATAGTATTTTAAAATAGATTTAACATGTTTCCTAAGTTCCTTCCCCCCCAGATATCATGTAGGAATTAGCCGGACAGGTTGCTACGTGATATCTGGGGGGAAGGAACTTAGGAAACATGTTCCTGTATGTAGAGGGCTTATAGTCCTGTGAGGAAGACAGACACTGTAGCAACTACCACAGGAAAGACTAAGTGTACATTATGCACAACTAATTTTTGTTTTTGCCCATTATACTTTGAATTTCTTTTTAAAATATATTTTATTTATTTGTTTGAGAGAGAGAGAGAGGAGAATGGATACACACCAGGGCCTCCAGCCATTGCAAACGAACTCCAGACGCATGCACCCCCTTGTGCATCTGACTTATGTGGGTCCCGGAGAATTGAACCAGGATCCTTTGGCCTTGCAGGCAAGTGCCTTAACCGCTGTGCCGTCTGTCCAGCCCACTTCCACTTCAAATTTCTTTCAGGCAAGAGAAGTAAGGCTGCACTCATGTGGTGGCTCAGGAGAGAACACTTTTGTACTCACCTTGATGTCTTGCTAACTGACCAACTGCCTCCTAAAGACACATTGAAGTATGCGGCCATATTTCACCTTCCCTACCACACACCCCGATTCTTACTATTACTACTGCTTTAGTTTCAGACCAAACTTTCCACCCACAGTTTTCTTAGATTTTTTTCAAACAGCTTCTTAATAAAATATTCTCCATCTGGTTTTATTAACTTCATTTAAAGTGCCGAGTGCTTTGCATTTTTACAAGTCTAACGGGCCCTGTTTGCTAATTTATTGGAATGAGGTTTTATTTCTGTTTCACACATTTTAAGGCTGTTATTTATTATTTCCTCCACCTCTCATGACATTGAAGTCGTTTGTATTTTATATGGTTATATTCATAGTTCACATTGCTAGCTATAGAGTTCGTTAATGTAACATCAATAATATGTATTTCAATTGACTTTCCCTGGAAGCCATGGAAGAGTCAATCTATAGCAGCAAGAATAATAAAAAAAAAGGATGAGAGAGCAGAAAATAATTAGAATTTGCTCTGAAAGTAATGCCAGTAGTCTTTTGGCAATTTGATATAAGCTAATATAATTTATATGCAACTACACATGCTAAAATACATATTTATAATTGGTAAAAATGCTTGTGTAACAATTTTTCCTGTATGTTGTTTTGGTTTACTTTGATTGTCTCACTGAGGGGAATTAATATTCAACTCTCCTTTTCCATGATCATTTATAACAATTATACTGTGATAATTGCCTTTTGAAATGCCACAGATATCAACACAGAACAGCATGGATATATACATATACCCCTAGAATGTTAACATGTGCGTGACTCTATACTGAATATAATAGAATTGTTATATAAAGGAGCCAAAGGTGGCTATTGTATCGATCACCAGGTTATTTCTTCATTCCTGGCTGGGACGTGTTGGCTCAGCAGCCCATCAATAACAAACTCAAATTTTCACACATTCCTTTCTAAATTCTCCCAAACAAGAATGTCTTTAATGATCTTCAGCCTGCCTGCTTTGCATATCCTGCAGAAACTCTCTCCCTTCTGCTCCTGACTGATAACCTGGAGCCTCCTGCATGAAGGACCCATGGAGCGTGGGCCTTTGCCTTCCTTCAGTGGGTGGCTTCCAGCTGCGCTGCTGGGAATGTCGGCCAACGGCAGCTCTGCTGTTTACTCCCTTCCCCAGGAATCCCCTTGCCTGCCTGCCTTTCCTAGCATGACACCCTCACAATTCTGTCTGAGCAGTATTATACACTAAGGTCCTTCCCTCCTCATGAATCTCTAAGCAGAGCTCTTCCGTGCTACCATCCTCAATTATCTGGTCTTTTTCATAGACCAGCCTTGCCAAGCCAAATTCCTAAAACACCTAAGTAATTATGACTGCGGTCCTTATATGGAAATATACAGATTATTCAACCTACTCAGTCATCCTGACAACTTCATTTCAACGGAAAATAGGATCATAAATGTAATTATTTACACAAATATAAATACGTTTTCCAAAAGAAATAATTTGTAGTCAGTTTTGTGATGTTATTTAAATATATAGGATTATTTCTTATGTAATTATGATTTTAATAACCTGCATGATTGACACCAATTAAAATGATATACATATAATTAAATATTTTAACATAAAATTCAAATGTACTGAACTTATGTCTAAAGTTTTCATATTTAAACATGCAGTGATGTCTGAGAAAGCTTTGCATACTTGCATCCACAGATTTTCTTACAAATATCTCATTCGTAAAACACTGTCCATAAATTTCTTTCATGTAAAGTCAAAACTCAGGCAACTTTTGAACTTGGGTGTATAATCCTGGATGTTTATAAGTCTTACTCATCATTTTATAGTTTCCTTAGTTACTATCATTAATTTAACAAAACATGTTTTGTTTTTCTTTTATTCATTCTTTCTAAGTATTATACTTAGTCTTAAATATAGAAACTATGTATTTTTCAAACTCTTTATTCATGTATTTATATAATATTTAGATGAATTATTTTATAGTTATAATGAAAAGATCTAGGATCTGGACCTTATCAGAGAATAACTCTTAGACACTTTGCAACTTACATGAATGAAGCAGAACTAGGCAAGGTCTGTTACCCTAGAGATCATTGTGGTGGTTTGAACAGATGGCCCCAATATATTCCATGTTTTATTTGTTTGTAGTTTGCATCTGCAGCCACCTGGTCGGAGGCAGTGTCAATGGGTGTGCGCCCCCTTGTGCATCTGGCTAAAGTGGGACCTGGGGAACCGAGCCTCGAACCGCGGTCCTTAGGCTTCACAGGCAAGTGCTTAACCGCTAAGCTATCTCTCCAGCCCCAATATCTAATATTTTTTTGCCCATGCATATTAATTGACAGTTTTCTTGGGACAGAATTTTGTGGATAATTTCTGCATATTTTGATGAATAGTGCTTCATAGTGTCCTGGTGTTTAATGTTGCAGAGCGCCCTGGGCCAACCTGATCATATTTCCTTGTCCATAGGATATTTTCCTAGGTCACTGTAGTGGTCTTCACTATTTATCTGTGACAATCACACCAGATACATTTTGATATTATCGCTTTTAATTGACTTCTTTAAATATGATATTCTGATTTCAGAGTGAGATTTTATTGTATGTAAAGTTTCTAATTATTTATTACAGTATTGATTCAGCTTCATCTGTTTTCATATTCTTTGATTAAATGTCAGGAATCTATTCTTCCTGTGACTTATTTTTCCTCACTTGAACTATTTTATTGATTATGTTTTATACATATCTCATAATTTCTTCTGTATTGATAATTTGATTTTCTGCAGTATCTAGTATGCTTTCTGCTTCATTAAATGTAAAATTCAGAAACTATATTTTAGCGGTAGATGTTTTCATTCATTATTTATCTTGATTTTCAATTTTACTAGTAGTTCATTCTAGATTTATATGTGTAGTGCCTCTGTGAAAACATAAGGTTGATTTTTAGGCATTTCTTCTATTTATTTTAAAAAAATTACTCAAAGTGTTTTAGTGCAGTAAAGATAAGATTCCTGGGATTCAGAATTCTGTTTGGCCTCTGATAGTCCTGGTTTTACTCATTTTTATAGGGAACAATCTATTTCAGCTGTGACACTTACCATCCAAGTGATCTTTGGTAAGTTAATTCAACTTTTTGTACCTTAATTTCCTTATCTTTAAAATTAGGTGGGTGATAATAGTGTTACTCTCAAAGAATTCTATCAAGAATTAAGCTAAGTGATAAACTTTTCTTTATCATTCTACTTGAGTGTCTAGGAAATAGTGAAAATTCAATAATCATCACAATGAACTGAAACAACCTGATATGGTAGGTTCCAGGAGGAAAAAAAAAAAAATTCTACTTTTAACTTGGTCTGTAGAAGTAATGATTTCCCACCAACTTTTTTGTGATCATTCTATAATGGTTCAACAACTTCTCTGGCAATTTTAGGCAAAGAAAGTCATTTTGAGAATTGAAATGTTTCACAAATGCACTTATATTTAAAACTTATCTCTTCCTCCAGCTTGAGCATACCTCAAGGTTGAAATCCACCCTGTGGTATGATCTATGAACAACACATCTCTCATTCCTCAGCATCCCTGTCTTCATCCTCCTCTTCCTCTCTAGTCTAGTTTCTGATCCACTCAAGATCACAAGCTGGACGTAAGGGGACAAGTGAGGAGAACTAACATTGAAGCAAAGTGATATAAACTGGTTTTGGAAATTTCTGATCATGTAGCTGTTCAGATCTGGCTTTGTTTTTCTTAAGAACATTTCAGTAGCATCCTCCCAGGATCAGAGTGTTGGAGGATTCACAAACTTGTATGCTAACAAAACTGCAGACTTCTGTTCACTCTGCCCCTCTTCCAGAGGCCTGAAGGCTGCGGATCCCTCCCTTTGTCATTCAGAACCACCTCAGTGAGCTCTCCTGTAACAGAGTACAGCTGGCCTTCTGGGACGTTCTAGAGACATCCAAACCTTGCTAAATTAATGTCGAGGCAGGATCCAGAGTCGACATTATTATGTTTCTAAGTTCTAGCCCTCATCCCGTCTGCATTACTGGAAGAAAAAGTCTTTTTTAAAAAAATTAATTACTGACACAATCACGGTGAGATGCATCAAATGTTTAGGACTTCTATAACAATATCATAGCACTACAGAAGCCGTGCCTTTCCTCTTTATCCCGGGACACTGTGCAGGCTTTGGACTTCCTAATCTCAAGTTCTTTGGTGGCAGTGCATTATATGAGACTAAACAAAGATGGAGGCCATTGTGGTGATAGATATGAAAGCAGTGCTCCTTACAGGACAGGAGAGAAGGAGTAACTTCGGTAGTAAAATGGAGTATTTAGGGCCAAAACAGTGTTGCTTATTGTTAACAGTTTGCGTTTGTAGCATGTGGAACGTGGAGGTGAGCTGGTGCTAGTGATGATGTCCTAGCCAAGAGCTGTGGCGACAGTTAGAGACAGGGCATTAATGGACACTATTTATGGTGTGACAATAGTTTAGGTCCCCAGGATTTTTTAAAAATTATTTTATTTATTTATTTATATTATTTATTTGAGAGAGAGATAGAAAGGGGGGGGGCATGCCAGGGCTTCCAGCCAATGCAAATGAACTTCACATGTGTGTGCCTCTTTGTGTATCTGGCTTACGTGGGTCCTGGGGAATCAAATCTGGGTCCTTTGGCTTTGCAGGCAAGTGCCTTAACCACTAAGCCATCTCTCCAGCCCCTTCCCTTTTGTTTAAAAAAATATTTGGTTCACAGGATTTCTAATACAATGTACTGTAGGCAACTTGTGCACAGCAATAATTTCTAAACCTTTGGATAACCTGACTTAAAATTAGAAATGTTCAAGTTGGTTTTCAGATCCATTATTTATTATAAGAAATACATGAAAATAGAAGAATTTCATTTGAGTGAAATAAATATGTGCATTAAATAAGTTTATATATGATATAAAAATTTATATATAGGTAGACAAATAGATAAAATATGAAAATATCCCCAATTCATTGAGAGTTTTGCTCAGGTATGTAATTTCTCTTCTTAGCCTGTAGGCTTTTTTATAGTTTAAAAAAAAATTAATGTAATTAATTAATTTATTTGAGAAAGTGAGAGAGAAAGAGGGAGAGAGGGAGAGAAGGAGAGAGAGAGAGAGAAAGAGAGGGGGGGGGGGAGAGAGAATGGGTGTGCCAGGGCCTCAGGCCACTGAGAACGAACTCTAAATGCATGTGCCACCTTGTACATCTGGCTTATGTGGATCCTGGGAATCGAACTGAGGTCCTTTGGCTTTGCAGGCAAATGCCTTAACCACTAAACCTTCTCTAAAGCTCCCACTGACCCCATAGACATTTTGTTTGTTCTTCACAATGCTGAGTTTTACTCTCTGGGTCTATTAAGTGAACATATCTCCTTTTCTGGTTGTTTTATTGTTATGTTTTCTTTTTCTAGTTTTCACAAGTTCTCATGTAGTCCAGATGGCTGGTTGATTGTTTTCTTGAGTGGTCTGGCTTACAGATGATAGCACCTATGAGCATGTCCCCTGCTACGTCCATTGTGCTCAGGATGTGACTGCTCCATTCAGTTATTCACGCATTGCACTGAGAACTTGAAGACCTGATTAGTTACAGAACATAATGTAAATTTAAATGGCCATGGCCACTAATAAGTAACTGAACGTGTGTGTCTGTCTTCCAACAGCACTCAGAGTATGAGCAGGCACATTGCTCAAGATGAAGAAAATGACCATAGACAAGAAAAATTATGCCATAGCTTATGTAATCAGATCAAAACAATAGTCATTTTCTCCACCCACGATTTCTGTGAAATGAATAGTATGCTAACAGTTTCCAATAATGAGCTAGGTTCAATAAATTATGTTCTCTTCATAACTTTTTAATGTACATTCTTCCAAGACTGGCCCATACCCAGAAGGGAATTCATCAAACACCCTCTGCACATCAGAAATAAAAGCAAAATGAGTGAAATTGGAGCGGCTGAAGCCTAGCTAGTGGAACGGGTTTGGTCTTGCTCCACTCTCTCTGTCACCCACGAGACATGAGGAATCTCCCACCAGTGGCTCAGTGTTATCCTTCACCCAGAGGTTTTGTTTCTCCCATAAGTATTAGATATTGACTACTGAGAACAGCTAGATGGTGCTTGTCATTGATCTTTGGGCTGCTCCACTGCACTGCAAGCTTTATTTCTAAAATTCAGTATGTAAAATCTGGCCATTGAGACTATCCAAACACACCACACACACATACATGTCCACGAACACATGTACAAATAAGCATCTGAAAAAGGACCATCGAAAATGTGTATAAATGGCTTTTAATCTTTGTTCTTGGTAGTACAGCAAAGGGATCATTAAAAAAAAAAATATTTGGAAGTGGGATTATATGGGGCTGAACCTCTGAGGCAGCTATTTTCCCTCACACTTGCTTCCCAGTTGTGAGTGGGGGTGAGGAAGGGCACGTTATGGGGTGCTGCTGGCAGAGCTTATGATGAACAACTTTGTGTTATTTATAAATCTGAGCCTGTATCCTGACATTATCCAGGTGCCACGTGAAAGTCACAACAAAAACCGCCACTGCAGGTGGAACAGTGGTACTATTTTTATCAAGTTATTATTTTTTATTTCCATTTCTAAAATGAACAAGAATTGATTGAGTTAATATTTAAAAGATAGTATTTCTGTAAAATTATGTCAGAAAATAGACATTTGTTAAGATACATACAAGCTACTGCTGAAAATCCCATTAAGTTCTCACATAGGTCTACCTAAGGCTTGCCTTTCATGGCTTCCCGACCAAATAAGTCATTTTAGAACGAAGTGGAGCTTGATGAGAATCTTAGAAGAAAAATACTTGCCAACTGTTTTACAGCCTTGCAGATGCTTTCTAAGGATTCTCACGCCATGTACGTAATCACAGAAGAATTTCCTAGCTACAGTGCCTTTCCTTGCCTGCAATCTATTATATCTAGCAAAGTATGTGTTGAATAATGATGAAAACTAACCCAAGAATCTTCAGTGTCCCATATACATTAATGTGTCAAAGTGTGATTTTTTTGTTTGTTTTGTTTTTTTGAGGCAGGTCTCCCTCTAGCCCAGGCTGACCTGGAATTCACTATGCATTCTCAGGGTGGCCTTAGACTCTCTGCAATCCTCCTATCTCTGCTTCCTTCCCAAGTGCTGGGATTAAAGAAGTGCGTGACCACACTCAGTCAAGTGTGATATTTTAAGAGCTGAAGACTGGAATGTAGGAAAAGAAATTGTGGTAGAATGTGGAAATAAGACGTCACACTGTTTAGAACTACATGTGTCAGCCTGGTCAACTACTGCTAAAAGCCAAGCCAGTGACACTAACAACAACAAACAGGTTCAGATTCTCTTCCAGAATATTCTTTGTTACTTAGACTTGGATATTCTGTTAGCTAGGATTTATTTATTTATGGCTTGTTAAGATTTTTTTTTTCCTTTCCTTTTTTGGTTTTTTTGAGGTAGGGTTTTACTCTATCTCAGGCTGACCTGGAATTCACTATGTAGTCTCAGGGTGGCCTCAAACTCATGCGTTCCTCCTACCTCTGCCTCCAGAGTGCTGGGATTAAAGGCATGCGCCACCACACCTGGCTAAGACTTTTTCATTTCTTCCCTTACAAAGTTTTTTTTTTTTTTCCGAGGTAGGGTCTCACTGTAGAGTCCCAGGCTGGCCTTGAACTCACAGCAATCTTCCTACTTCTGCCTCCCCAGTGCTGGGATTAAAGACATGTGCCACCATGCCTGGCATAAAGTCTTATTTTAAAGTGATTTAACTGCTTCTCAAAGAGGAAGTAAACTTAAAATCTGTTGGGGAGCAATTTAAATAGGATAACTAGAAGAATATTCAAGGAAGTCACTGAATAAAGACCAGATTTCAATTATGAAAGGCCACTGTTTCTTTGACGGGAGAATTCAAAGCTGTTTTGGCTTGTTTCACGTTTGATTCTGTGGGAGGCAACAGAAAACAGCTAAGCAGGATATAGAAAAACCAGCCAGGTATAATGATAATAAGCACATGGCCCTCTTCTGTAAAAAGTCTGCATAGATGCTGTGTTATGTTTTGATGTCCATGAACCTAAGCTACTCATGTGCAACTAGGTGGATGGGAATTGGTGTTCATGATTTCTATCTACATCATCATATGGATGTATGCTTAATAAAAGTAATTACTTTAAAACAAAGTAAAAAAAAAAACAGGGATAGATTCAACTGTACCCTAAAAACAAGGGTTTGCCTTCTCCTGATTAGTTTGTCTGTGTAGGGCTGCAGCTTTAAACCACTGGTGACTTCAGCTCTGCTAACACCTGCGGCTACTTCACGGGGTGTCGGTAGATAGGAGGCGGCACCAGAGCCCAGGACAGGGGCGCCTGGGTGCGCTGCAGCTTGAGCTTAGAGAAGCCCGCCAGCTCCAGGACCATCCAGCTCTTTCTGGTGAGGCTGCATCCACCAAACACAAGGTACCAGACAGCATCCAGGACCCCTTGCCAGAAGCAACTCCATGTGGAGTGGTCAGCAGCTACATGCTCCATGAAATAAGACGCCCCTCCCGGCCTGAGCACCCCAGCACCCGAGCGCAGCACCAGCGGGCTGACCACGACACCCGCCGAGCCGGCGGCTCTCGGCAATGCTCCTGAACAAGAACGCCTCAAAGTTGGGGTTCGGGTCAACACACGTCACCGTGCACCCAGACGGCTAGAACTTGGAGTTGGCCCCGGTTCCACAGCCCACCCCCAGCAGGGAGAGCTTCCCGGAGGGAGCCCCGAACTCCTGCAGGTTGCTGAAGAGCTCCCGCTTCCTGCTGGCCATCCGCGACAAGAAGTGGGGGAACCTTTATTTTTTTTTGCATATCCAGCTCCTCAAGCCCAGAAAGTGGAGCACGAAGACGGGAAGGGCCAGGATGCGGACAGCCAGCCGGAGGACTGAGGTGGCGAGCTCCTCCGCACCGGGACCCTCAAGTTATTATTCCCCAAAGGGACTCACTGCAGATGTTCACAGAAACTAACGGAGACTCGGAAGCCTGTGGGAGCTGCACTACAGGATTATAGTTTTAGTAAAATTAAATGATCTGGTAGAAGGGACATATGAGAACTCAATGAAACCAAGAATTTCTTAGAACCCATAATTGAAGATTTTTGAGAATTTTAATATTTTTACATTTGAATAAAATATAGGAGTACATTCAAAACATAACTATATTGATATGTTGTGTGGCCCACCAAGAAATGTTGGTGGAAAATTCAAGAGCTATTAAAGCCTTTGTACAGTTATAACTGTTTTGATAAGATAGAGATTGATATCTTGCTTGGAAGAGTAGCACTTCAAATTATTCAAGATTTGAACCTATGAGAGCCTATGAGATGAGTTTGCTTAAAGAGAGGGTTTTGTACCCGGTGTGGTGGCGCACGCCTTTAATCCCAGCACTCGGGAGGCAGAGGTAGGAGGGTCACTGTGAGGTCGAGGCCACCCTGAAGCTACATAGTTAATTCCAGGTCAGCCTGGGCCAGAGTGAGACCCTACCTCAAAAAAACATAAAAAAAAGAGGGTATTGTATATATGCAAGTAGATGAACAGATCACTGTGAGCAGAGTGGACTAAGTAAGGTAAAGGAAAGGTGGGAGGAAGGTTAATCAAAATTTAAGATGTTGGGCGGGAGAGATTACTCAGTGGTTAAGACACTTGTCCATGAAGCCTAAGGACCTTGGTTTGACTCCCTAGAGCCCACATAAACAAGATGCACAAGGTGGTGTATGTGTCTAGAGTTTGTTTGCAGTGACTAGAGGCCCTGACACACCTATTCTCTCTCTCTATTCTTCTGTTATCTCTCTAATAAATAAATAAAAATGAAAAATCTTCAAAATTTTAAAATGTTATGATGAATAAGCCTTATGGAGACCTACTTCTTGGATAATGGCACACCCGGATTCCATAGATTGCTACTAGAAAAATTTCAGTGCCCGGTATGGGATACCTTCCAGTAAGTTGCTGGCCAAGCAGGTCCTTGATGGTCCCAAAATATTACAGGCCATTGCCAAAGCCCCTGGTTTTCTACAAGAACTAGATGGTAAGACCCTATTGCCAAACACTCCAACTGCTTGGGCTGCAAGGTCACTGAGAAATGAAGCTGGAGCTGAGTTGAAAACCTCCTCCCTTTAAGCCAGCTGACAGAATGCTGGGAAAAGCTATGCTGCATGCATCCCTATGAGAGAAAGACGTCATCCGTGGAGATAAACAACAGTGGAAATTGCAAGCTTTAAGAATGGCCAGCCAGGCCAAATGTGCCAAGTGGTGCAAGAATGGCATGTCTATTAAGGGGGAAAACATCTGCTCTCTAATTTGACTAAGGCCCACTTTATGGAAGGGAATATATACCTGGTACTGAAAACCTAGTCAAAATCCTATCCTGGGGGAGGTCATGAGCCCTAGGGGTGTAACACCCCCTGTTATCTGGCTAAATGTATATATTATGCTCAGCAAACTGCCCTGCAAGTACTTTTCTTGATGTTCAACCCAGTACATTAATACTACTCTCCCTTTTTGTTTGAAAAACCTTATCTTCTATGATGGCAGTGACCATTGGGATGACTGAAAAGTCACCATCGTGCTAAGAAGTGAGTGTTTAGCACTGAGACATCTCTTTCACACCTTCTAAGGCTCAGGGTCCATTGTGGAAGAGGTGGCAGAAAGATTGTAAGAGTCAAAGGAAGGGTAGGACTACTTATTATGCAATCTTCCAGACACAAAATGGCCTTGATAGTCATGACCTCACAGTGCCTGACACCACACAAATGAAACCATGATAATAGAATGAAAAGATGATGACATCAAAATAAAAGAGAGACTGATTGAGAGGGGAAGGCGATATGATGGAGGGCAGATTTATGAAGGGGCCGTTGGAAGTGGGGAGGGAATTATCATGTTTTGTTTTCTATAATTATGGAATCTGGGCTGGAGAGATGCCTTAGTGGTTAAAGCGCATGCCTGCAAAGCCTAAGGATCCTGGTTTGATTCTCCAGGTCCCTCGTAAGGCAGATACACATGGTTGCACATGTGTCTGGAGTTCATTTTCAGTGGCTAGAGATCCTGGAACACCCAATTTCACTCTCTTCCCCTCCTGTGTCTCAAATAAATAAATAAATAAATAAAAACAAAATCTTTACCAAAAACAAAAGAAAACAAAGAAGCACGTGTGGTGGCACATGCCTTTAAAAAAATAGTTAGGGAATCTGTCAAGAAAAAAAATGTTAAAATGAGTTCACTATAAGAAGCCTATGAAGCGTTATTGGTAATGGGTAACCCTTTACTTCTAGTGTCACACATTGACAATGTTAGGTTAGCTCCATGTGCTGGATGTTGATGGCACATTCCAGAATGTGAGGTTGTCTCTCTAGTGTTTCCGGGGCTATGTCAATAGCAAGAACATTCTAGTCTTACTGTAATGGAATTGCATCAGCTTTTGTACAGAGATATTTCATGGTGTTTTATAAGAGGGAATTAGCAAGTAGAGCACTGTTGAAACGTCTTGAAGAGCACAATGTTCAGTTGCCCTCCTGGAACGTAATGGGAGACCCTCCTAATAATCACCTCTGTATGCCGGTCATTACCCACCGCACCCTCCTAATAACCACCTCTGCGTGCCGGTCATTACCCGCCACACCCTCCTAATCATCACCTCTGTATGCCGGTCATTACCCACCGCACCCTCCTAATCATCACCTCTGCATGCCGGTCATTACCCACCGCACCCTCCTAATCATCACCTCTGCGTGCCGGTCATTACCCACCGCACCCTCCTAATCATCACCTCTGCGTGCCGGTCATTACCCACCGCACCCTCCTAATCATCACCTCTGCGTGCCGGTCATTACCCACCGCACCCTCCTAATCATCACCTCTGCGTGCCGGTCATTACCCACCGCACCCTCCTAATCATCACCTCTGCGTGCCGGTCATTACCCACCGCACCCTCCTAATCATCACCTCTGCGTGCCGGTCATTACCCACCGCACCCTCCTAATCATCACCTCTGCGTGCCGGTCATTACCCACCGCACCCTCCTAATCATCACCTCTGCGTGCCGGTCATTACCCACCGCACCCTCCTAATCATCACCTCTGCGTGCCGGTCATTACCCACCGCACCCTCCTAATCATCACCTCTGTGTGCCGGTCATTACCCACCGCACCCTCCTAATCATCACCACTGTATGCCGGTCATTACCCATCGCACCCTCCTAATCATCACCTCTGTATGCCGGTCATTACCCATCGCACCCTCCTAATCATCACCTCTGTATGCCGGTCATTACCCACCGCACCCTCCTAATCATCACCACTGTATGCCGGTCATTACCCACCGCACCCTCCTAATCATCACCTCTGCGTGCCGGTCATTACCCACCACACCCTCCTAATCATCACCTCTGCGTGCCGGTCATTACCCACCGCACCCTCCTAATCATCACCTCTGCATGCCGGTCATTACCCACCGCACCCTCCTAATCATCACCACTGTATGCCGGTCATTACCCACCGCACCCTCCTAATCATCACCTCTGCGTGCCGGTCATTACCCACCGCACCCTCCTAATCATCACCTCTGCGTGCCGGTCATTACCCACCGCACCCTCCTAATCATCACCTCTGCGTGCCGGTCATTACCCACCACACCCTCCTAATCATCACCTCTGCGTGCCGGTCATTACCCACCGCACCCTCCTAATCATCACCTCTGTATGCCGGTCATTACCCACCGCACCCTCCTAATCATCACCTCTGCATGCCGGTCATTACCCACCGCACCCTCCTAATCATCACCTCTGCATGCCGGTCATTACCCACCGCACCCTCCTAATCATCACCTCTGCATGCCGGTCATTACCCACCGCACCCTCCTAATCATCACCTCTGCGTGCCGGTCATTACCCACCACACCCTCCTAATCATCACCTCTGCGTGCCGGTCATTACCCACCGCACCCTCCTAATCATCACCTCTGCATGCCGGTCATTACCCACCGCACCCTCCTAATCATCACCTCTGCGTGCCGGTCATTACCCACCGCACCCTCCTAATCATCACCTCTGCGTGCCGGTCATTACCCACCGCACCCTCCTAATCATCACCTCTGCATGCCGGTCATTACCCACCGCACCCTCCTAATCATCACCTCTGCATGCCGGTCATTACCCACCGCACCCTCCTAATCATCACCTCTGTGTGCCGGTCATTACCCACCGCACCCTCCTAATCATCACCTCTGCGTGCCGGTCATTACCCACCGCACCCTCCTAATCATCACCTCTGCATGCCGGTCATTACCCACCGCACCCTCCTAATCATCACCTCTGCGTGCCGGTCATTACCCACCGCACCCTCCTAATCATCACCTCTGTATGCCGGTCATTACCCACCGCACCCTCCTAATCATCACCTCTGTGTGCCGGTCATTACCCACCGCACCCTCCTAATCATCACCTCTGCGTGCCGGTCATTACCCACCGCACCCTCCTAATCATCACCTCTGTGTGCCGGTCATTACCCACCGCACCCTCCTAATCATCACCTCTGCGTGCCGGTCATTACCCACCGCACCCTCCTAATCATCACCTCTGCGTGCCGGTCATTACCCACCGCACCCTCCTAATCATCACCTCTGCGTGCCGGTCATTACCCACCGCACCCTCCTAATCATCACCTCTGCGTGCCGGTCATTACCCACCGCACCCTCCTAATCATCACCTCTGCGTGCCGGTCATTACCCACCACACCCTCCTAATCATCACCTCTGCATGCCGGTCATTACCCACCGCACCCTCCTAATCATCACCTCTGCGTGCCGGTCATTACCCACCGCACCCTCCTAATCATCACCTCTGCATGCCGGTCATTACCCACCGCACCCTCCTAATCATCACCTCTGCGTGCCGGTCATTACCCACCGCACCCTCCTAATCATCACCTCTGTATGCCGGTCATTACCCACCGCACCCTCCTAATCATCACCTCTGTGTGCCGGTCATTACCCACCGCACCCTCCTAATCATCACCTCTGCATGCCGGTCATTACCCACCGCACCCTCCTAATCATCACCTCTGCGTGCCGGTCATTACCCACCACACCCTCCTAATCATCACCTCTGCGTGCCGGTCATTACCCACCGCACCCTCCTAATCATCACCTCTGCGTGCCGGTCATTACCCACCGCACCCTCCTAATCATCACCTCTGCGTGCCGGTCATTACCCACCGCACCCTCCTAATCATCACCTCTGCGTGCCGGTCATTACCCACCGCACCCTCCTAATCATCACCTCTGTGTGTCGGTCATTACCCACCGCACCCTCCTAATCATCACCTCTGCGTGCCGGTCATTACCCACCGCACCCTCCTAATCATCACCTCTGCGTGCCGGTCATTACCCACCGCACCCTCCTAATCATCACCTCTGCGTGCCGGTCATTACCCACCGCACCCTCCTAATCATCACCTCTGCGTGCCGGTCATTACCCACCGCACCCTCCTAATCATCACCACTGTATGCCGGTCATTACCCACCACACCCTCCTAATCATCACCTCTGCATGCCGGTCATTACCCACCACACCCTCCTAATCATCACCTCTGCGTGCCGGTCATTACCCACCACACCCTCCTAATCATCACCTCTGCGTGCCGGTCATTACCCACCACACCCTCCTAATCATCACCTCTGCGTGCCGGTCATTACCCACCACACCCTCCTAATCATCACCTCTGCGTGCCGGTCATTACCCACCACACCCTCCTAATCATCACCTCTGCGTGCCGGTCATTACCCACCACACCCTCCTAATCATCACCTCTGCATGCCGGTCATTACCCACCACACCCTCCTAATCATCACCTCTGCGTGCCGGTCATTACCCACCGCACCCTCCTAATCATCACCTCTGCATGCCGGTCATTACCCACCACACCCTCCTAATCATCACCTCTGCGTGCCGGTCATTACCCACCGCACCCTCCTAATCATCACCTCTGCATGCCGGTCATTACCCACCACACCCTCCTAATCATCACCTCTGCATGCCGGTCATTACCCACCACACCCTCCTAATCATCACCTCTGTATGCCGGTCATTACCCACCGCACCCTCCTAATCATCACCTCTGTGTGCCGGTCATTACCCACCGCACCCTCCTAATCATCACCTCTGTATGCCGGTCATTACCCACCGCACCCTCCTAATCATCACCTCTGTATGCCGGTCATTACCCACCGCACCCTCCTAATCATCACCTCTGCATGCCGGTCATTACCCACCACACCCTCCTAATCATCACCTCTGTGTGCCGGTCATTACCCACCGCACCCTCCTAATCGTCACCTCTGTAAGCCGGTCATTACGCACCGCAGCACTGCATGAGCGATCAGCCCTTTTCAGGTGGAGTGTCATCGGTAAGGACTTCTAGCATTATCTTGTACTACAGGTAAAATTTTGCGAGTAGGGCAGAGTGATGTAAATATTTTAGCTTCTAACTTCTTTCTAAATTAAAAAAGTAAATTTCAAGGCACAGCCACAGCTTCCTCTGAAGTCCTGGCTTGGCAGAAGAATGCATGCCATGTGGACTTGACAGTGCTGTGCAGCATTGGATTCCCCTCAAATATCTGCTCAAAGGACAACAAGGGACTGTCTTTCTTCTCACAGAGGACATTCCGTTTTTAGCAAATTAGTTTTTTCTTTGTCAACATACGGTATGGCTCCCGCACTTGCTGCCTGGTCTCCCTAAATACATGCCATGTGTGTAGCATCAGCAACTCCACGGGCATGTGCCAAAACACCAACAAAAAATGTAGCTTGGGAAAAATGAGTAGACTGTAAAAATCTGTAGTTATTTTCACAAGAAACTAATTTTTTTCATCCGGTTTTAGAAATCTCTCATTAAGATTCTTATAACAGAGACATACCTAATAAAATGTCAGCATGTAGCCAATTAAAATTGTTCTAGTTACAACACATTATTCACCTACCATTTCCCCATGTTAGCCTCCTTCAAATATTCCTACAAATAGTTTTCTGGTGATCAAAGTAGGTATACTATTTTATTTCTAATCATACTACAATAATGGTTTAATGTCTTAGTAGATGTTAAAAACCTTATCAATTGCAAAAATTTGATGAAAAAATGAAACATTTGGAATAAATAAATCTTATTTTTAAAGTCATACCAGAGATGCCTTCTGTTTTGATAAGTCATCCAGAGGAAGTAGATTCAACTTTCTAGGATTCACTTGATAATTATCACATTCAATTGAATGTTCTAAACGAAATATCCAAAGTTAACCTTTTATATTATCCTCTTTATCAATTAATTTCCAAATAAAGTCAGTAATAAGGTCATAATTCATTCTAACATAATATAATTATCCCATGTACAACTGGAAATGCATAATCCCCCCCCCCACCACAAATAAGAGAATATGGCAAGGTCTCTTGAGAAATGCCTAGTCTCTAATATCCAATAATTTGTATATAACTTTTACAACAGTTAACTACTGATATAATGTCAACCAATATTAATTACATAACAGAGAAATAGAGGAAAAGATGAAGACATCTTAATATTGGTGTACACATGCACTAACAATCTTAACAAACTAGGACAGAAACAATCATGACAATTACAATCCTCTTTTTCATAACTGGTCACATAGCCTGGGCTGGTAGCCACCTTCTTCTGCTTCTCATTCTGTATTTCCTTCCCTCAGCAAGCACCTCAGCAGGTCTTGGCTCTTTTGAATGGAGGGGTGACCCATACCTTCATTTCTGAAGGATCTGGGCCATTTATCACTGCTGTGATTGGGCCATTTCAGTTTTTCCTTGACCTTGATCACAGGATACAGTAACACATGAGGCACTGAAAACAGCCTCCTGCATAGCAGACACTTTGACGGACCTCCATTGAGGAGGAGCAGTCCAATCTCCCCCTGGTAGTTTAGATTAAACTCCATTGCCAAAAACTGTTACTCATTTCTTCATTTGTTGAGTCAAGGACAAAGTGGCCAGGGGAAAATTTTAGCTCCTGGGTCAATGGAATTTTGTGTGTGTGCCTTCTGGCAAAACACATCTCCCTCTGGAACTAAGACCTCTAGACCAGTAGAGCGTATGTTTGAAGGAATAGGAGGGGAAATTGGGTTAGTGGGTTGCTTGAGGTGATGGTAGGTGGTACCATCCCCAGTTCCACCCCTCGATTCTTGGATCTGTGATTCCTGGATATAGCAGAGTTAAAGGGAAATGTGGTAAGAACCACCATCCCTGCATCTTGAAAGTCCTTTATGGTAGAATTAAATTCTGAAAAATCTCCAGGAATGAAGTCTTAGTTTTGCTTCCCTTTACTTACTCCCTGGTAGAGGCAGCGCTAATGGATTCTGTTTTGGACTTTCCAATCATAACAGCTCTCCCTGCATAGGTCATGAAACCAATGTGGGGATTCTGTCAACACCTAAGCATTTCTAAGCCAATTTTGCCTCCAGGGACTGGAGAAATAATCACAGGATGAGTTCCGGTACCCACTAGACTCACGGTCAGACAAACATTTACCCCAACTCCATTGATTACCTGATCTCTATAGCGACCTGTTATAACTGGAGGGTCACAATGCTGTTTGGGCTCTTCTGAAATCAATGTCAGTTCAGGACCAGTGTCCTGTAGGATTATGTTTCTCACCTAACTTGTGCTTTCCAGCATTTAGAGAAAATAAAATGTTACCGATTTGCTTTGATTTGTCTCTAATTACACTAGGACCATGACCACAGAAAAGGTAGGGGACCAACACAGGATGATCCAACAGACCTTCCTTCTGTAAAAGCTCATCTTCTCATCTAATTCTACCATAAAGAGTTTGTTGCATATATGTGAATGGAAAATTTATCTTTCTAAACAAGGTACTTTTAAGCTTAACTATTTTGAATGTGCATGTGGTATACATGTTTGCATATGAGTTTGTATATGCATGAGTGTTTGTATGTGAACATGTGTGTGGTTGCATGTGCGGGTCAGAGTTTGACACCCCCAGCAGCTCCCCACATTAAGAGTGATCTTGCTGAATCTAGAGCTCACTGACTTTGCTGGACTGCAGATAAGCTGAATGCATTCTGGTCGTAGAGATGACTTAGCAATGTGCCAGTTGAAGGTACGGGCCTAGATAATAAAAATCAGAAGCAAACACTTAAGCTGTTCATGTATCCAATGTAAGGGAATAGTCAACTTATATACTATTAAAGGTCTCTATTTAATTTTACAGGAGGGTGTTATTGGCATGGATACCATTGCTAATAATGCATGACATTCATGTAGAAATTTGATTGCTACATTTATTTTTTAAGTGTAGATAGCTAAGAGAAAAGCCTATTTGTTCATGTGCCGCTGTCTCCAAAACCCGCATGGTGTATGCATTTTCTCCGTTCAGGTTGTGGCTTTGTAAACAATGGAGGATATTTTGAACACAGGAGTTAAATAGCCCCAGAGATCAGCAAAGCAATTTAGAGCCGTTCAACACAATTCCATATATTATTGAAAAGAAAACTGAAGCAAATTTCACCAGATCGTGTAAAAGACTGGCTTCTGGGAAGTGAGGAAGCTTGCTGAAATTTTGCCCAGCTTTGATCGGGCGCTTGCTATGACCCAGCACGCTGCTCTTACCGAGGCTTCCCATCAGCTGTGCAAATACGCTTGTTCATGACATCTGTACGCTACTTGTGCACAGCGGCGTACCACGCAGCTCCCATCGTACATCATAACAGCTAATAGTTACAAAGATTTTTTGGACACTTCATTAAGCTTTCTCTATTGTATTAGTTGATTTGCTTATCACAACAATCCTATGTTATAGATTTTATTAATCACTCTTTTTTGTTTGTGAGAAGATGAGCTTTTACAGAAGGGAGGTCTGTTGGATCATCCTGAGTTGGTCCCCTACCTTTTCTGTGGTCATGGTCCTAGTGTAATTAGAGACAAATCAAAGGCTACTTGGTCAGAAGTCCCATTTTTTACTTTGCACAGAAAAGCAGCCAAAAGGAAACAGGCAGTTGATCACCTCACATTTGTCTCATAATGAAAATTACAGTCTTTCTATATGATTCACTTTCAATGCTGTATCTACACATAGAAAACATTTAGAAGAAACTTTCAAGATTCCAGAAGTTAGAGCTAGGTCTTACATTTAAAATTTTTTTTTGTTTGTTTTTGGTTTTGTTTTTCAAGGTAGGGTCTCACTCTGGTCCAGGCTGACCTGGAGTTCACTCTATATACTCAGGGTGGCCTCGAACTCACGACCATCCTCCTACCGCTGCCTCCTGAGTGCTGGGATTAAAGATGAGTGCCACCGCGCCCAGCGAGGTGTTACATTTTTGTGAACTTTTGGGGTTTGGAAACATTAGCTCGGCACATGAGTCCTGAGGGAGGGAAGAGTGGAATCGTCCCATCTTGCGGGGCAGTGCTGAGCAGCAGGAGAGAGTCTTCCCATGTCCACCAATGCCAAACGTACGGGGTGATGGGCCCCAATCTCGGAAGGGAGCACCCTCCTGATGCGGAGCAGCTGGTGGAGCCACGCTGACACTGTAACGACGTGCTTCAGTCATTCACCCTGCCATTCAGTGTCGGTCAAATGATTCATTCGGTATCAATTGTCTGCTTTTCTTTAATATAGAGATAAACTGATGACAGTAATAATATTATTAGTTTTTTTGTCATACTGATTGCATCCTTCCCATGACCGAGCGGAGCTTTACCAAGGACGTTTGGTCTTCTGTGATCACATGCCCCAGGAGAAACGCAACCTCATATTTCTCCCATAATGGTGAAGTTCAGTCTAAAGATCACTTCAATTCCTCCTTACGTGGGACATATTTTTAAATGGAATGGCCTTGTTCTTGTCCCACTTTTTTCTAAGAGGCCTATTTTGTTTTAGAGGTAATTTTTTTTTTGAAAAAAATCTCATGTATATTTAGGCCAATATCTTTTGGAAAGATGCCTCATGGTATATAAACCTGCCCAATGTGGTGAAAGTACTAAAGATTTGGTCCTTAAATGTCACCAAAAAAAAAAAAAAATCCAGGTTGTTTTGCTCTATCACAAGTAGGCTGACATTTGGCAAAGCGGGGTTCTTTTGCATGTGTGTTTGAAAGAAACCAATTAGTCTATATACTATAATAAGTTCTGTGTGCATGGCTCTAGACAATAGTAATGTTCAGGGAGAAAACAACATATTGGGAAGAGCTAGATTCATTATGACATGTGCTATGACTTAATGACTAACACGTATTGATTCTCTAAAACTTACTGAAGAGAAAACAAACATACATGTTCTGCTAAGAATGGTAAGATGGAATTATAAAAGTGTTGTTCTTCTGGAAACTTTTAGACATTAAAAATATATTTATAATACTTGCCTTCAGCATCTCCAAAGGAAGTGGATTTCATGGGCTTCTTAGATAACTTGTTTCTGTATTTACTAGCCAATGGCATGAAAAGTATCAGTCCTTATTTTCCTTAATTCCTCTAGGTTATTTTCAAAGTTTGATTCTTTGTCTGACTTCATAGAAGATAAATGAAATTGACCACAAACACAAATCATTTTTAAAATTTTTTAAATATTTTATTTATTTATTTATTTTGTGTGCGAGGGAGAGGAGAGGGGGAGAGAGAGAGAGGACATGTGTGTGCCAGGGCCTCTGGCCACTGTAAATGAACTGTACATGCGCGTACCACCTTGCACATCTGGCTTACATGGGTAGTGGGGAATCAAACCTGAGTCCTTAGACTTTGAAGATAAGCACCTTAACCACTAAGCCATCAGTGTAGCCCATAATCACATTTTAAAATCATTTTTGTTTATTTTTATTTATTTGAGAGCGACAGAGAGAGAAAGAGGCAGAGAGAAAGAGAATGGGCATGTCAGAGCCTCCAGCCAATGCAAATGAATTCCAGACACGTGCGCCCCCTTTTGCATATGGGTAACGTGGGTCCTGGGGAATCAAGCCTTGAACTGAGGTCCTTAGGCTTCAAAGGTAAGCGCTTAACCACTAAGCCATCTCTCCAGCCCCATAATCACATTTTAAATTTAGACCTTGCTTCTCATTATTGACTCGTCCATCATAACTACTATCTGTATGTATGTATGTCTTTGATTAATATTATTTGAAACTATAATTTAACACATAAGTCATATTTTAATTGCATGTCAATTTTTTCGTCTATATGTTAATCCCAGTTCTCTTAAAAAGCTGCAATTAAGTATCTGTATTTCATAAATTCCAGAATTTCTTATAACACACATTTTTAGCCTTAGCAATTAGGCTGCAGATCCTAATCTCACTTAAGTGCATTGTTTCGCTTTGGAAAAATTTGATCTGTATTTATATGAGGTAATTATAGATTTTTTTCAATATGTTTTATTGTAGAAACATTAATGGAATACAGTTCACGCTAAGAGAGTATCGTGTAACATAAGTCATATGCATTCCTACCTTTAAAACAGGCCCTTAGCCCTGTGCAGCCTCCGTAAAATGCTGTGTGCAGGCACATGGAGTCCCTGCAGCTCTTGATATGAAATGATGGAATATTATTATTGTTACCCGATCTTTTATCTGTCTGTACATTTCATATGTGACACTCTACCAGGATGTCAGACAATCAGTACTTTCAACCCAGAGGAACTACTTTTATAAGAAAGGGGCAATTTAGCCCCAAGGAACTTCCAGTTTCGACCTTACTTTTGAGATTGCTGACCAGGATACCAATTAGCTTCAGTTGTGGTGCAGAGTTTTAATGATTCTGACTGCGGATAATTTTTAAAGCAGCGCAGTGGCCCATCTACTCATTTTGCATACAACTGTAATGAGGAAGCTATATGGTAATGGTTTTCAGTCACCTCCAATCTAGGTAGAACAAATGGATGATCTCAACCCAAAGACCTCCACCTTCTGTGTTGAGTTATATTATTGGTCATCAAATATTTTTAAATGATAAATTATCACTATAATATGGACATTACTCTAATGCCTAGGAAAATATACATTTGTTTAATGTACTTAAAATGAAATTGCTTCAGTTCCAAATACATCATTATAACAGAGAAAATTTACAAAAGAAAACAGTAAATATACAATTGAAAATGTAGTGAAAGCATTTGTTTACTTGAAGTGAGCTTTTGGTACATGTAGGCAAAACAAAGGTATAAAATTAGGGCTGGAGAGATGGCTTAGCGGTTAAGCGCTTGCCTGTGAAGCCTAAGGACCCTGGTTCAAGGGTTGGCTCCCCAGGACCCACATTAGCCAGATGCACAAAGGGGCGCAGGCGTCTGGAGTTCGTTTGCAGAGGCTGGAAGCCCTGGCGCGCCCATTCTCTCTCTCTCCCTCTATCTGTCTTTCTCTCTGTGTCTGTCGCTCTCAAATAAATAAATACAAAATTAAAAAAAAACAAAGGTATAAAATTATACATTGTGGGAGTTTGATTCAGGTGTCCTCCATCAACTTAGGTGCTCTGAACGCTAGGTTCCCAGCTGATGGAGATTTGGGAATTAACGCCTTCTGGAGGGAGTGTATTGTTGGGGCGGGCTTATGAGAATGTAGTGGTTTGATTCAGGTGTCCTCCATCAACTTAGGTGTTCTGAATGCTAGGTTCCCAGCTGATGGAGATTTGGGAATTAACACCTTCTGGAGGCAGTATACTGTTGGGTTGCTGGGGGTGGGTTTATGGGTGTTATAGCCAGTTTCCCCTTGGAGTGTTTGGCACACTCTCTTGTTGTTGTCCAGCTGATGTTGGCCAGGGGGTGATGTCCACCCTCTGCTCGTGCCATTGTTTCCCCTGCCATCATGTAGCTTCCCCTTCAGCCTGTAAGCCAAAACCTTCTTTTTTTTTTTTTTTGTTGGTTTTCCGAGTAAGGTCTCACTCCAGCTCAGGCTGAATTCAGGGTGTCCTTGAACTCATGGTGAACCTCCTAACTCTACCTCCTGAGTGCTGGGACTAAAGGTATGAGTCACCACGCCTGGCTCAAAATAAACCTTTTTTTTTTTTTTTTTTTTTTTTTTTTTTTTAATACAAGCTGTTCTTGGTCAGGTGATTTCTGCCAGCAATGCAAACCTGACTGCAACACACATTTTATGAGACAGAGAGTACTAATTATGGAAATAGTAACATAATTAGCTTAATTTCCACAGCACTTGTAACTATTATCAAATAGTAAGGGCACTTGGCCATTTGAAGAGTAACGTCTGAGCTGTAGTAATCCTCCTCGTTCTTAGGTTTGTAGTCTATCCGCTCTACGCCAGCACTGTGACTCCAGTCTCCACATTCAAGAGATTAGAATAAATATTTACCCATCTATACTCAATATCTTTTTCCTAGAACACATGTAACCATCCCCTCAATTTCATTATTTTCTAATTTATTCCACCTCCATACAGGCTCTGCAATGATCTGATCTGAGAGCAGACAAGGTTGTTATGAAAGCCTGACATTTTAGTTGAGCTTTGAAGAACAAGTAGAAATGAAATATTAAAATATTCATGAATTTTCAGGCTGAACTGCATTTTTTTTTGATGTGTGTGTTTATGGTGTGTATTTGCATGCATGTGTTTTGTGTATGGGTGTGGACACGGGTGTGCCATGACATATGTCTGCAGACAGAAGATAGCTTTGGATGTCTGTGCTCACATCCCACTTGAGGCAGATTCTGTCCTGGTCACCTCTGTATTCGCGGGTTTAGCTGGTCCCTAACCCAGGACGGTGCTCTTGTCTCCTCCTTCCCTGTTCCTGCAGGTAAGCCCAGAGCACAGCGTCTGGACTGATGCGGGCTGTGGGGGTTTGAACCTGGGTACTCACTACTCACACGTGCTTATCCACTGAGTCGTCTCCCCTCCTCCAGAATTTGGTTTTAAGTTCTGGGATTTAGCACAGAAAAAATTCAGCAAATATATGCACATGGCTAGCTAATCGTCAGGAGGGGAAACAATGAGACTAGGCTGTAATTCTAAGTGGCAAGGCTGCCGCTTACAGTAATGGTGGCCGCTCTGGCAGAGCCACAGCTGCCCGCGAGAGCAGCAGATCAGCAGTGTTGATCTTTATCCTTGAACAGAGCTTATGGCTCCAGGAGGAGTGTTTCTTGGATGTCGCATTAACAAAGCTGGCATGAAGCATGCTCATTACCATGTTGTTTTGCTGTGGGAAAGGAAGACACTGGACATTTTCATTAGTGTAAAGTACGACATTATGTTTAACCTTCCATCCCTTGATATTTACAATCATTTGGCACACTTTGTATTTTTTATGCCAATTATCAATTTCTCCTTCATATTTTGTCAGTCTCTGGTAAACATAGCTTACCCAGGCACACTGTGAAGCTGACGAGGGCTCTTTTGGTAGTCCATTTCCCAAGTCATGTGCTTTGGCGTTATTTTAATGAGCTGAGACTTTCCTCCAGCAACAGGAGACTATGTTGGTGAGGTGAGGGTGTTATGTACAAGTTTAAATTCACTAAGAACACTCTTCCCAAGTCCAGTGCCCTGGCAATCTATGGTAGGCACAGTTTCTCTTCACTGTGACTCTCCTGACAGAAGACTGAACAGTCCCTCCTACAAAAATGAGGTAGATGCTGCTGGTTCCAGTGGCCAACATGGAGTTTCAAAATCCTGCACTATACCCCTAACAGAAGACTCTGTCTGCAGGCGTGGACACCTTCTTACGTGTAAGTTGGAACAGAAAACAAAACTTAACAAAACCGTCATCCTCAGAATGCTATGACTTAAACTTTATTCCACATAAGTTGAATTAATAAGACCAAGAAAGTTCCCAAGAATTATTAGGGATTTGAGATTTCTCTAAGTAACACTAAGGACTAAAATTGAAAGGTTTAACAATTGTTTTATTTTCACAAATTGCACAGGACTTTAAATTTGCTGCTATAAACATAAATAACTTTTGTTTCCTTTCACATTAATCATATATCTAACATATCTTGTTAGCAGGAAGTCTGTTAACAAATTTTTCTATTTTGAGAGAAATTGTGATTGAGCAGACTTTTAAAATAGTAATGTTTTGCACTAAACTATAAAAAATGTTTAAAGTTCCTACGCATGCTTGCTGGGCAAGATTGCGGTAGCCTCATACCAGGGGTAGGGAACAGGGGAAAAGGGAACCGTTAGCAAGGGAAATAGGAGCCTATGCCCACTCACACAGCACAGGCAGGGCACAGGGCTCCAGTCACCCAATACCAGCCGCAGGGTTACCAGCAACCAGAACTCAGAGCCTGGGCCTACCCATTCTGCAAACCCTCAGGTTCCCAGCAGCACCACTTGGCACACTTCTTTTTTTGGGGGGGTATGTTTATTTATTTATTTGAGAGCCACAGCCAGAGAGAGAAAGAGGCACATAGAGAGAATGGGCGCGCCAGGGCCTCCAGCCACTGCAAACGAACTCCAGACGCGTGCGCCCCCTTGTGCATCTGGCTAACGTGGGACCTGGGGAACCGAGCCTCGAACCGAGGTCCTTAGGCTTCACAGGCAAGCGCTTAACCGCTAAGCTATCTCCCCAGCCCTTGGCCCACTTTTCATAGCACCACTTTAACAGTCAAACCAGCGAATCTTTCCTGTGTGCATTTACCTATCAGATCTGATTTGAAATAAGCGTGCCATTCCATAGTTTTGTTTCTCTCCTCAAATTGCGAAGCATTTCTATGTGATTATTACAGTTCTGTATGACTTTTTGTGATGGTTTTTCTTCCTCTGCCTCACGGCTATTACTTTTCTTCATCTCTTAGTTGTTCTCTAATTTATATTTCTTCATCTGGGTGAAAGCCTTTTGCACTTCTGTCTTATATTCAGTCTTTATACTGTTTCCTCATTGTCCTGTCTAGAATGACAGGAATGTTTTCATTACGTTTAGCTTTTGGGTAGGAGAGGACTTCCAATTAGAAGCAGCTATACAGATAAATTCAATTAGCTCATAGAAAGATCTAGCCTGTAGCGGAGGATTAACAAGAGCTCACATAGGAGTATTTTGGTGTTTTATGCTCACCGCTGTGGAGACGCTAACAATACTCCCTTTCTCCTTTTCACTTTAAGTGCCTGGTAAACGTAGAGAATAAGGAATTAAATTTTTATCTACTTATCTTTCTATGTACAATCTTTCATCTATTCTTATCTTATGTTTATAATTATTTATATATTTTTATTACTATATAAATGTGTGTATATGGGTATATATGTCTTTGCGTCACATGTGTACTGCATGAACGCATACACACATATAAACGGTTGTGTTCATTAAACAGACCATCGATTGTAACGTTTCCTTATGGGACGGAAAGCATAACGAGGCATGACAGAGTCTGCCCAGGTGTGAAGACGCTATTCAATTTTATTTCTCATGTCATATTTTGAGTTATTTCTGGGAAAGAGCTGGGGTCCTTTGTTTCTTCTTTGGAAGGTTTGACTTTAGTCAAGTATAAGGAAACTGCCCAGGCTTTCACCAGGCTTTTGGGTGGGAAGGGGGAAAAGAAAGACAAGGCTGAAAGGATGCCTGCTTTTTCTTGTTTTTTAGCTAGATCTGTTCAGTGTGCCCCAAATGCTGTGCTCTCAACCACAGTTCTCTAAGCCCTATGACATCTCCTGAGTGTCAGTTGTACAGAGGGGACCAGCTAACTGTGCACTTCCCACAGCATACAAAACCAAAGGTTTGACAAACAAATGAAGACACACAGTTTTCTTCAAAACATGATCAGAATTTGTTATTGACTTTACAGAGGCATCAAAATGAGCTACATCTCCTGAATCTACTACGAACCCGCATTATTACCTTGAAAAACAATTCTGTGTATATGAAAATGATTGCTTATCACAATAGACCAATACTTATGCAGGGCATTAAGCTGTGGTGGTGGTTTTGAATGTATCTTTCCTTGCTTCTGATTCTCTCTATGCATTTTTCATTTCTGGAAACAGAAGTAGGCATGTGAGTCTATTCAATACAAGCAAAACCCACACAATTATGAATTTTGAAACAATCTCAGATTAAACCTTCATTGAATCACTTGAAAGACAACTCTAACATAATTTTGGGTGAAATAAAACTCTGAAAGGTAAAACTATTTTATGTTGCTTGACAATTATTTTACATCTCTCTTTAATCATTTCCAAACGTCTCACATCTGCTTTATATACAACAAGGTTTTACACATCTTCTTTACCTTGGCTGCAATTCTCAGCACATGTAGTCGGCTCTGAAATTTGAAAGCATGTTTCAAGCTCAGAGAAGACGTGTATTTGTAAAGGACTTGTACGTGACATGTTACTTTGCTTTGCTCCTTCCTTACAAGAAGCCACATAAGGGAGGCGAGGTTTGCTCCGTCTCAGAGCTTGAGGGGCACAGTCCGTCGTAGCGGGGCAGGCATGGCCGTGGACCCTGGCAGGGCAGGGAGCTTACTGCAGACGCAGGTGGCTCATATCTCAGTAGCCAGGAGTCAGAGAGCTTGTGCTGGGAGTGGAGGCGGGCTGTAACACAAGCCTCATTTCGCAGGGGTTTATTTCCACCAGCCAAGCCTCAGCTTTTTTTTTTTTTTTTTTTTTGCAACCACCCAAATTAGTGCCATAAACTGAGAACCAAGATTTCCAAAGATATGAGGCTTCTCCTACAAGTGGAATAAAATTGTGTACTCCCCCATCATGTGCCCAGAGTGGTAGATGCAAAATGAACACCACTACACACGTTCATTTTACACTCAGCTTCAAACACCAACCACTCTCAAAGGGCACACCCTTACTCACCTACCTTAAAGATTGTCAAGCTAAGATTATTTTCCCTGAAACGACTTCTGGCCCTTCTTGTCATATTCCAAAGGCAAAGCCATTGTTCAAAGCCAAGGAGGAAAAGTTGGCCTTTAAAGTTCAGGTCCCTAACCATGAGTGGCTCACTACATATCAACACATCTCTTGAGACTGACAGTTGCCTCTGTTGTTTTCTTCTGCATTCTTTTTTAAAAGATTTTATTTTTATTTATTCATTAGAGACAGAGGAAAGGAGAGAGAGAATGGGCACACCAGGGCCTCTAGCCACTGCAAACAAACTCCAAACACATGCACCACCTTGTACATCTGGCCTATGTGGGACCTGTATAATCAAAACAGTGTCCTTAGACTTCACAGGCATGCACCTTAACCACTAAGCCATCTCCCCGGCCCTTCTGGGTTCTAATTGAATTGGTTCATAGGTGTTAGAACACTACAGGTCTCTGTCATTTGGCTATCTTGTTTTTGTACACTGTCTTTAGCTTTGTGGGGTATATTTGCGATCCATGTGCTGGCAGTTATGCAACTTCCAACTGAACACCTGATAAAGCACTCTTGATAAAGGACTTCTTTATCTTGCTAATTTTAGTAGGGTGTTGTTACTCCTCATCCCTTGCTCAAGCCAACTTGGGCTGCCTTTTCTGATAGGTAGCCATCAGTTGTATATTTAAATTTCTTTGTTACTGTAAACAATTTTAAATGCTGAGTAGTCACATATATCAAGGGGTTAGTCAACTCAGGTGTATAGAATATTCCATCTCTATGGGGAGTTTATTGGCTAGTACTTATCCAAAGCTGTAGTCTCTTTCTCTCTGAATCTCAGATCCTCTGTGTACTAATATAATTATGTATTTCATTGAAGAACAAAAGGATAAATTAAATTTTATTGAAAAATATGATTTGGCTACTTTTTTTGAGGTATGGTCTCACTTTTGCCCAGGCTGACCTGGATATCATTCTGTAATCCTCTTACCTCTCACTCTTAAGTTTTGGAAATAAAGGTGTGTACTGTCACACATGGTCTAATTTGTCTACTTTTTTCCAATTTGTTCCCTTAAAAATACTTGTTAAACAGCTCTCAGTATCTATTTAAGATGTAAATTGATCATGTCATCCTGCTTCTGAACCCAGTGTTTTGATTTCCCATTGCTCATTGTGCAAAGTGCAAACATTTTATCCTGGTGTGCAGGTTCAGCATGAACTGGCTCCTGCCTTCCCCCTAGCTGCAATTTGTATGTCTCTCTGTGCACTGTGATACAATCCATCTTCCTTATCCATTTTGAACAACCTCATTATATTTTAGTTATTTCTTATTTAATTTTTTTTAAAAAGATATATTATCTTTATTTGAGAGAAAAAGAAACAGGGAAAGAGAATGTGCACACCAGGGCCTCCAGCCACTGCAAAAGAACTCCAAACACATGTGCCACCTTGTGCCTCTGCCTTATGTGGGTCTTGGGGAATCGAACTAGGGTCCTTTGGCTTTGCAGACAAACACCTTATCTGCTAAGTTATCTCTCTAGCCCCTATTTCTTATTTTTTTTTTATTAAACCTGGGATGTTTTGTTTCTGGTCATGTCATGACAGAACATAGATACATCCAAGTTTGAACATAGATGTATTAGCTTAGAGGTACTTCCTTTGAACAAATTTGAACAATTGCCTCTAGAACCATTTAAAATCTGTGCTGTGTAACACTTCTTAGTCATCTGCATAATTTCTATGGTTAATTTAGCTCATCTATTATTCATTTCTCCATTCTCTTAACAAAAATTTAATCTTGATGAAAGTCAGAATATCCTGTTTTTGTTTTTTGGTCACCTCATTTTATATATGCTCAAATTAGTACCTGAAAAATAGTAGAAATTTAATATCTTCAGTTATTTAGAAATATGCATTAAAACAACATCAAAGTTCTAAAACAAGCAAAGTTATAGGTTACCTATCGGATGTACTGTAAGCCTGAGAATCAGTAACTGACATGTACAATGAAATTTAATAGCATCACCGAAAATATATTAATAGTGTTCATGTTGGCAATCTATTGAGTTTATAGAAAATCTTTCTTTAAAAATGAAAAGAAGTAATTTTACGTGAAGGTAGGAAACAGACAGTATTATGCGACATGTCACTCTTTCTCAACCCAAAAGCTGTCCTGTGGATGCTATGTCTACATTTTGAAGACTTAACACAAACCAAGAATAGGCTCAAATAAACATGTCTTTTACTAAAGGAACAACTTAAAACTTTTAATATTTTAGCATGAGTTCTTTTAATAGAATTTCTGGAGCATAGCAGGGTTTGGATCATTAAAACAGAAAGAACTTATTTTTACTTTTGGAATGACTTTGACCATTTGGCTTAGTGTGGACTGTGCATTTTATCATTTTACTGTAGAAGTGATTCTTGACAACCATCTTTGATGCTATAGACAAGCGCATGCATAAGCTCTACTATCTTCCATCATGGGACTTAAAATGCGTGAGAACACTAATGTATAAACTAAAGCATTTTAAGTATAAATGCATGCTATAAAACAATATGGAGAGACAGAGATTCTAAAAGTAGGAAAAGGGAGTTCAGAAGGTCTCATGGAGGATCTAACATTTAATCTTCATGCTTAGTGTAGAGTGAATTTGCATATGGGAAAATGACTGAGGAGAACCTTTCACTGCTCAGTGTAAATGGTAGGGGAGCTCTGTCCGCTAATAAGAACAAAAGTCCAGGTTATGAAATAGAATGGATGCTGAGAGCAGAAGACATTATTTTTTTCTCTTTCATATCAAGTAGTTTTGATCAGATGTACATAGATATAAATATTACACTTTTGATAAAAAAAAAAAAAAAAACACCTTTTAAGGCTGGGCATTGTGGCGCACACCTTTAATCCCAGCACTAGGGAGGCAGAGGGAGGAGGATCACCATCAGTTCGAGGCCACCCTGAGACTCCATAGTAAATTCCAGGTCAGCCAGAGCTAGAGTGAAACCCTACCTCAAAAAAAAAAAAAAAGCCTTTGTGATAAAAAAGTGTTCTATTATACTTCCCACATACAATTAATACTATTTCTGATTAATTAAATATGTAAACTGTTTTGAGGGAAGGTTAAAATTTTCAAATGCACCCTACTAATTGTGATGGGAGAGTTTTATTTCTCAATGATGTAATAGCAATCCATAGTTGTGATCTAATTAATTCAACTCAGGCAGTTATGATGCATTCTGGAACTGTTAAAGTTTGCTATTAATTCTTTTGTTGGTATGTGTCCTAAATATTATATCAAGAGCAGTTTTAAATATTTCCCCTTAGGATAATAAGTAAAACCTGAACTGCTCATGAGATCAGAATCTAAGCTAATCTTATTATTTGTAGCTTATCTTTTCAGATAAAAATAAAATTGATATTTCAGTAATTTAGGACAAATTTATAGATAGAATTTAGAAAATAATGTAATCAAGGGTAGGCATGAGTTGTTGACAATATTTTGCCCTTTCCTGATAAATTATACTCAGTGTTTTAATTTAAAAATTTAAAATATTTATTTGATAGAAAGAGAGACAGAGTGCAAGACGTAGAGGGAGGGAGAGGGAGCCAGGGCCTTCTACTCTTGCAAACAATGCTTGTGCCACTTTGTGCATCTGGCTTTATGTGGGCACTGGGAAATCTGTACCAGGCTGTCAAGATAGGCAAGCAAAGACATTTAAGCACTAAACCATCTCTCCAATACTATTATTTATTTTATTTTTAAAAATATTTTTTGGGGCTGGAGAGATGGCTTAGCAGTTAAGCACTCGCCTGTGAAGCTGACTCCCCAGAACCCACATTAGCTGGATGCACAAGGTGCTGCACGCATCTGGAGTTTGCAGTGGCTGGAGGCCCTGGCGCTCCCATTCTCTCTCTCTCTCTCCCTCTTTCTCTTTGTCTGTCGCTCTCAAATTAAAAAAAAAGGTCTCTTTAAAAATATTTTTATTTATTCATGTGTGAGGAGAGAGTGAGTGAGTGAGATATAGACACAGAAATTATGAGAGAGCCAGAGTCTGGCGCTACTGCAAATGCACTCCAGACATATGAAGACTGCATCTGGCTTTACATAGGTGCTGGGGAACTAAACCCAGGCTGGCGGCTTGCTCTCACCACGGAGCCATCTCTCCATTCCCTGAGCCTGAAGCTTCTGAGGACCAGCATCACAGTACCTCTTATGGGCCAAATTTTATTACACATATAGGTTATTTATACAGAATTCTTAAAATAAATTATTCATTAATTTGAGAGAGACAGAGGAGCAAAGGAGAGAGAGAGAGGCAGGCCCAGGGCTTCTGGCCATTGCAAGAGAACTCCAGATACGTATGCCACTTTGTGCATCGGACTTATATAGGTAGTGGGAATCAAACCTGGGTCCTTAGGCTTAGCAGTTAAACACTTGAACTTCTAAGCTACCTTTCCAGCCTGAACATTTTATTTTTAGAATTTTATGAAAAATCAGATAAATGTGGAGAATGAATGAATATCAAAATTAGATAAATACATCCAGAAAAGCAACTATATGAGATATAAAATCTAAAAATAGGAAATGGTAAACCTATGCCATGACTTGTCAAACAAAATGCAAGATATAAGACATAGTAGCTTATGATGTTATAAGTATAAAACTAGAGAAAACAAGGAAAAAGTTAAATAGCAGTAGTCTTAGAGTTTATTTGCTAATTTTGAGGCAGAGGAAGAGGCAGAGAGAAAGGGTAAGAAAACAGTCCCACATTATAGAACAGCTGGTCATTTTACCAAAAATGGGCTTTCATTGGAAATAGGCAGATGGCATAAACAGTGTTAGCACAGAGAAAGCTGCTGTGTAGACAGAGAGATCTAGAATGTTGACTTTGGCAGAGCTGTCTTCCCAGCGCAGTGCCAAGTTGAATGGAATAATGCGAAGGCTGACCTCCCTGCTTGTCAGCCCTTCAGGCCTACGTGCACTCTGCAGTAGACAGAGAGTCAGTCTCTCAGGTAACTAGAAAAGCTGACTAGATATGGCTGTTTCTGATAGTTTACACCATGTTTCATAGATAGGAAAAGAAGATTGCCATATGACTAGATATGGCTGTTTCTGATAGTTTACACCATGTTTCATATGATAGGAAAAGAAGATTGCCATATGACTAGATATGGCTGTTTCTGATAGTTTACACCATGTTTCATAGATAGGAAAAGAAGATTGCCATATGACTAGATATGGCTGTTTCTGATAGTTTACACCATGTTTCATAGATAGGAAAAGAAGATTGTCATATGACTAGATATGGCTGTTTCTGATAGTTTACACCATGTTTCATACGATAGGAAAAGAAGATTGTCATATTTGCATTTTTGATACCTTTTCAACTTGTTCAAAGGGAGAATTTTTTTTTCAAGTACCATTATTACTTGGAAGTAAGAATATTTCATTTCATGATTCTCAGAGTTGAAAATAAGGAGTCAAGATTAGCCACACAAACACTAATCTTTTTACATGGCATATCAAACAAGATAAGAACAGTAATCATAGTAAGATAACCGGGTATTATCAGAAATATTGCCTCCTAAGTTTCTTTGCTTTACCAGATATGGTTTACAGGGTTTTGTTCTATAATTAATCACTAGCTCAGCATACCCATTTTTTGAGTATAATCTACAAGTCCATTTTAAAATATATTTTGTGAAAAAACATTTACTGAAAATTCCTGCAGATAAAAGTTTTAATACTCTAGAAGAGTTTTATTAACAAAATATTTTTGAATTGTTCTACTGTGTTTATTTCTAGCAACTTCATATATTGAATATTTATGTTTTTATTCAGTAAGTCTTTTGCTGTGATATTGGTTTCTTTTTGAGAATATGGAAAAATGGAGTACATTCTGCTGTGGAAAAGGCACATATACACAAGCATTTTTATATAATTTTACATTTATTGTTTGAAACCCTCTGCTCAGAGTGCATAGATCACAAAGAAAGATGCTGTGATTTCCAGTGGATGTGTGGGTCATACCTGAATTCCTTTATTTAACATGAGTAAATATTACAGAACTTGAATGGAAGAGTTTCTTCTTCCAAATGTCTAATTAAATCACTTTTAATGTGTTCTAAAATTCCTATTAGTTGATTATCAGTTTTTATTTTCGATTTTGAGCATATAAAAGTTCTACTTTCTAAAATACTAAAAAAATTCTCTAACTTCTATTAATGACTTCTGATTCTCTCCTTCAGAATAATCTAGAAAAATCTCATTTTTGATCACATGCTTTTAGTTCTTCAGGCTTTTAGAACATTAAAGAAAAATGATGCTATTGTAAATCATTTTAGATTAAATCTTTTAGTTTACACACATAAAATTGAGGGCAAAAATTAGTTAAGATATGTACTGCCACTGTTAGCAGTATTTTATCAGAATGATCAATGTGTCTTTCATGGTACTTTAATGCATAGTCTCCAGAACATTCTATCCTATTCCTTCTCCCACTTGAGTTTTGTAAGGCTCAATTTAATTTGTAGCAGGAGTCTGTTACTAGGCTCCATTTCTAGCATAAGCAGCAGGTAGAATTGATTTTAGCTTCTTTCTTTGTATTTCTCTTTTCTTTGTCCCTCCCTTTCCTTTCCCTTCCTCTCTTTTTCCTTCCCTTCCTTCCTTCCTTCCTTCCTTCCTTCCTTCCTTCCTTCCTTCCTTCCTTCCTTCCTTCCTTCCTCCTTCCTTCCTTCCTTATTTCTCCTTCCTTCCTTCCTTCCTTCCTTCCTTCCTTCCTTCCTTCCTTCCTTCCTTCCTTCCTCCCTCCCTCCCTCCCTCCCTCCCTGTCTCTCCCTCTCTCTCTCTTTTTCTTTCTTTCTTTTTTTCAGTCAGCTCCTTGTTGTTGATAAATACCCAACCACAAGCAGCTTGTTGGAGGAAAGGGTTCATTTCAGGCTTACAAATTCCAGGAGAACTCCATCACTCAGGAAAGGAGCTGGCTTATTTCCATAGATCCAAGCAGAGAGACCCCATCAGCAGCCGGGATAAAGCACCGGACCTTAAACTGCTCTGGACACACCTAGTAGAGGTGGTTTCACATCCTTCCCCAGTGACATGCTCCTCCCTGTAGCAGGGATCTGCCTGCCAGGGGCTCAGGGTGTGAGCTCAATTTTAATAAGATACCTGAGTTTATGGGGCCATATATTCAAAGTATTGCATTCAAACTACCACATTCCGCCCCTGGCTCCCATAAACTCATTGCCACCTCAAAATACAAATTGCATGCAGTCCAATTTCAAATGTCCCAGTAATCTTTATATACTGTAACATTGTCAAAAGTCCCAAGTGTTGCCTTCGATGCAAGGCTATGTCTTAACAATGAGCCTTATAAAATCAAAGCAAGTTACATACTTGCAGCACAGAGGAAACATTTCCATGGCAATAAGACATGATGATGCCATGAAGTAAACATTTCCATTGCAATGAGGTATAACAAGGAGAGACTGGACCAGTGCAAGTCAGTAAATGTCAAGCACCCACAGTTCAACTCCAACATCCATAACCAGTGTTGAGAGTCTCTGGGTTTTTCTAATTCCACCTCTCTATCTGGGCTAAGTAGCTTGGGGGAAACTTTCATCCCAAGCCAACATCAGTCTATGGCAGCCATTGTACAGTCCTGGAATATCCAGAGCATCTTCAGGCGCCCACTGTCAACCATGGTCCATCTCCACAGCTCCAGACAATGGCCCTGTTTGGTCTCTGCAGAGGGGCCTCACCCTGACCTGCGCTGTCGCTCATGCAGCTCCTGGGACGGTGTGTGTTCCTGCAGTTTTAACGCTTCCAAAGCCATCATCGGGTGAGCAGGGGCACCGCTAGTTATGTAACTCTGTGGGGGAATAAACCCTGACCTGAAAGAGCAACACATACCTTCAGAATTGCACCTTCAAGTATCCTTCTTGCAGAAGAAGAATTTGTATTCTTACTCGGTGAATAAAATTGCCTGCTACAAAAGCATGAGTCCCTGACTTTGGATCCCCAGAAGCCATGTCAAGCAGTGCGCTACAGTGGGCATGTGAAATACCGCTGTGCCTATGATTAGAAGGGTCACAGACAGGAGAGTCCACCAGAAGCCGAGAGTCCAGCTAGCCTGTCCCATGAAGAGGTAAACAGTGAAATACCCTGCACAGAAAAAGGAGGAAGACAATGAGACAATGACCAATACTTGGATGTTGTCCTCAGATCTTCACACACATGGTATGACATGCATGTCTCCAGACTCATGGGAATATGCATGCACACACATATAACATTCAACACACACACACACACACACACACTCAAACATTTGTTGAATATTTTTGTACAAGTCCCTGCCAATTGAGCAGTTTTGCATTTATCAAAACATGAATCTATAAGAGATTAAAGAAAATTCGAAAGATTCAACCACTTATTAACCATGGATAACATTTACTGAATTCTTAAAATGCATTTAGAAGCAGAATTGAGTGCATCAAATGAGCTGTCTCAGGCAGTCTCCTCAGTCAGCTTATGCAATAGACACTATTGGTGTTATTCTCTAAGCGCAGCTCACAGTTGAGGAAAACCAAGGTGCAGGAAGGAGGCTCATGGAGCTGAGAGTGTGAACTTCAAACTGAGAACCACCTCAGCGCAATGCTTCTTCTAAATGAAAATAGCCAAGAACAGGCAGCTCATGGAAATTTAATTATAAAATTAAACTAAATCAATTAAAGTACTTTTGAATTTTTTTAATTATTGGTGAGACAGAGGGAAAGAGAGAGAGAGGCAGAGAGAGGAGAAAGAGAGAGAGAGGGAGAGAGAGAGAGAACATGTGCATACCTGGAACTCTTGCTGCTGCAGATGAACTCTAGATGCATGTATGTGGGAACTGCAGAACTGAACTCAGGCTTTGCAAGCAAACTGCTTTTACTGATGAGCCATCTCCCTACCCTGCAATTAAAATTTTACACATACACACACTCTCTCTCTGTCTCTTTCTTGGTATCTCTCAAATACATAAATAAAAATAGTAAAAAATTGTATATATGGACATATGTGTAGCTAAAATAAGCTCTACCTTTATATAATGTTAGAAAAATTAAATTAGTTATCTCCCTGTCTCTCTCCTATATATATATATATATGTATATATATATATATATATATATATATATATATATATGTATATGTATATGTATATGTATATGTATATGTATATGTATATATTCTCTAGATAAAATAAGTTCTAAATATTTAGTGGTGTTAAAATAGTGCTTTTCACTAGGGAGGCAGAGGTAGGAGGATCACTGTGAGTTCAAGGCCATGCTGACACTGCATAGTGAAGTCCAGGTCAGCCTGGACTAGAGTGAAACTCTATCTAAAAAATAAAAAAAATAAAAAAATAGTGCTTTTGTTAAAATATAATGCTCTACTTAATTTTTGCCATCAAGGAAGACATTTGTCTCTGCCAAATATCTTGTCAGAGTAGGAACAGCCAGATCAACCTCTGTTTTCCACTGTTTGTGTGAAGTTATTACATTGATTAGACAATATGATATAATGAATTTCATGGCCCGTGCATGTAACATTTTTAACTATGCATAGGTTACTTTGGCATGAGACACACCACAAAGCCTGAACATGCTGCAAACTGCACATTTCTGTTTAGATCAAATAAAATTCACATAGGCTAATCTAGCATTTACTTAATTATATGCATAATTGCTGTTGCGCTACTTGGTAATTAAGCCTCAATAGACAACAGATGATTATAATTTTACATAGCCATGCTAAAATTTTATGTCTATTTTCCTTTGTTTGCTACTTCTCCAATACTTTCATGATTGGTGGTGCTGAAAATTTTATCTGATTGTTACTTTCTAACCACATAGCTACTGTCTATACTTCCAAATTCTAAATCTCTTCATTTACTACTAAAGATCTAGTAGTACAGATTTCTCCTCTTCCTGTTTCTTTGTACTCACATCCTGAAGTTTAAGGCTTGTTTTCTATTAAAAAAAACTTCTCTACCCAGAAGGGAAATAAAACCTAATTTCATTGGAATGGGACACACAGTAAGACACATCTTGTCTTGAATTAATCTATACTGATTATTGATTGTTGGATGAGTGGAAAAGTCTAACATACCTAAACTTTTGAATTTCTATTTCTTTCTCTGAAAAACATGGAATTTACTACCTACTTAAGAGTATTATTATGTGAATTAGTCAAAAGATATTATGAGATGGTATTTTGATAAAAATATATCAGCTACATGAATGAAAATTGTCTAAAATGTTAAAAACAAAAATTTTAGATAAATATTTATACACTGTTTCTTAGAATGAGCAAGAGTAAGAGAGAAAGAGAGAGAATTGGTAAGTAATGCACAAGTACTGGAGGTGTTATCCTCACCTCCTCATCAAGGAGTTTGCTCACATGCAGGTACGTTGTTCCTGTACAGTAATGTACAAGCACTGGGTGTGTTATCCTCACCTCCTCTCATCAAGGAGTTTGCTCACATGCAGGTATGTTGTTCCTGTATAGTAATGCACAAGCACTGGGTGTGTTATCCTCACCTCCTCTCACCCCTTGTCTTTACACACTTCAGATCCTGGACAGGTGGTATTTCTGTGTGTCTAATGCTTCCATAGGCAGCTTGCTCTGCTGAGAGGAATGAGACACTATGGCACTCCAGGCACTTTCTGAATGTGATCTGGGTACTTGAACTTGGGGTTGAGAGGACAGAGGATAGTTATTTATACAAGAAAGAAAGGCTGGGGACAGAAGAGACAGGCAGTTCTAAAGAGGCATGTATTTTCCAATGAAGAGAAAGATTGGTTACTGATGGTTATACTCAGTTACATGGGTTCAGCAACCTTTTTTGTTTTATTTATTTATTTTTCTGGTTTTTTTTTGAGGTAAGGTCTCACTCTAGCCAAGGCTGTCTTGAAATTCACTATGTAATCTCAGGGCCTTGAACTCACAGCAATCCTCTTACCTCTGTCTCTTGAGTGCTGGGATTGAAGGTGTGTGCCACCATGCCTGACAGAAAACTAGAATTTTATATATAAACTTTGAACATGTCCATTTTTTCCTTAGGCAATAAAGTTAGGCAGAAAATTTTCAAGATTTATATTTTCTTTCCAGTCTTATACTTTAGGAAAACACACCTCCCAGTTATACTGATGTGAAGAAGTGATTGAGAGACATGTTAGATAAATGATAATCATACTATTTGTATTTTTATAAGGCTCTAAATTCAGGCAAACTCTGAATCATAATTAACAGAAATGAACAGACAGTGCAATAATATTTGATAACTTGTTTTCCCATGAGTCACTATGAAACAATCAACTAAAATATATTTTAATTACCAAGACATGATAGACTGTAACAGCATTCTGCATTTAAAAGCTGGCAATAAATCAGGATAACTAAAACTGTACATGTGCTAATTCCTAATTGATGATTGACTATATTCCTCATCAACATAGCACAGCAGAATAGCTACAAGCCAGCTTCTAAGAAAGGCCCGTATTAGGAGAAAAGATTCTAAGTCAAGGATCTTGTAAATCTTTTGATCATATTTCTAAAAACAATTGGGGTAATATTCTAGGTATGTATAATGATCTTACTGATTCAAACTAAAATGTTACAATTCATATTGGATCACTGAGATTCATATCATTTCACTGGAAATTTACACTTCATCTTGAAATGAAACGGTCTTGGTTTTAATCATCTTGGAAGTGTTGGATCCTGTTTGTATGATAGGAAAACTTCTATCAACTATAGTTATCTATCATTGCCTGCATATCAGCTGCATCCTACAGGCTTATGTGTTTGAACTTGATCCCTGGAAGATGGTGTTATTCTGGGAAGGCTGGAGAACATTTAAGAAGTAGAGCCTTGATGGAGGCAATGTGTCACTGGGAGTGATGTTGAGGTGTTGTATTCCAACCCCACGTTTCTTATCCTCTGCTTCCCACACTCTGGGGTGACTATGGCTTCCCCTTCCAATCTGCCATCTCAGTCATGATAGACACCCACCCCTCCCCGGATCTTTAAGCTGAATTGAACATGTTCCTTCTGTAAGTTGTTTCTGATCAAGCATTTGTTCACTGCAATATAAATATAACTAATACAGAAAATTGGCATGAAGACATATGGCTGTTTTGGTACACCTGGCTATGTGATTATTGATTTTTTTCCCATTGTTTTTCAGAATAATATGGAAGATTTTAAAACTTTGAACTACAGAAGCCTTACAATATTAAATCAGTGTTTAAGTGGCCATTCTGTGGGTGTTTGGAAGACTATAAATCCAAAAGAAATATGGACATGTGCTTTCGCTTATGGGGTTTCAGAGAATATGGCCTCTACTGGAAACTGGGCAAGAGGCAGTTCATGTGATAGTCTGTCACAGAAACTGGCTCAATTCTGAGAACTCAAGTGCAGCTGAATTTAAAAGCAATGAGCTCATGTGTTTAGCAGCAGACATGTCATGGCAGAACTGCACTGGGTGTGTAAAGTAGCCTTCCTTGGATGTTCTGATTCAGGTGGACAGTAAGAAAGAGCAAGAGCAAAATGTAGAGCAGAAAGATATGAAAAATGTGATGTTTGGTAC
This sequence comes from Jaculus jaculus, assembly GCF_020740685.1. Classification (NCBI taxonomy): domain Eukaryota; kingdom Metazoa; phylum Chordata; class Mammalia; order Rodentia; family Dipodidae; genus Jaculus; species Jaculus jaculus. The sequence goes on from NC_059115.1 coordinate 77,376,187, forward strand.
AGGAAGATGTGTGAGCAAGTCTAAAGTCCCAGGCACAAAGACTATAGCTAATTCAGCTGATATTGTAAGGAAATTACTTCCATTAAAGAAAATCTCCTCTGTCCTGGGACAATAGGAAAGATGCCCCCAGGGTAAGACATAACCTACTGAAGATATGAAAAATGCAAAGCCTGGCCTGGAGAGATGGCTTATTGGTTAAGGCACTTGCCTATGAAGCCTAAGGACCCATGTTCAACTCTCCAGATCCCACATAGCCAGAACCACAAAGGTGAGGCAAGCACAATGACACACATGTCCACTAGGAGGCGGAAGCATCTGCAGTGCAATTGTAGTGGCTGAGGCCCTGGCCTGCTCTGTCTCTCTCTCTCTCTCTCTCTCTTGCTCTTGCTCTCGCTCCCGCTCTCACATTCACTCTAAAAAAAAATTCAAGTTCTTTTGAACACATAAGTCTTGAAGGGAAGAGTCAGACTTCCCCTTGATCTGGTAGCAGAGCTTGGCAGCAGTGCCCACGTGGTACTGCTTTTGGAGGCACATGAAACACAAGGTGGCACTGGCCACCAGGAACATCTGATAGGTAATTTTATTTATGTGCTTATCATAGGACTCTATTTTGTCTTCCCAGGAGTTTGATGTGTAGGGCTGGAGGGATGGCTTTGCTGTGCAGGTGTCTGCCTGCAAAGCCAAAGGACCCAGGCTCAATTCTCCAGGACCCACATTAGCCAGATGTATAAGGGGGTGCACACATCTGGAGTTCATTTGCACTGGGTGGAGGTCCTGGTGGACCCATTCTCTCTCTCCCTCTTTCTCTGTCAAATAAATAAGTAAAAATTAAAAAAAGAAGACTTTGATGTGTAAATTATGAATATGTTTTATGGTTCCTTAAATTAAAAAAAATGTTACAAATATTTTTAGTCTCCAAGCAGGATTCTTTGATTACTACTTGGTAGAGATAAGCAAAAAAGTCTTTTTGGGGGCTGGAGAGATAGCTTAGTGGTTATGGCCTTTGCCTGCAAAGACAAAGGATCCCAGTTTGATTCCCCAGGACCCACATAAGTCAGATGCACAAGGGGGCTCATGCATCTGGAGTTTATTTGCAGTGGCTGGAGGCTTTGGCATGCCCATTCTCTCTCACTCTCTCTCTTCTTTCTCTCTCTTAAATAAATAAATAAAATGTATTAAAAATCATTTTCTCACTGTCTTTAGTATTATTCTGTTCTCTTTCCTCTGTTCCTTTCTCTCTCTCTCTCTTCCTTACCCTAATTCATATCCTCTGTCTTCATAAATTGTACAATTATCATCTTAATTTCTAGGCTTCAAGAGGAAAATTAAAAGTATAGGTATGGAAGGATTTCTTAGTGGTTAAGGTGCTTGCCTACAAAGCCAAATGACTCCTGAGAGAGGTTCAATTCCCCAGGACCCACATAAGCCATACACACAAGGTGGCACATGTGTCAGGAGTTCATTTGAAATGGCTGGAGGCCCTGGCATGCTCATTCTCTCTCTCTCCCCCCTTCTCTCTGTCAAATAAATAAATAAAAATAAAAAGTATTTTAATAAGCATATAATTAATTCCAAAAGTTTGTGATACACTACTATAAGAGTCCCAGAATTCTCTATTCATCCCCTTTCTCTGTCCTTCCCTCAAACCATGCTTAGACTAAGTCTGGGATTTTGGAATCACTTTCTGTTACGGTAGTTGCATATATATCTTGGCTGAGATGGGAGAATGCCACCTCCCTTTACCTCCTACCTCAACACATGCCTAAGACCAATTTCTCACAGGCCAGTTTCCCTCTAAAACCTTTTCTTTGGTCCTCTTTAAAACTCTTTTGGTTTTCCTAGTCCTTGGTGGTCTAGTGGCTGGGAAGGTACACTTTCACACCAGTCATAGCCCAAGTTCTGTTTCTAGTTAGCAAACCATCTGTTAGATTGGGACAGGATAGGAACACTGTGACAAAGCATTTTCTCGAGTCTAAGGCTTTACTGTAATGCGCGAGAGATGGTAAAGAGGAGAGAATGAGGGAGACTGGTTTATTGGAGATGTCAAGAACAAGAAACTCTTCTAAGCAGAGGCCAAACCAGCCTGAAGCAGCACTGAGGGTGTGTGGCTGGGGTTCTTTTGCAGGTACCTCACTGCAATGCTCATGACTGTTGAGTATGGCCCTCAGGAATCCAAGGATAAAATGTTACTCAAAACAAGAATGGTGCCCAAATGACAAGAAAATCAAGTTCATAGTTCTGCTTACGTTTGATTCTGCCAATTTCTGTTAACTTCAGAGTAGTGCATAAAGTTGGGCTGAATGGATTGGTCTTTAATGCATTCCTATTTGGAGGAGTAAGGCAAGAATCAACTTTCAGTCTGCAGACTGATGGTCAAATTTATTTACTTGCACTTGTAGGAGTGAGGCTTTGTACTTGGTTTTAAGGCTACATTGTGGTCATGTGACCTTCTCCTTCCATTCAGTCTGCAAACACTGAACCTTGCTGGTACCAAACTCATCACATAATTGAATAATTTTATTTATTATTATCCCAATTCTTGAGAAGGTTCTAATGATTAAGATAGGGTTACAAAACTAATATCTTATTCTTAATGAAAACTATGGCATATGTGATAATCAAATACACTGCATTTGCTAGTTTGTAGGATAATACAAGGCTGGTGTGCTAGAGGCCAGGACTCTTGGATACCAAGTTTAGCTTCTGCCGACCTGAGAATACTAACAAGAATTAATTTTATGCCATTGATAATGAGAACTACCTTGTCTCCAACTGTTGTGTGTGCATGGATGTGATGTGGTGTGTGCATGATGTATGCATATGTGTGTGCAGACATATGTGCCTGCTGAGGCCAGGGGAGAATGAGCAGTGTCTTCCCCTGTCACTTTTCTCAAATCCTTGAGATGGTGTCTCTCTTTCAACCCTGCACTGCCATTTTTAGTCAGTCTGGCTAATCAGGAAGCCCCATCTATTCTCCTTTCCCTTTTCCTCATAGGGTTGGGGTTATAGGCAAGTATATTCATGACCAGAACTTTTATGTGGGTTCTGGGGATGAAACCCAGACATTTTCAGACCCTCTCAGGTTCTCATGCTTAGAGGCAAACACTCTTACCCACTGAGCTATCTCCCTCGCTCCAAGCTTATTGAAGATAAATGCTACCTCCTATTAATCTATATTTCAGGCAATGTTTCCAATACCAACATATTTAACATTAAATAAATATTTGCTGGAGTGGTGGTTTGATTCAGCAATTCCCCATAAACTTAGGTGTTCTGAAAATGGTTCCCAGCTGATGGAGATTTGGGAATTAATGCCTCCCAGAGGCAGTGTAATGTTGGGGTTGGACTTGTGGGTGTCATAGCTAGCTCACCCTTGCCAGTGTTTGGCACACTCTCCTGATGCTATGGTCCACCTTACGTTGGCTAGGGGGTGATATCCACCCTCTGCTCATGTCATTTTCCCTACTATCATGGAGCTTCCCCCTTGAGCCTATAAGCCAAAATAAACCTCTTTTTTTTTTCCCCCCACAAGCTGCTCTTGGCTAGGTGATTTCTACCAGCACTGTGAACCTGACCACTTAAAAGTTGACCTCCTAAAAAACTTTCTTTCTTTCTTTTTTTTCTGAGATAGGGTCTCACTCTAGCTCAGGCTGACCTGGAATTCACTATGTAGTCTCAGGTGGCCTCAAACACATCGTGATCCTCCTACCTCTGCCTCCCGAGTGCTGAGATTGAAGGCATGCACCACCATGCCTGGATTCTAGAAAACTTTCTAACCTAACTGATTACAAGAAATTAATCCAGTTGTTTGAGTGGTTTTCTTCTCAATAATTATGATTAAAATAAGTTAATAAAATTACATTTAACCATTTGCTTTGTTACCTAATTTATTTCTCTAGCCCTTTGGAAAATAATGTCTTTATCTTATAGTCCTAATGAAGTTATAAACACTTAATTATTAGGTTGTGCTTTGTGTAATAATTTTCTGTTGAAAGTTCAGCTTAAATAGGTAGATTTATTGGTTCTTCAATGATTTAAACTTTTACCTCGTAGTTTTCCTAACTACTGAACGCATTTTTCATATTTGAAGAGTTTTGCTGTGTTTATATCTAAACTCTTGTTGTACATTGAATATACACACAATTATTTTTAGGAAAAAATATACCAAAGGCAAAATTTTATAAGGAAATAATGCCACATAAGCATGAGGACCTTTGTCCAACCTCCAGCACCTACTAGGTGTGGACACGACGTCCTGCAACCCTGGTGCTGAGGGTGCAGAGAGGCGATCACTGGTCAACAAGTGTAACCAGACAATGGCAGTCGTAGGTCCAGTGAGTGCATGTCTCAAGAAAATATAAGGGTAAGAACGCTAGAGGAAGACATTCAGAACACCTAGTGTCATCCTCTGACCTCCTCATGCGTGTGGATAAGGCAAATGCAATTGAACACTCATGTGTGCGAAACACACACTCATAATGTACACTTGGGATAGTCTGTAACTATATAACCTTTAAGGGACGATTGTATTACTTCACAGTTTAAGGATTAATAAAAAAACAATACTTTAGGAATATTGAATAAGAAGAAAGACTAGGATATTCATGATCATATTTCACATTTGTGGGTCAAACAAATAACCATGGAAATATGGGTATGTGAGGTTTTAACTATCAGGTAAATATAATAGAGCATCAAATGCAATTTTTCTTCATCATAGTAATCCAGAAACTGTTAGGAACTAATTTTGAAGTCACAAGACAATGTCCAATAGAGCAAGCTTTTCTGTAGATTAAGCAGCGAGGCATTTCTTTGAACTTGTTAAAACTGCTATGTAGTGATTGATGCCGTTCTTTTGGGATGATTCTCCAGTAGTATAAGTCTGTGCTAAGGAATTTTCTGAAATGACAGATGCCTCCCCCTATGCATTTCCTATTGAACTCTTCTAATCTTTCATCTTGAATCCACCACTGGATATTATATAGAACGTATGGAGCAGCCAGAGAGAATATAAACTATGGCCTGGGTCAGTTGCCTGATTTATGTGATGCTGAAGATGGGAATCTAAACCCTTCACATGTTTCATTAGGAAAAAGCCCTGAAAGTGATCAAGGAGGAGACTGTGGACGTTCTGCCTTTACACCGAAGGTTTTGAGCTCTTCCTTATTGTCCCAGGTGGCCGAGGTCCTGATAATTCAGTGATCTAGGAGGAGACAGTGTGGACGTTCTGCCTTTATACACAAGGTTTTGAGCACTTCCTTATTTTCTCAGGTGGCTGAGGTCCTGATAATTCAGTGGTGATTGTCTCACAGTTCTTTCCTTCAAGGCATTATTTTCTTAAAAGTGGAAATGTAAAACACTCAAATCAAATTTATAACATAACAAATGTAACATTTAATTTTTTTAAAATTTATTTGAGAGAGAGAAAAGGAGATAGAAATAGACAGAGAATGGACCCATCAAGGGCTCCAGCCCCAGCAAATGAATTCCAGACTCATGTGCTCCCTTGTGCATGTGGCTTATGTGGGTCCTGGGGAGTTGAACCTGGGTCCTTTGGCTTTGCAAGCAAACACCTTAGCCACTAAGCCATCTCTCCAGCCCAACTGGATGTAGCATTCTTGAACAAAAGGCAAATGGAGGGGTGAGGGAAGGCTTCAGGCAGTGCTTTTTGATGGTATGTTTGGGTATAAGGAGGACCTTTGAAGATCACATTTGGGAGACATTCCAAGTCAAGTGGAAAAAGCCATGCAAGACTTAAAAATGGATACGGAATGGAAGGAACCAGAAATGTCAAGGTGTCCAACTATGATATAAGCTTTAAAACAAAAGACTGTCCCATACCTGCTACATTATTTTTTCTTTCCTGCTTTATAGTCCACTTTGTTCACCTAACGTGACTGACTATAAGATGACAAAGTGTGTGTGGTCATGCCTTGTCTCACAAAAATTCATCACCACCCCAAAGCAGGCTTACTTGGGGTGTACTTTTAAAATCTTGTCTAAAATCAAATGGCCTATGCCTGGCTTACAAGAGAAAGCGTGGACCTAAGAATCATTTGTAAGCTTTTGATCTCAGCAACTCATGACTAAAAGCACTAGTGACTAAATGTTGACGCTGAATGAGAAGTCTTTATGCCTGAGATATGAAATGAAATGGTGATGTGCTGATGTGCAATAAAACATATGAACCTAGATATACTGGCGAGTTTTGGAGCCTTGCAAAACTCTCATCTTTTAAGAGTAAGTGAACATAATAGAGAAAGTTCCATTCCTGTGGCCTCATTTTGAGAGACTCTTTATATGATGCCTTGTGTATATTTAGATAGAGAAAGAAAAGGAGCTAGCTGAATGAACTCCTCCAGGCAGCAGCTGTGAATGACCGCAGGTGAAGAACATTTCTAGAAATATATTCAAAATTTCTAGCAAACACATTTAAAAATAATCTACCTATCTGATTTGGACCCAAATCCTATCTTAATGATTAAACTGCAGATTTTTTCATCCTAATAAGTTGCATATCCCCTAATTTCTTAAGTTTTTGTAATTTAATAACTAGTACCAAAAAGGAAATACAATGGCCAGTGTATCAGTCAAGGTTCGATCAATGAGAATAAAAACAATTTTATTCAATTTGTAGAAAAGAGATTTAATCCAAAAAATTGGATGCTTATCCATTGTGGAAAGGGGTGGAGATACTGGCTGTAGGCTGAGCTTGAAGGAATTCCTCCCAGAGAGCAATGTGCTCAAAAGCAGACATGTAGTACTTTGCAGGAACACAGATCATTGCAAGTAAGTACTTTAGTCCCACCAGGCACTGTATGACTAGTAAATAACAGAGCTGAGAATAGAACCCAGGTGGCATAGTCCCTAATTCCATAACCCCAGCATGGAGCTCTGCTGAGCTGGCATGAGTAAGTGGTGGCTCCTGCCAAAATAAAGAATACAGGGAATAGGGTAGATGCTGCCCAAACTGCTTTAATTTCATCCATGCCAACACAATGAATTATCTCTACTCCATAAATCTGGTCCAGTTAACAGGGCTTCTGACCTTGCAGCCAACAGAAATGTGGACTCAGCAGAAGTCAGACTTGATTCCACCTCACGTCAGTGATTGTACAGGTAACTCCATCCCTTTCTTGTGGACTGGGTACAGTAAAATGCTCGGAGACTGGGGCGTAGAGCCCAGAGTAAATAAAACCAGTTAGACCATATAAAACTTAATATAGCTATTTTTTATGCAAGTGAACTTTCAGATCATATCTTTAACATGCCACTGATGCCCGCAAGTGAAAGTTCATCTCCTTTCCAAAACTGCCACAAGACAATTCCTTCCCACCACATGACAGTTTGCTTCGTGAGCCGTCCTACTGCTGCTTAAACTGAGCTCGGCATCATTTCACATTTGGATTATCACATCTCAATCTGCACTTTATTAGAAAACAATGCATTGTTTTAAAATTTAGCCAGAACTGTTTTTTATTTTAACAGAACCCAAGTTGAAGCATCAAGTACACTTCGAGTAACCTAACACTGAATATCTCAAAAGCTACAAGGGACACGGGTGAAGTCACAGTGTGGCATTAACATTGTGTGGCTAATGCGAGTCTTGTGCAAGGCCAACGGATAGCTCTGTTCAGAGCCCACAGGCGAGCTTCATGTTTACAAATACCTGTGAATTACAAGTGATCCTACATTTTCCTTGATGTCAGAAGAACACTCACTGGCATAGATGATGTTACATGGGTTCCCACGCGTGTCACTCCGTGAGGGTTTTAATAACCAGATGTGCACTCACGGCAAAATTCTAAGGAATAGCGATTTCCCATATAACTTGTGCATCCATACACATATAAGTTTTTCATTTGCCTATTCTTGGTTATACTATATGCGAAGTAAACAATGGTCTTCGAAGGTTATCCTTTCCTTCTCCTGAAATAACTCTGACATCTGAATTACTCGAAGGAACACAAGTGTTCACATGGACGTGTGCTGGCTTTACGTGGTACTGGTGAACTGAACCCAGGCTGTCAGGCTTGAAAGCAAGCGCCTTAGCTGCTGAGCCATCTCTACAGCCCTAAACGTTTTTTCATTGTTGTTGCTAATTGAAAACTTTGTGCGTGGACATACTGCACTTTGGTCACTTTCCTGACCTGTTGCCCTTTTTGTCGCTCCTCCCACGCTCATTCCTCTGAGGAGCACCACTCTGCGGGTCATTCCTTTCGTTTTGTTGTCTCATTGTTTTCCTCCATCCTCCACCACAGTGTTGATGGTGCCACCTGCTGGCTGGACCTCAGCAGAGTTGATGGTGTCAGGACGGTGCACACCTGCAGCCGCGCTGGAACACGCTGAGGAGCCCCGGTCACACGCTGGCCGGAGCAGCACAGTCTCAGAAGCATGACCGGCCTGTCCTGATGCACGGGCTGTTTGCGATGCGGAAGAGAAGTTTCATAGTCTTACAATCTCTTCCTGATGAAAATGAGCTCTCTCATTGGATGAGATGTCCCTTCACTCAAAATTACCTATTTAAAAGTTGTAATTGATATAATTCCTCTTCACCCAGAAGGAAGACAATTCTGTGTGAATGCAGCTAAATTCATGACTCCTCAGAGCTTTTATGTCTGTTTTTGCTTTATTTTTATGTGGTACTGTGGATTGAAATAAGGTCTGGTGACCTATCTCTCCATTACTGGTCTACATTCTCAGAGCTCTTTTTACTTTCTTATGTATAAACCAAGTCTCGTTAAGTCGCCGAATTTAATGTAGAATTCACTCTTTTGGCCAGGTTGGCTTTGACCTTGCAATCTTCTTGACTAAGCCTCCAGAATAGCTGGCATTACATGTCTGTACTTCTAGGCCTTGGCATTCCTTATATCAACATTTGTTCAACATTTCTTTAAATCTTGGATTGTTGCTTTAGAACAACAACAAAAGTCAGCAACAACACACACAAATACACACTACTTAATAAGTGAACTTAACAGTCATGCAGCCAATTTTTTCTTATTACTGAATAAACGCTGTTAGGATTACATGCCTGCCAACTCTGTGCTATTTATACTAACTTAAAAAATAAGAATAAATAAAGCATGACAGATGTGTTAGTGATTGAAATACATAATGGTGTGCATTAAGCATAGGAAATACCAGCTCTATTAATCTCATCTAGTCATCGTAACCAGTGGATTCTGTCACCAGTTCAAAGGTTGTTAATCAGTCTGTTAATATTCCCTTTCTGATTTCATTTTCATTCAGGCACTTGGAAACTATGAAAGCTTGGGCTAAGAAATCTGAACACATTCAGAGAACTGGGGCAGTTAATTCAATTCCAGAAGTCCTTAAGCTGTTCACTAAAGCTGCAAGCAGAACAGGATGTTTAATGTTCACTCTTCATGGAAAATAAACTTGTCTCCATGGAACTGCATTCTGGATAATAGTGCTGAATTATTTTAATCTGCAATAATAGATTGAGTGAATTATGATGAGTAAAGTCCCCATCTATCTTCTTTCTTTGCGGCCAAGGGAGAAAGGTGGTGGGATGCTCTGTATATTATCTGTAGTCTCTTCTTCTAAAAAAAATCCATAATTCTATTTCTATTCTTTTGTTGATCAAAATGAATCTGACATTGACTCTGGGAAATGAGTGAGATCGTGTTGCCTTGTTGGAAAATCTCTTACACTTGTGATATTTTTGAATACTTCTTATCCTAACATATGAGAAGGATCAGTGGCTCATGGCCAAGCCACTTCTTGGACCACAGTTCTAACAGAGGAGCTGTGTGTCATATGTGGATTTTCAAATGTCAGGTCAGGTCTGTCAAGTGCAGACCAGTAGCACATTTGATGGAGTGATGGTCCCTTCTACCTTTCAGGAAATGACAACTCGTTGTGAGCTCCTCTTATTTCCAATATCTACCTACAAGTCTATGATAGCTTCACTTTTGAGATAATAACTAATCAGCAAACATGTTATCTTCCTTTTGCTGAGTAGAATGACATAATTTCAGAGCAAGTGTTTAATATCCATCTGTAGGTTGTAAATAATTACACCTCCATTTCACTAGCATTTCGTCAACTTTGTAAATCAACAAATTAGGAGGAGTTTTTATTTAAATTACAGATGAATTATCTGCAAAAAATGATTTGTTCTTCTCTTGTGCTTCTAGAATCTAACTATACAGAGCTTACAACAACATGACCACTGAAAAGTTCTTTTTTGCTTAACAAACTTGAAAAGAACGTGTCTTAAATTACATTTAAAATAAAATTGACTTTTCTTACTAGAACCTCAAGCTAAATAGGATTGTAGTGCCATTTTACCACACGGCTTTTCAGTTTTATGTCAGCGTGTCGCAGTGGCTTAGCACGCTCTGGTGACGCGCCCTTCCTTTCTTTCCTGGAGCCCCTGTCTTCCTTCCCTCCTCCTCGACACTCACACACTCAGCCACTCCTGCCACTTCTCGACTCGCTTAGTACATTCCTCTTTCCCTCTGGTTTTCGTGGAGGAATCACTTCCTTGACGAAATCCATCCAGGATTGTCTTTATCTTGTGGCTCAATTTTAAGCATTTGTCATAACTTACGGCAATCTTACTGGATTGTGAGATGACTTCTTTTTTTTTTTTTTTTTTTTGTCTGCTTCTTCCCTTCCATTGAGGAAAAGCTCCAAGAATCCAGCAATAGGGCCACCTTGTTCGCCTGGTACGCAATAGTCAGCAAATGAAACCGCACGTCTCTCTCAGTCCTTACTTCTGCTGCTGCCTCCTACCATGACAGATACCTGTTTCTGCATGGATTCAGACTGGGCACTTTGGCATGAGCATGTTGCCCAGAAGGAATGAACAGCAGAAGGAGTGTCATGGGGCCTGGTGTGTAGGACACATTCACATGCAGGGGGCAGTGTTGCCTAATGTCCTGTAGGCAAGACCGTGATTTGTAAGCTAAAACTGTTTATTTTCACATTCGGTGTCCATTGATGGATGCTCTAAGATCCTTTCATTACTGTTTTAGCAATGTGTTATGCAATTACATTTTAGAAATGACACTTCTCATAAGAAATGTCAGAGTTTTATCCACGGATGCATCAGAATGCTTCTTAAATTAACTGGATGGGCTCTTGGAAATGATTTTTTGAAAAATTGTAGATATTTTCATTTGGTCTTAACTTCTCCCTTCACTTTCTTTAATCTGTAGTTTAAAAAAAATGCTTTTGGGATTTAATCAGATTTAGCAGTAGGTAATGCGATTGCCAAATAGCCTCACTAATTTTGAGAAGGTGAAAATAGATTTTGAATCTAAAAGTGATTTCTCGCATGCTCTTGCAGACATATTTGCTAGCTTGTCTTCTCCATCCCATCCATATCTCTCAGGCCACGAACTCTTTCCTGAACAACTTTTAAAGTTGCCTGATCAGTCAGCATTATTTCTTCTATTTTCTTAGCATTATGTCTTTTCTAGTTCTATCCATCCCCTAAAATCTATGTGTCCCAAATGCCTAGTGTCACGTAAATTCATGTGAGATATTCTGAAGATATTGCCACCTTCTCAAGGTGAATTATGTCATAGACTCAGTGAAACTTCAAAAACCAAGACTTTATTTCTTCATAACAGAATATGCAGTAATGCCATATTAAAATTATTTTCTTTCTCTCATCCTTTTCTTCTTTCTCTGTTTGGACAGGAAACGTGTCTCCTTATTAATGAAGAAATTATTACAAATAATTCTATACATGAATCAAAGCGCAAGGTAGTGTGAGGAACTTTATCCATATATATAAGTATTTGTTTTCAGATAACTTCTTTGAAACAGGATCTCCTTATATAACCCAGAATTTACTATTTAGTACAGACTGATTTCAAATTCATGGTAATCTGTCTATCTCAGCTTCAGCCTTCCAAGTATTTTGTATGTGTGTGTGTGTGTGTTTGTATGTTTATGTATGTAGGTAGGTATGTATATATGTATGTATGTATGCAAGCATCCATCTGCCTGATTAGATTAGAATGCCAATATATTTATAATATTCTAAATTATTAAAATACATGCAGAGAAATATCCTACCCATTAGGAAGTCTTCTCTCATTCATTCCTTACTACAAATAGTCATATTTGCTTCTCCCTTGTACATAATTTCAAAGAATTATATACATATACAAGAAAATATAATTTTATTTTTTCATTTTATACACAATACTTGAATATTTCAGTAATAACATATTATACTTTGGACAGCTTCTCATAGTATGGAGAGCTTTTTGTTCTTATAGCTGAGGAGTATTTTATTATGTGGTTATAACACAATTTCTTTAATAAATTCCTATTTATGGAAACAGGCATTTTTCTGTGTTTTCCTAGAAATATTAATATGCAGTGCTTCAATGTTTGAGACTTTCAAAATTACTTGGTATGTTGGCAGTTATATTTGTAAGCTGCTTCAGTCTTAGATGCTATATAGTGGTATTTGTATTTTTCACTTCTGAAATGTACTGTCATAAATTCAGTAGCTTAGGACACAATAACATCTAAAGAGTCCCTTCTGTAAAGTTACATATTAAAAGTTCTAAAGAATAGGGCAGTTATTGCTTTGAGAAGACATTCTGTTTACCACACTATCCTAGCCCTGTGCACAGTTATATATAATTAATTTTTTATTTATCATTGTTTCTTTCTCATGGTCAAATTTATTTTATTTTATTTTTCTAGTTTGTGGATTTTTGAGTGAGTGCTAACTCCTTATTTCAAAGAAATGAATGAAAGTATTCTGCTATATTTTACCTCAAACATTAGTTCTCTTATTTTCACATCTAAAATATCAATCCCCTTGGAAGTTACTTTCAATTAAGATAGTGAGTCTAGACCAATACTTTCTATGTTCAGATGGCCATAGATTGGCCTTAGGCAGGGTTTTCCAAGTGATTCTTGGGGCATCCATAAGTGTTTACAAAGCCTTCAAATTCGAGCTAACTTTTCACTTATGTACATTTTCCCCAATACAACAGAAAATTAACAAAATAAGTTCTTTGATACAGAAAGAGCATAAGGCTCACATTTATAGAACTGGGTTGCTGATGTTCACATGGTCTAAGCAGAGCCTCTAAGTCAGAGAATCACCTCTCATATTAGTTCTAAAATATCTTCCAGATCCAGAAACATCAGCTCCACCAAATTAACTCATTTAAATAAATTCTTCAGAAAAATGGGGTAGATGTATTTTTAAACAAAGTGAATCTACTGCAGCAATGGTGAAAAGGTCATGTGTATTGGAAAGGAATAAAGTGTTCTCTCATTTCACACTAGTTATTTTTTATTTTGAAAGAGAGGAAGCAAGAGAGAGAGAGAAGGAGGAAGAGGGGAGAGAGAGAGGGGGGGGGGAGAGAGAGGGAGGGAATGGACAGGCCAGGGCCTCAGCCACTGTGAATGAACTCCAGATGTGGGAGCCCCCTGTACACATACAGGACACTGTGTGCTTGCATCACTGTGCCTTCTACATGAAACCTAGAGATCTGAACATGAGTTCTTTATTTTTTTAAAATTGTTTTGTTTGTTTATTTTTATTTATTTATTTGAGAGTGACAGAGAGAAGGAGGAAGAGAGAGAGAGAGAGAGAGAGAGAGAGAAAGGAGAGAGAGAGAGAATGGGCGCGCCAGGGCTTCCAGCCACTGCAAATGAACTCCAGACGCGTGCGCCCCCTTGTGCATCTGGCTAACGTGGGACCTGGGAAATCAAGCCTCGAACCAGGGTCCTTAGGCTTCACAGGTAAACGCTTAACCACTAAGCAATCTCTCCAGCCCTGAACATGAGTTCTTAAGCTTTGTAGACAAGGACCTTAACCACTAAGTCATCTCTCCAGCCCCACACTAAATTTTTAATTGAGTTACAATTCAGTAAGTAAGACATTCAATGAAAATCAAATAACAATAAGTATTGTTGAGAATGTGGTGAAAGAGGTGCCCTCATTCACTGTTGGTGGGAGTACAAAATCGTAAAACCACTATGGAAATCAATATGGAGACTCCTGAAAGAGGTAAAAGTAGAGCTAACAACTGACCCAGCCAGTTCTCTACTGGGAATCTACCCTAAACTCTCTACTCTTCACTGAAGAGATATTTGTTCAATCATTCTTAGAGCTGCTCAACTCACACTCACTAAGAATTGGAATCAACGCAAATGCCCGTCATTGGATGATTAGATAATGAAGGCGTGGTACATACACACAATGGAGTTCTACTCAGCAGTAAGGAAAAAAGATACAATGAAATTTGGAGGAAAATGGACAGACTTGGAACAGATCATACTAAGGGAACTCACACAAGCACAGAAAGACAAACACCGCATTTTCTTTCTCGTCTGTGTTTCCTAAACTGAAACAGCTTGAGTTTCAGGTATACTTGAGGAGAAAATTGAGGGACAGATAAGAAGGATGGACGGGCTTGTGGGAGATGAATGGGAGTGTGGGAGGAAGAAATGCACAAAGTAAAAATCCAAAAGAAAGTGGTACCATAGAATCCTACCTGTTGCATAGATTAAACGATATAACATTACCTCAATATGGTGGTGGAGGGATCATCTGGTAAGAGGAGGAGGGGAGGGATGAAGCCTAAACCAAAACAATTGGGTCTGGCTTGTAACTCACGGTAGCAGAACTTGGTTACAACCCCCATTGAGCTGTAGATCAGAGAGACCTGCGAGGTTCCCAACACAAGACAGGCTTCTGTCCAAGTGCTTGATTACCTGCTCCCGACACAGGCCACTGAAGAGCACTGCAGGAGCTGCTGGAGGACAGGGGCCAGAAACTCTGCGAGCCGGCAGGGGACAGTGCAGATGGAGGAGCCGCCGACAAGGTGCACACCCGTGTGCGGTAGCGCACCCAGCCTAGGCGGGTGACCGGTCACTCTCTGATCGGTCAAGAGATCCACTCAGTGGAAAGGACGTCATGACCTGAACTGGGAACCGAGGCAGAATCCTACGGAGACCAAGATTCTGGACTCCATTGAGAAGTTACCACTCGTCTTTAGCCAAAAGTGAGGCCACAGCCATCAAAATCTCTCTGAATTGTCCCTTTTAACTTATGCTGATCTCACTCTTCTTTGGAGAATCTTGTTTTTCTGTTTCAGAAGGCAGTGAGAGCCATGGGCAAACAAAAATCTATCAAGAAAACCATGGCAGCTGGCTCCGTGGCAGGAGAGGCCCCAGCCTTGCCCATCAGCTAGGGCCAAGAAGCGAGCAGGAGGCACTGGCCAGACCGCTGCTGTGCGTGCAGCCTGACAACCTGAGCCCGCGAGAAGGACGCACTCTGAGCATCCTCAGAACGCACCAAGTCAGCCCTACAGAAGCTTCCCAGACTTCAACACGAAAGGAAACTTAAAGCACACCCACCGAGGCTCAGGGAATTTTGCTGAAGTGAGGGCAGAAAGAATGTAATCGCCACAGGGTGGGAGGAAGTGTCCAGAGGCCCTGTCCCCTCCTCCTCAAGACTGAGCGCTCTCTCACAACTCCTACCCCACAACTCATGGTGAATACGGAACGCAGTGAGGGGCCTTCAGTGGAGCAGGCAGGAGGGAAATGATGGTTCCAGCACACGATGCATCTGTGCAAAACAAAACTTCTAGTAGAAAACAAGATTCCTCAACTGGCCAAATGCAGTCACAGCTGTGACTCAAATTCCACTAAAAAACCTGTCATATATTCAGATTCACTATGTGTGATTTTAAAGCATGTTCCTACTGTGGTATTATTATTGTGAGTTCGATTTTTTTTTGTTTGTTTTTGTTTTTTGAGGCAGGGTCCCGCTCTAGCCCAAGATGCCCTGGAATTCACTACTTAATTTCAGAGTGACCTTGAACTCACGGAAATCCCCCTAACTGCCTCAACAAGTGCTGGGATTAAAGGCATGCACCACTACACACAGCTATTATTTTGAGTTTGATTGGCAATTATTTAGAGTTAAGATATGTCTTACTATTTTCCTTTTCAGAGTAGGAATTTATTAATAATATGGTAACTATAGATTTAAGCATAAATATTAGAGGTAGAAAGAGGCATGTAAAAGGAGAAGAGTACAATGTATACACATTAGAATAGACATAAGAGGGAGAGAGAGAACATCTGGCTGTGTTCAAAGAAAAAGTACAGTAGGTAGCAGACACAAAAGAGAAGGTAACTTCACAGTTTAACCCATTTCAGATTATTTTCATCGTGACAACAGAAATTCAACTCAAACCACTTGAATAGAATGGAGATGAATTCTATGGCCTAAGATTTCTAGGTAACTAATTTGAAATTTGTGGGAGGTGATTTTACAATCTTGACTTTTCTAGACTTTATATAAAGTGGAATTTCAAGACAATGAAAGAAAGAATAAAAGATAAGAAAATTTTCTGAGTTCTCAAGGTTATATACCTTAGTTGTTGGGCCATATTGCTAACAAATTGCTGCACATTTATTTAAGTATAAATAAAAATGCTTATATAACAAGAGAAAATGATAACAAGGAAAATCTGTACATGTTTTTGTACTAAGTAGTATTTGTTTTATTTTTTATTTTTATTGGTTTTTCCAGGTAGGGTTTCACTCTAGCTCAGGTTGACCTGGAATTTACTATGTAATATCAGGGTGGCCTCAAACTCACAGCGATCCTCCTACCTCTGCCTCCTGAGTGTTGGGATTAAAGATGTGATCCACCACACCCAGCTTGTTTTATTTTTTATAATCAACATTAGTGCAATAAGCTAGTATCATGAATTTGTTAGTGGTGGGGTGTACTTGAACTTCTACAGATAACGACAATAAAAGTCACAAATGAAAACTGAAGTTAAAACAGTTGTTTTCATGTGACCACTACTGAAGCAAGAATAAAATATGGCAGTAAACATGCGGAAGGTTCTAGAGGGTTTGAATGTGGATAAGGTAGAGTAAGTTCAGGGCTGTATTTACCTTACTGATTGCCACATTGAAAAGCTGGACAAAATATGTGGGATAGCTTAAGGTCTTTGAATCTCAAAATTAAATTCTAATAACATAATGATAAATACATTCAAAATGGAAGCTAATATGAGACAACACTCAAAGAATTGGCAAGTATTCTGAACATATAGGATGAATGAACGAATATGTTTGCTTAGAAGACATACATGTCAGCTTCATCTAACACATACTGCAAGCTGCTAATATGTCAACCTGTAAATGAGAACATGTTAAAATGAGTGGAAGGAAGGAGTAAGCAAAGAAACCATTGCTCAAAAATAAGAATATAATGACAATAAAATTTATACTCCTTAACAAACATGGATGACAAGGAAAGAGTCAACATGATTTCAATTTATGTTTCAATCATCTTGGGCTGCAATTCCAGAATACCATGGAGTATGCAGATTCAAAGGGGCATGGTGCCACCCAGTCTGTGAGTGGGTTGCCATCAGACCCGGGTCTTGGTGAGGAGAGGGCTCTTCCTTAATTGCCAATGGCCATCTTCTCATTTCTCATTGAGTCCTTACATCGTACAGAGTAAGCCCTCTAGTTGGCTTGTTTTTTATTTTTATAGAGGGTAAAATCAAAGAATTTTAAAAAGTTTTATAATAAATTGATCTATATAACACAAAATACCCCAAAGACAAGTGGTGATACATAAAGCAGTTTTCTGTTTCTTTTTCTTAGGAGAAAGAGCTTGCATGAAAAATATTTTCATATACTGCTCTGTGTCCAAAGTTAAAGGCAGGTTGTGCTATGGTGTTTATCATATCTTCCCAAGTGAAAATCTATATATGGACATAGAGGAGTCAATGGTGCTCAGTATGACTGTTGTTAAAGAACAACAAAGACTGTGATAAAGCTGTCTGTCATCTTAGGAATATAAACGGGGTTCCGTTGCTGCACTCAACATTATGCTATTTGCTATTTACTTGTTTATTGATTAAGCTTTTGAGACAGGGTCTTGTACCATCCATATTGATCTCAGCCTCATGACCCTACCCTCCCTGCCTTCTGAGGGCTGAGATTGCAAGCGTGGGCCGCTACACTTAGCCTGAGCTATTTTCTTTTTCTATTCACAGGGTTAGCACAATGTGGTCTCCTCTCAGAAGATTTAAAAACCTGTGATATTACAAAATGTCCATATTTTGAGGGCATACCTTCTCTAGCTCACTACCCATGCCCTTTCTTGGGTGTATCTCTCTTAATAAACTTTGTCTGTTCTTATCTTAAAGCATACCAAATGTACAAAGACTTTTGAAGCAGTTTAAAGTAACAGTAACTTTCTTAGCCAAGAGAAAAATCCCTCCTCCTGAGGTGACCTGACCCTGGTCTTCTCTCTTCTCTCCTCATTCCTCCTGTTTATGTATTGTTATGAGTGGTACTAACCCTACCATGAAGACTTCCCTCACATTATTTTTTAAAATAGTTTTATTATTTATTTACTTATTTGAGTGAGAGAGAGGAGAGAGAAAGAGACAGAGACAGAGAGAGGTGTGGCAGGGACTATAGCCACTGCAGATGTCAGACTCTTGCACTACCGTGTACATCTGGCTTCCTGGGTCCTGGGGAATCAGATCTGGATCCTTAGACTTTGCAGGCAAGTACCTTAGCCACTAAGCCATCTCTCTAGCCCTTATTATTCTTGTCTATACCTCATTATTTTCCACACATTCCACTTCCCATATCCTAATATCACATGGGAAATTAGGGATTCTATAAATGAATTTGGGGGGAGACCAAAATATTCAGTGCATTCATATAGTAATATCAAAATTGAGTGACATAGGAATGTATTGAAAGCATTAACAAAAACTTTGGGATGCACACTTATACACTAATATAAACACATAATGTTTAAATACATCTTTTTAAGTGAAACTTACAGTTTAAAGGATAAAATAAAAGCACTTACATTTGGAAGGACATGCAATTCAGAATATACAAAGAACAATCAGAATTCAACAATAAAAATATACCATTATAATCTCAAAATGGGCAAATATTTGCATATATGTTTTATCAGCCAAAATGACTTTGATATATAATTACATGAGAAACATTTAAGATAATATAATTATAAAAATTTGCAAATTAAAACTATAGTGTGATGTTACTACATACATATATGAAATTACTAACAATATCTATAAAGAGATAGTGAAATTTCTGTAACTCTCACATATTGCTGGTAAAAATAAAGAGAATAGTCCAGCTACTGTGGAAAACAGTTTTACAAATCTTGAAAAAGTTCAACTTGGCATTTGTTCTAGGAAATCTTACCACTGATTACTTGCCCTAGAAAAATGTAAAATTATACTCACGTGATATTCTGCCTGTAAATGCTTTTAGTTGCTTTGTATATAACCACCACAAATTGAAAATAACTTAAATGTTTTTCAGCTGATGAATGCTAAGCAGTCAGTTACATCTATAAATGCAAAGGAAGTGATCACTGACTGGGTTCAAATTTAGAAGCAGAGTAAGTGAATGAAAGGCCAGTCGCAGACACTGCACCGAGGTATTTGGTGACCCTTGCTGGAAAGGTAAGACTGTAATTGGAAGAAGTCCGTGTTGGCCGGGGTGAAGAAGGGAGTGACTGTATGGGTGAGGAGGAGGATGCCTGAGAGATTCTGCATCTAGATGATGATAGTGAAGACCCCGACCTGCACATGTATTAAAGTCCATAAGTTTGTCCAAAAAGCCAGCCACTTATTAGTTTATTAACTTATACAGTGGAGCTAATTTTAAGGAAGAGTTTTTTTTTTTTTTTATTACTCTTGAGGAAATTGCAGCATCATGAAGTGCCCCATAAATATCCCAAGAATTAAAAAGCAAGCAACTGATGCGTTTACAGAAAGCAACGTGAGAACTTCCTGCTTTGGCGGAGCTGCACACTCATAGCAGACGCACACCTGGGATATCCGCACCTGGCTTGCAGGCAGGACGCATACCTGGCTTTCATAGTTTCCCATAAAGAGATAATCTTTCAATGAGTAGAAAATTTTGCATTATCACTGTCATTTTCATACGACCATTTCCCCTCTGTTGCCATAGCTTCTGAGGAGATGCTGACAAGCGTGTGCTTCCCACAGGCGAGGTGCGATTACAGCGCATCGGCTCCCCTCGGTCCCTGCGAACCGGGGCGGGCGCTGGGTTTCCTTCCGCAGCCTGGCCGAGAGCTCTTTGCAGAGCGCGGAGCGCCCGGGCAGCCCTGGCACTGAAAGGTCTCATCCCAGCATGGACACCGGACTCCTCCACGGTGCCTTCCTCCTCTAACCCTATATGCTTGGCCTACTCCTGAGGCCATCGAGATAGTCTATGTAGCTGGCACAAGAGGCTCCTGAGAACCTCCCGCCCCTCCTTTTATGAGGACATGTCAACAGGCTGAAACTGGAGAGTCTTTTGTGAGCAGTCACACCAGCTTCAGATAAAGATGGCAATCATGTTTCCACTTGAAAGGACAATGTCACCCAACAAGCTTTATGTTAACGCTGGATTTTTCATCTTCAGACAGTAGGATAAGATTTCTTTCTAAATTTGTAAGTGCTATATCCTAAGTGCTGAAAGTTTAGCAGAGTCAGAGTTAAACTCTGAATATGATTGTTTACATTTATTTTAGAAATGGAGTTTGAGGGCTGGAGAGATGGCTTAGCAGTTAAGCGCTTGCCTGTTAAGCCTAAGGACCCCGGTTCGAGGCTCGGTTCCCCAGGTCCCACGTTAGCCAGATGCACAAGGGGGCGCACGCGTCTGGAGTTCGTTTGCAGTGGCTGGAAGCCCTGGCGCGCCCATTCTCTCTCTCTCCCTCTATCTGTCTTTCTCTCTGTCTGTCACTCTCAAATAAATAAATAAATAATGAACAAAACATATTAAAAAAAAAAGAAATGGAGTTTGATATTAATTTTTTTACTCCCCACTGGTGTGTGTGTGTGTGTGTGTTTGTGTGTGTGTGTGTGCACGCGCGTGCGCGCCACAAAGTATTACAGAAAGATTCATGTTGAACTTTATCATCCTGGATTTGGCAGGATTTTCCTCCTCTAGCATGGAGAATGAAATGCTCCAGAGGGTATCAGAAAGAGCACGAATTTGCTGGAAATTTATTGGACTCCTTGGGGAATATTGCCTCTAAGGAAAAGGTCTCTGATATTTCAATGTACTTCTGAATCCCAGCTTCAATTCCTAGGCTGCTAGCACTTTTAGATGAAAGCTCTGAATAAAGTTGGTTAGACTTTAATTTAGTTTTGACTTTTTTTTCAGAAGTTAAATATTTGCTCTCCATTGATCAACAGACGACGGCAATTTCTTGGTATTACTGTGACAAGTCATGTGACAGCGGTGCGCTTTCCTGTGAAATGCGGTTGTCCTGGGCGGAACTTGCCTGTGACAGGCTCACTGAGAGTAGGGATGGGCCGTCACAGGGTTTTGCTTCAGGTTCTTCCCTCTCTCCCACTGCTGCTCCACATTGTCACCAGAGTCCAGCCTCTGCCTTCACAGAGGTTTTCCTCATTTCTTTCACAACACTTTAATTTTTTTTTAATTTTTTTTGTCTATTTTTTATTTATTTATTTGAGAGCGACAGACACAGAGAGAAAGACAGATAGAGGGAGAGAGAGAATGGGCGCGCCAGGGCTTCCAGCCTCTGCAAACGAACTCCAGACGCGTGCGCCCCCTTGTGCATCTGGCTAACGTGGGTCCTGGGGAACCGAGCCTCGAACCGGGGTCCTTAGGCTTCACAGGCAAGCGCTTAACTGCTAAGCCATCTCTCCAGCCCACAACACTTTAATTTTATAGGTATAGATGAAAATCATGCTTTGGACAACAAATGGAGAACTTCTACATGACTTGAACTGCTTAAAATTCCACTACTAGTGTGCAGCGGTGCGGAAGAAGACAAGCGTTAGGAGATTTGAACTCAGTGCAACGAAGGCCCCTAGAAGCGCATGTTGGCGGAGAGATGAGAGAGAGAATGAATCCGCAAACTGTTTATGTACTTAGCAGTTGAAATTAATGTAGCAGGCTCATAGACATAAAAGGCAGGGCATACTGGAAATATCAGACTAACCCCGAGCTCGTTTTCTCAGTTTTCTCTTTAAAAGGAGGGTCGATTCGGTATCTCTAGAATGAAAAAGCTATAGCCCACATTTTCCAGTGTCCACTGTACCGTTAAGTGGTGGGGGAGGAGCATTTTGTTTCCTTTGTCTGCCGTCTGTGGGCCTCCCCATTACCTGTCACTGGGGACTTCTCATTTGCTTTTCAGAATTGCTTTGATGTCTTTCTGTCTTCTGAACATGACCCACGGTGTCACAGGCGTCACCTTTAACCCTTAAAGTTTCCTGCACTGCTTGGCACAGTGGCATATGACTAGTCAAAGCTACTGGGAGACTGATGCAAGGGTGTCGTGACAACAGGGTCAGATTTTGCAGCATAGGAAAATCACTGTCAAACACATAAAACATAGCAGAAACAGAAACAAAAAAGATATCGATTTCTCTATGTTTCTGTTTCTTTTCATTTTCTCTTTTCCAGTAAAGAACCTTAACCATAGCAGAGTCCATATAAACGATGCACAATAATGATAAATCTACTTATTACAGTCCATCATATCCAATTAAATTGTGCTTACCAGCAACCTAGAGCCTATCTACATGGAGTGGAAGGAACCAAGGAGGAAATACCCTGTAAATGTGCTCTGGAACGGGTTCATCTAGTCTTCCTGTCACGTAAATGGTGCTTTGTCTTGTAAAATGTCGGCCAGCAGTGTATGCACTTTTATTAGCTTACAGTGAAGTAGCAGAGAGGAGGGAAAGGTAAGCTGTAGATGCACAAGAATGAGGACCCAGCTGGGACCCCACGCCCCAGCTCCAGTCCTGTGTGCGGTGCCGGGGTGCTTGTCCAGTGCAGAGAGGCAGAGACGTGGGGGTCCTAGGGCTGGCTGGCCCGCCTGTCTAAGTGCGTCAGTGAGCACTGGGGGACAGTGTGCATGTACACGGGCACACAGACACATGGACACAGACACGGACACAGACACATAGACACACAGACACACACACAGGGACACATGGACACAGACATGGACACAGACACATAGACACACAGACACACAGATACACACACACGGACACATAGACACATGGACACACGGACACAAACAGATGTACACTCACAGACACACAGACAAACGAACACATGGACACACAGACACACACAGAGACACATGGCCACACAGACACACACATACATGGACACACAGACACAGACACACATACACACACAGAAACACAGACACACACACATGGACACAAACACTGACATACACTCACAGACACACAAACACACATACAGACATACACATACAGACACACACACGGACACACACACAATAGCATTAACATAATTCTGAAAATTAAGAAAAAGCAGGCGGGCGTGGTGGCGGACACCTTTAATCCCAGCACTCGGGAAGCAGAGGTAGGAGGATCACCATGAGTTCAAGGCCATCCTGAAACTCCATAGTGAATTCCAGGTCAGCCTGGACCAGAATAAGACCCTACCTCGGAAAACCCAAATAAATGAATAAATAAATAAAATCATACATTACAATGAAGAAACAGAACTGATCTTAGTTATGCAGAGAGATTTTGTATGTGCAATTCATTTGATTATGAGAGTTTTATTTTAAAAAGAATTTAACCAGAACTCAAACTCGTTAAATTTGAGCTATTTACAGAATTCAAATATATGCATACTAGAGCCAACTTTATCTTAAAACATTTATTTATGTGCATTTAGAGCACATACGTATTCAGAGAAAAGCAAAACATTGAAATGTTATTTTGAGTGACTCACTTTTTTAAATGTCACTTTACATCAACTAAAAGTTTCTATCTGAGACATCACACTTCTACCAGGTAGTTTGAAAACTGCGAAGTGTCTGTATTTCTGGGTAAGAATGGATTTGTGTCCTCAGAAGTGGTCTCTCCTTTTCAAGATAGAAAATCGAATTTGGAGCTCAAGGACTGTTGCACTTTCCTTCAGAATATCAGGATACGCGCACTACTACCGGAGGTGAGTTCTCCATTGTTTCTCCTTTCATAAGTATAACCTAGCAACAACACTGACGTTTGAAGTCTTTAAAAATTCAAGTTCACAATTTTGAGTCACCTTTAGAGATATTGTCTGTTTTTGAATCAAGGGTTCTAGGCATCTGCGATAGAAAACAAACTTTCTTGCATGGTGATGGTCCAAAGTGTAATAGTTCATTAACTTCTTAAAGATGAGGAAGGTAGGCAATGATCAAACTTTCGTGAAAAGAGCTGCTGTTTGAGGTATTCATCTTTTAATTAAAAGTCCTATTTTCCATAATCAAAATGATTTTGTTTATATCTTCCATTCTCTAATGGATCTGGTTCTTTGAATGAGTTCACAAAAATGAATTTTCTCTTAAAAACTGTTTAAAAACAGTTACATAAGTATTACAAGACATCTTCCGTTCAAGCTTGAGTAAAACGGGAAAACAAGCCTCACTTTGCAACCATCTTCCTCCCCGTGTTTGCCTGTGCAGACCGCGTGCTCGCTGGCACTGGCCGAGCTGAGGTGCACAAGGGCATCGACATGCCAGCCTTCCTCCCGGGCTCTACCACCAAGCAGATCAACACACACTGCGAATTAGCAAGCACGCTGCACCTGGGCTTCTCGGTAATCTTAGAAATAATTCTCTCCATAGCACAGGTGGGGCTGTCATGGTGTCATGAGAGCAAATATTAATAAGATTTGTGTGCCTGGAAGCGCGGCAAGGAAGGTTCTGAACTCTGGAAAGGTAATTGCAGCTTTAAAGATAGCATGTGAGGCCGTGCCTTGGATTTACAAGAAGTAATGTGAAGAAAAACGCTAAAAACAGTGCTGTTAGCCAACAAATACAGTGTACATAATAAATCCACAGAACATCCGAATAAAATGATAAGTTTTATTGATTGATGGTGTTAGCTTCACGCTGGGCTCAGTGTTTACAGCCCATTGTGTCGCTGATCTTTCATTCTGTAAACTGCTCTCCTTTTCTCCGTTAGTGCTAACACTCTGTTCCTGGACTAGGATTTCTTATTCTGTAGTAAATAGTACCCTCCATCACGCTAGAGGCTCTCCTTTTACCATATTTTATTTTCCTCTTGTCTGGGTGGCTCTTTGTACCTGAATGAATGGTTCTCATTCTCACGAATAATCCTCAAAGACAGATGTCTTTGTCTAAATAGACTGGGCAAGGAGATGCTGCAATAACAAATAACTCAAATGTGGATGGCTAGAAGAAATAATACTTATTTTTTTCTAATATCTTATGTACACCATGACTCCTAGAGATTCTATACAGTGTGTCATGCAGGAATCCCAGATTAGGGAGATTTCATCTTGAAACATGCTTCTGTGATCAGAGGGAGTGGGGGCAGCAATGTGATAGAGTGTTCTCTTGAGCTTAAACTTCTACTGTGAGGTGACACATGTCACTTCCTCTCACATTTCCTCGTACAAAGAATGCCGTCTGTCCATGTCTGATTTCAACAGTGCTGGAAAGGAGATTCCCTTATAAGATACAGAGTGTGACTTACCACATTTTTTCCTTCTTTACTATATCCAAATTCTGGTGCTTAGAAGCTGTGAGAAGATATTTATGGTTAGTAAATGACAATGTGTTATTTATAAAAAGGAAAAAAGGTACTCAGAATAAGGGGACTTACAAAATTCTAGGAAAGGAAAAATATGTAGCCAAACTATTACCTGAAAAATCTTTATTTTTAACTGCTATGCTGATAAATTGATAAAAGATAGGCTACTCTACTGAGCATAAAGTTTTTCCTCAGTATTGATTGTTAGGTAAGATTACAAAAAAAAAAAAAAAATTTAAAGAATGGTGGCATTTACCCAGACAGAATGCACACATTGGATATTTCTCCTCAACACCTCTGCAAAGCTTGACAATTTCTAGAGGGTAAGGAAGACTTCTGTGTGTGTGTGGTAGCACATATCTGTTGCACGTAACAATAGGTTTCAGTATGATATTTTCATACTCTCATGTGATGCACTTTGATCATACCAACCTTTCGTTACCCTCTCTTGTCCCTCCTGGTCATTTTATCCTTGTCCTCAAGAAGACACCTTGACTCAGACCTTGTCACGGAGCTTCAGATTACTTTATGGATAAAGCTACAAGATATTTATTCTCCCTAAATTGAATGTTTATCATATATATGTCATATATATTTACTTTTTTATGAGAGAGAGAAAGAGCATTGAGGTGTCTGGGCCGTCAGCCACTGTAATTGAATTCCAATCTCCAGACGTCTAAGCCACCTTGTGCATATGTGCAACCTTGAGCATGTGTCACCTTGTGAGTCTGGCTTATATGGGATCTGAAGAGTTGAACATGGGTCCTTAGCAAGCACTTTAGCTACTAAGCCATCTCTCCAGCCCTTTCAAATATATTTTAGTCACTAAACATACAGATATGTATTCTAGAGGGTGAAACACACAAAATATAAGGGAATGTGAATTTAATAATGTGTAAGTGAATAATGAGACTTAACATTTTGTACATCTTAAAATCAAACATCAAACATCAGTGCACACAATAATCTTTTATGTCTAGTGGAAAATATTTTCTAAGAATACTGAAATTGTAAAATCAAAGAAAATCTGACAGGATGGAAAGTAGAACTACCATATATTTATTAGTTAAAAGTCTTGGGGAGAAAAAGTTGGCTTAGTGGTTAAGGTGCTTGTATTTGAAGCCTAAGGACCCAGGTTCAATTCTCCATTTCCCCCATAAACCAGATGCTCAGTGGTGCTTATATCTGGAATTTGTTTTCAGTGGCTAGAGGCTCTGGTGTGCCAATTCATTCTCTTTCTTTCTCATAAATAGATAATGTTAAAAATCTCTTAGCTGTTCTGAGTACAAAAGAAGAATTTCTTTGTTTGAAAGCAAAATGCTAGTTTTATCAGTAGAAGCTCCTAGTTCAAGTTGGTGAAATATATTTAATTTCATATGCATTTTATCAAGAGGCATAAAATTATTTCAAAATATTATAGATTATATTAACTTCTTTTTTTCTTCTTTTTTTATGAGGGAGAGAGAGAGAGAGAGAGAGAGAGAGAGAGAGAGAGAGAGAGAGAGCGAGCGAGAGAATGGTCACACCAGGCCCTTTAGCTGTACAAATGAACTCTACACGGGACCTGGAGATTCGAAAAAGTATTCGTAGGCTTCACAGACAAGTGCCTTAATTGCTAAGCCATTTCTCCAGACTTTGACTTCTAAGTTTACAGTTAATGTGGGCAGATATTCTAAGACCATCCCTTGGTCCAACACATAACCACTGCAAAGTTATATATTTTATGGTAGAGAATTAAGTAAAGACATCACAGTCATAATAGATTATAATACAAATTGAATGTTTTAAGAGTATTGTATTTTTCCAGTTTGTATTAAATTATTGTCTTTTTTAGGAATTCTGTTTGGGGAATATATATTCAAGAGAATTTTGTTTTATATTAAACTTATAATAGATAAAAAGAATCTAAATAAAATATTACTCTGAATCTGTTTAGTGCATGTGTGTGTGTGTGTGTGTATGTGTGCATGTTTGTGTGTTTACAAGTTATGTAAGTGTGCATGTGGAGGGATGAATATTGTAAATGCTAAATGTTTAGTTAAATAACCTCCAATTTATTTTAGAATTCACTGAACCTCTTTTTTGGGTAGAATATATTTAAATTTAAAGAATGCCACTTTAAGTGAGGCAAATGGTGGATGGTATTAAATAAGCTTAAACTCTTATCCATACACTAAGTGTTTTTTGTGCAGTGAAATGAGGCATAGATATGGAAATAATCAGAACATAAAATTGGAAGCACTCAGGAGATATTTGAATGAAGAATTCACCAAATACTTATTAGACTAGAATTATTGGCCTCCAGTAGTAACTTCTTTAATTTGAGTAAGTTTGGTCAACCCGTATGTTAATGTAACTAGCAGCAAATACATCATAAATGTTAAAGACCTATGAATAATTAAATAAAAAGCAAAAATTAGCAAAAACGTAGTCATTGTTTATGCAGATATATTTTAGATCTCTTCTTAAAAGTTGCTTATAATTTGCTTGATACCATTTGCCTCTTTTAATTAGAAAATACTAATGTATAATTAATAACTTATTTTCCATCATTCTTCTTCCGTTCTGCTTCCTTCATTCTTTCCTTGCAGGTCAAGTATGTTTATACAGTAACACAACCAGATTCTTGCAGGCGTTAAACTAGTTCTGCTGTTCTTGTAAGAGTTGGCTCTAAGGTGGTGCAGCAGGATAAGGATTGAACAAGATCCTTGGGTTACCATCTCCACGGAAACGCCAGGTTGAACAACTGTTCATGTCCTTCCCAACAGTAAGGACAACATGTGCATGCTTTGGTATAACAGAGTAATGCAGTGAGTTGAAGCCAGGAGAGGGTTTGTCATAACAGAGAAATGCAGTGAGTTGAAGCCAGGAGAGGGTTTGGCATAACAGAGAAATGCAGTGAGTTGAAGCCAGGAGAGGGTTTGGTATAACAGAGTAATGCAGTGAATTGAAGCCAAGAGAGAAGTTGGACTTCTATGTGTTACCTTTCTTCTCACTGAATTGATATAGAGTGATGCCTCCTGCGTAGGAGAGGAAATGGGAAATAACTACATACCTTTCACTGGGTACCCAAATATCAATGATAAAAATCTAGTGACAGAGAGGACCCTGCAAACTCTGCCTTAGTCTACTAACTATGGACTGAGTAATGATAACTATCATATTTTAATATAACCCAGGGGGTAGGAGCAAGTGAATTTGGTTACTTTCAGCTAAAACTGAGACACTTGTAGGGTCTCTACTCTTACTGACCGTCAGATGATGGATGACCAAGTAGACCCACATAGATGCAATTAGATTGCAACATGGGCATCTGGACACAGATTGACAGAGAAGTAGGATACTTTTAGAGGTGCCCCATTGTCTCCTGAAGCCTGTTGATCTGGAATCAGGAGCCAAACTGTGATATGTTAGATATAAGCCCATACAACTATAGCCAAAGAATTTCCAGTGAAGATGACAGGAATGCATGTTAGAGAAATAACAGATGCTTTCAAAAACCAAGATGAAAAAAATGGTTATATATGAAAAGGATTACTCTATAAGCATGATTCTTACCAGTTGCAAAAAAATCAACCCATGTGTATTGAATGTTAGAGTAAGAACTGAATTTATGAACGTAATAGAAGGTACATGTTAGAAATAACTCAAGATACTGGAATGGATAGTTATGTTTGTTTAGGACAAAAAAAGCACAAACTACAGGAAATAAAATTTTAAAAGTAGAATTATAGCAAATTTTAAGACTCTAC
The DNA here is from genome assembly GCF_020740685.1 of Jaculus jaculus. Classification (NCBI taxonomy): domain Eukaryota; kingdom Metazoa; phylum Chordata; class Mammalia; order Rodentia; family Dipodidae; genus Jaculus; species Jaculus jaculus. Next base: position 77,405,552 of record NC_059115.1, read on the forward strand.
GTAAGGAAGAGAACAGCCAAGAGAATGAATGAAAAATCTGCATAATGGGAGAAAATGTTCAAAACAGCACCTCTGATAAAGGGTGGATATCTAGAATATATAAGGGACTTATGAAATACCATGCAAAAATCAAACATATTAACAATATTTTTGACTCAAAATGAACAGGAGGCCAGAATAAGTATTTTCCAAAGAAGGTATAGAAGTGGGCAATAAATATAGGAAAGCATTTAAAATCACTGATCCTGAGAGAAATGTAAATTGTACTCCAGAAGAATGGCTACTATAAAGAATATCAAATGCTGGTAAGAATGTGGAGAAAAGGAACTCTTACATATTATAGGTGGCATTTACTTCAGTTAAGCTTTCAGGGAAGATAGTGTGGAAATTCTTTAAAAACTAAAAATATAGAAAGAACTATCATATGTCCCATCAACTTCCTTCCTGTGTCCCAAAGAAAGACATTAAATCAGGCTCTTGACAAGACATCTACACTCCCACACATTTTAAACTACTCTTCAAAATAGAAATTAGAAATTTTTTCTACCACCTCATACATGGCTACAGAAAAAATGTATATGAATGTACTAATTTAGCCATAAAAGAACACAGTCTTGACATCTTTGGCAACATAGATTAAACTGGCGATCATTTATGTTTTATTAAATAAACTCAACAAATACTGCATTATGGCAAACACATTTAGGAACTAATACAATTGGTCTTACAAAGGCTGAGCACACAAAGGTAGTCACTAGAGTCTGGACGGAGTAGGGTGAAGGGTTGTGGTGTGTTCTTAAATTGGTTATGCTTAGACAGAAGTAAGAAATTGTGGTGTTTTATTGTATGGGTGGATGACTAACGATAAAAATAATGTACATTTATATAATGCATGCTTATTTTGATTCTGTCAGTCCCTGACTAGCAAAAGAAATCGTAGCACACCCACACAGGCTGTGACTATCTTCTAATAGCCCAGCTGTCTCTTGACAACACAGAACCTCAGACATTCCATCACAGGCCCACATTGTTAATACATGCCTGATAGTGATAACCTACAGCAGGGGTAGTCAGGAGCCCTAGGGGTGTAACGTCTGCGGCTGTCTGGCTGAATGTATATACTATGCTCACCAAACTGCCCAGTAAGCCCTTCTCTTAATGTTCATACCATGTGCTAATGCTACTCTCACTTTTGGTTTGAGAAGCTTCTCTTTCCAGATGGCAGTGACCTTGGGATGACTCAGGAGACACCATGGTGCTGAGAAGTGACAGAGGAGTGCTCAGCACTGCAGTATCTCCATCACACCTTCCAAGGCTCAGGGTCCAGTGTGGAAGAGGTGGTGGAAAGAATGTAAGAGCCAAAGGAAGGGTAGGACTCCTTACAATGTGCTCCTCCAGACACAAAATGGCCTGGATATCCATGTCCTCACAGTGCCTGACACTACCTACACAAGACCATCATAATAGGAGGAAAGGTCATGACATCCAAATAAAAGAGAGACTAACTGAGAGGGGCAGGGGATATGATGGAGAGTGGAGTTTCAAAGGGGAAAGTGGGGAGAGGGAGGGAATTACCATGGGATATTGTTTATAATTCATGGAAGCTGTTAATTATGAAAAAAATTTTTAAAAAGACACACAAAAAAGAAAATAATAAAGAAAAAGAGAATACCTAGATTATCAAAGTTAGAGACAAAATATGGGAGGTGTTACAATAGATTAAAATTGAAAACCAGAAATAGAGAACACTTTAAAAATTCTATCCCAAAATGCTGGAAAACTTAGATGACAAGGGCGAATTTCAAAAATGGATATAATCTACCAAAGTTACAATTGGAAGATAATAATAATAAATTCTTAGCATGGTACTTGTAGATTGAATTCAAGAACTCATTTAGAAGATAATCCATCACGACCAAGTGGGCTTCATAACAGAAATACAAGCTCTGTTCTACTTGCACACATCAACATATGTAATACATCAGGTAGATGAACCTTAAGGATAGAAATCACGTGATCATCTCAATTGACAGAGCAGAGGCATTTGACAAGGTCCTGCATGCCTCCACTCTGAAAGTAGATATATATGGAGCATACCTCAAATTAATAAAGGATAGCCTATAACGTGCCTGTACCTAATATTATGAATTAAATGAAGAAAAATTGAGACCATATCTTCTAAAATAAGGAAGAGAGAAGGATGGCCACTTTCACCACTTCCGTTCAATATAGTGCTTGAAGTTCTAAGAGAGGAATTACATAATAAAAGGAATAAAAATGGGAAAGAATTTGCAGATGATATGATTCTGTATTTAAAAGATCCCAAAGAATCTAGGATAAAACTCATAGATGTGATAAATACATTTCAGTGAAGTTAAAGGTCATAAACTCAGTGGAGAGACATGGTAACTTTTGTATAAACTAGTAATTAACTCACAGAGAAGGAGATTATGAAAGGCATCCCATCAAAGACAGCATTTAAATATTAAATACCAAGGAATAAACTTCACCAAAGATGAGAATGATCTCTACAATTAAAACTTCATCAAAAGCCTATAGCTAGGAAGGCCATAAGCTCTAGGGGTAACTACTACTGTTGCCTGGATAATGGATATTTAATGCCCACCAAACTGCTTTCTAAATGCTTATATTTATGCCCAAATATTAATGCTATTCTCATCTTTTGTTTAAAGAAGCTTTTCTTGTCAGATGGTGGTGACTTGTGGAGTGACTCAAAATTCACCAAAGTGCTGAGAAGAAGTGACAATGGAGTGTTTAGCACTAAGTGAGACATCTCTATCACAGCCTCCAAGTCTTAGGGGCCATTGAGGAAAAGATGGCAGAAAGAATTTAAGAGCCAAAAGAAGGGAGGAGTGCTTATAAAACTGTCTTCCAGACACACAGTGGTCATGGCTCCCATGGTCTCCCAGTGGCTGCCCTACTTACACAAGACCTGCATAAGAGGAGGAAAGAAAAAAGATGACTTCAAAGTGGAACATGGACTTATTGGAAAGACAGGACTCAGTGGAGGGGGATCCAGAGCAGGAAAAGGGAGAATGGTGAGAGAGGACTACAGAGGACTATAATCATGACATATGTTCACAATGAATGGGAGTTATCAATAAAAAGTGAAAAAAAAAAAAAAGAAAATCTTCAATGTACCAAAGAAAGAAACCAAAGAGAATACTGCATGTTGGAAGCACTCCCATGCTCCAGGACTGGCATCAGATGTCCTCCATCAACTCATGCATCTTCAATGCTTGGTCCATAGCTGGTAGCAATTTGGGAGACTGAGCCTTGCTGGACAAGGTGTGTTGTGGGGTGTAGGCTTAGGTGGGTAGTAGCCAGCTTCTATAACTGCCTGAGCTCAGCTCATTATCTTGTTGCTATTTTCTACCTGCTGTGGCAAGAAATGATGGCCAGCTTCTTCTCTAGTTCCATCCCTTCTCTATCATTATGATGGTTCCTCTAGAGACTATAAGTCAAAATAATTTTTTCTCTCCCTTTAGCTACTTTTGATTAGATGTTTTCACATAGTAATGTGAAGGTAACTTCATCTTCATCAAAACTAAAATAATGTTCCTCACTGACCTGGAAAATATAGAGCAAAGAATTCATGTGGAAATGAAAAAGACCATGAATAACTGAAGAAGAAAGAACAGAGCTGGAGTTATCACAATGCCTGGCCTCAGATTACACTACTGAGCCGTTGTGGTGAAGACAGTACTGGCACCAAAGCAGACATACTAGAACAAAGCCGACCATTAGACCAGAAGAGAGGACACATAAATAAACCCTCTCAGCTTTCAGCACCGGATATTTTGAAAAACAAGCTAAAAACATTCAGTGGAAAAAACCAGCCCATTCAAAAAATGATACCGACAAATGGGGTACAACAGCAGAAGAATGAAATTAGTTCCATATATTTCATTCTGTACAAATTATTAATGTGAAGTGTATAAACAACATTAATCTAAAAACTAAAATGTGAACTTGCTAGAGGAAAATATTGGGAATACATTTGAAATGATACATATAGGTAAGAACTTTCTGAATTTTACTCCAATAGTATATGACATTGTCCTAAGGATCAAGTGAGATTCATGAAATTAAAACGTTTATTCTTAGCAAAAGAAGCCATTAGCAAGTGAACACTAAGACTGCAGAATGAGAAAAATGTTTGCCAACTATGCTTCAAATTAATATCCAGAAATTATAATGAACTGCAAAACATAAATACTAAAAAAAAAAAAAACCAACAAAAAAACCCAATCACCAAATGGGATAGCAAAATCAAAAGTTTACGAAAGAAGAAACACAAATGACCAACAATTGTTAATAAAACTGTTCCATTTTTTCTTTACCACCGAGGAGAACTCCGTTGTATAAATGTGCCGTATCTTCAGTATCCACTCCTCGGTGGAGGGACAGGCAGAACGGTCATCACCAAACAAACAAACAAACAAACAACAACAACAACAACAACAAATTCTGGCAAGGCTATCATTAAAGAGAAACTATTATTCATTACTGCTGGGAGTGCAAACTACCACAAACATTGTGTAAATTAGAATGGAGGCTTCTGAAATTATTAGCAAAATAGCTGCCCGGCAAGCCAGCTGGGCTCCTCCTCAGCTGTGCACATACTGGAGGGAGTTTGTGCCCTCCTAAAGTGATGCTCTCGATAATGGCCAATTCTACTCCACCTATAATAGCTGGAAACTGCAACCAGCCTAGCTTTCTATCAGCTGATGAATGGCTAGCGAAAATGTGGCAGCATACACATATAGATCAGTAATTATTAAATTATGAGATATGAAGATATCAGGTAGACTGGGAAAGAATTATATTGTGAGGTGACCCAAACTCAGAAAGCATCAAGCACTATTTTCTCACCTAAGTGTGAATACTAGCTTAAATGTATGTTATCTAAACAAGGGTGGGAACCAGAGACAAAATCTACAAGGCTGTAATAAGGAGCAAAAGCAGCTCATAAAGAGTGAAGCGGAAGAGGGTGGAGGTAGAGGAAAGAACATACGTAGCATGCACATGACATGGAGGACCACCGATCCAGCAGTTCTGAGGAAGGAAGTGGATGAGGAGAATCAACAGTAACAAATGGCATTTGAAAATGCCATGTGATGACTGAAATTCTATATGCTCACTAAAAGTAAATCATAACAAAAAAGAACACATGAGGGACAAATGACTGTAAGAGTTCATGGGAACTGGAGAACATGCTACAAACATGAAAAAAATGTACAGTTATATGTTTCTTAGGATATGTGCATAAAATTGTGTGAAAATCAAATCCTGATGAAATAAAGTTTTATAAAATGCAAAAAGAAGAACCAAGAGTTGTTTCATTTATGCATCTTAATAAAGCACTTAAATCCATTAGTGCAATTTATCATGTTAGCAGAATAAAGGAAAATAACAAAATGTTTAAGTTTCTCTTAATAGAGGCAGCAAAATCTTTAAATAGAACCTACTGATTAATGGCGAGCAAACTCACCTTAAAGTAAATATATAATACAGATTTTTTTTTAATTTATAAAAAACATCTACAAAATTTTATACCAAATATGATCAGTAATAAAATATCAAAAGCTATGCCAGTAGATTAGAAAGAAATAATATTGCTGCTGATATTTCTCTCTAATATTGTAGGTTCTTTAAAGCATAAGATGGTAAAGAAATGGCTGCAATCTAAACAAATATGAATTAAGCAGTAAAAACAAAGACATTTTCATTATTAATTTGAAATGATGATATTGCTTCCATAAAAAGAAATAGATACACATTTACAGACAAAAAAACTAAAATGTGTGTTCAGTTGGTAATCTTGATTTCTTATATATTTAAAATCATTGTATATGTACCAAAGAATTTAAATGAAATTTAAGAAAAATATAATTTACAATATTAAATACATACAAATAATTTTTAAATTATATAAATGTGCAAGGCTTTTAACAGCAAACAAAAGACAGCTAAGTAAGGAAAACTATTGGATTAGTCTATTATAGTTATAACTTGGCTATAGTTTATTAGTTCTAGTTAAAGAAATCCAAGACAAATTTATTAGCAAGAAGTTTTGCCTAAAATTTATTAGGAAATATGTACAAAAATTAAAAATTATTAGAATTTATAAGAACAACTTGAAGACTAATAAAATGCAAGAGTTTGCACTATCTACTATATACACTGTGTAATACAATGCTTAGGTCAATAGGTTGTTGGTGACATAATAAGGAGATAGATCACACAAAGTGGAAAAGGCAGAAACAGGCCTCTATCATGGGAGTCCTGTAATTTGTGGTGCAGAGTGTGTTGTTATTTGTGACAACATTTTTCTGATACTAAATGCATTAAAAACTGACACTAAACTCTACTTCACAAAAAACTCATTCATATACTTCAGATACAATAAAAATTAAAAGTACGTAAAGGGATAAATGCTTCCATATGTTAACTATAAACACACATACACAGATATTTAAAAATGAATAGATAAAAAAATTAAAAGGCCCTAAATAAATCTGACAAGGTACTAAAAGAAAATGCACATGTTTGTTTGTAAAGACTTTGAATATTGACAATGCTTACCTTTATGTCTGAGCTATTGCTCACACATGGGACAAATGAGACTTTTCATAGTAAGTGTTATTTAATAAAACATGTGCCAAGTTTTAAAAAGTATTGACATATTCCTTAAAGCTTATCTGTCAATATGGCATTAGGCATAAAATCTCTGAATTTACAGTATTTATGTTCTATTAAGCATTAAAAGACTCCACACAGCAAAACCATTAATACATTATTTTGTTAATGCATTTGATTTCTTTTGCAAATAAAGCTTAAATTTTATATTGATTTCCTCCATATGAGCTTACTAAAGAATCTAAAAATGATAAAAGACAAATTTCCCCCAATAATGAGCTTCCTTTTATTTCAGCTCATTTTCAACATTAGTCTCTTTTCTCCTATATCTGTGAGAATTCAAATAATCATGGCTTTCAGAGTCTCCTTTTATGTATTTTGACTTAGTATAAAATGTGATAAAATGTGATTTATTACTTTCAAGTTGACACTTTCCCATCCATCCTGTAGCTGTTCCTTCAAAAGATAATTTCCCCTAGTGTATTTCTCCTGCAAGCAGGTGATGTGGCTTTTTCAATGTCAAGGTGACAGTCACCCAATCACAATCAATTCTCTAATCATATGCAGTGGAAAAATAACATCTGTAGATTAACTCAAGCCATCTTGATAAAATGAACCAGGTGCTCATATTAGCATTTCTAAAGCAGAGAATTCCATCTGCAGAAACTTGATTTACAGTAATTTTAACCTGATTTATTCTTCATTATAAGTAAGTGCACTACCCAAGAGATATGTGAATCATGGTACTTAGTGAAATAAACATATTTAGAAGATTAGGATCTTACAGAAAAATCTGTTGTTACTTTCCTTGAACAAGGCCCTTTAGAAATCTTTAGCTCCTCTGCTTTGGGGATAGCTATCTGGTGAATGTACCATAAAGGATCATGCAGTTCTTAAAGCAGTACATTGTTTACATGCAATTATGTTTTCTATAATGTATTCAGAAGACATTTTAATAAAGGTAAGATATATATGTTCATAGGCATATGGTAATGAACAGACATAGATTTATATGCAATTTTTTTTTCATTTTTCAAGGAAGAGTCTCACTCTACCCAAAGCTGACCTGAAATTCACTATGTTAGTCTCAGGGTGGCTTTGAACTCATAGAGATCCTCCTACCTGTCTCCTCAGAGTTGGGATTAAGTGTGTGTGCCACCATGCCTGTCTAATTTATATGTAATTTTATATAAAATACATATATTCATCTATTCCATATATAACTATTATACTTTATATATGTGTACATATGACATAAGTACAAATTTTACATAATTTAAAAGGCACCACTCAATGTGTGTATAAGAACTGCAGATTACTGGCTATGGTTTATCATTACTTTTATTAAAATGGTAGATTGCATGATCACATAAACAAAATACTGCACAAATGAGGCTCACCAGTTACTCTAAAGTACACAAAACCAAATGAGCATTCATTTCTTACAGTTAGAAAGCCTTTCATCTCTCATTTTACATACTTTAAATATTTGAATGTTTTTTCATTCACTTTGGATTTTTTTTTACTTTTAAATATGTAGAATATTTTTAAAATGAAGAACATATTTAGTTTAGTTACTGATAAACTCTTCCCTTGTTGAATTTAGTCTTCTTTTATATTCACCAGGTATACAGAAAAACTGTTCCTGGGTGCTGGGAAGACATTTTTGTGTAAAGCGCTTGCATAGTCAGCATGAGCAATTTGGTTCACATCCTCAGCACCCACATGAAAAGCCAGAAACAGCAAAGCATGCTCGTCATTCCAGAAAGTGGCCAGCTAGCCTGGCAACCTGTGTGGAAACCACAGAGAAACACTGTCTGAAACAAAGACCCACATGGGAAATCCTCCAACTTCCAGATGTATGTCATGGCACACATGCACCTGTACCACATACATTGAAACACACACACACACACACACACACACACACACACACACACACACACACAAAATAAAAATCTTAAAATAATAATCCCTCATATGACAGCTAGAGATATCCTTTATAGGATCATATTGAAACTCTAGTTGATAAAATATTTAGCTATATTCTTTACAAATCCATATGCTCTGCTTTTGTTTTTCATGGTCCACACATGTTCCTGGATAAGTGCCTATGATGCTGTCTGTTTTTCTTTTTCTTTTTTTTAATTTAATTTATTAGTTTTCATTTCAGTGAATACAGGCAGTTTGGTACCATTATTTAGGCTCATCTGTGATCTACTCCCTGCCATTAGACCCTCCTTGTTAATGAAAATGGGTCGTGCATTGTGGAGTTAGCCCCCAGTTATTAGTATGATAAATGTCTCTGAAAATCATGACCCAACATGTAACTCTGACATTCTTTCCGCCCCCTCTTCCGCAAGATTTCCCTGAGCCATGTTGGGTTCATTTTTGGTCTGCTTCAGTGCTGAGGTGTTGGGGGCCTCTGAGGCTCTGGTTCTCTGATTTGGTAGGAGTTGATTTTTCTCTGCATTGATCTCCTTCCCCTTTGTGATGGTATCCGGTTCACAGGAAAACATCACCCTTGCTAATTTCGCCAGTTGTCCTTAGTTTCAGTTGGGCCCCTTTTGAGTTATGTTGGGGCAGCTCTCTTCTTAGGATCTGCATCTATCTGGAAAGATGTCTGTTTTTCTTGTTCACTTCTTATACTATATTCTTTGAGATCAGGGTTTCTTCACCTCTTTGGCCCACTCTCAGGTCAACTTGCAGGCAAAGAACCATATAATCATTTCAAGAACGTCTACTGCCTACCTGAGTGGTTGAAACTATAGTTATGAAGTGGTGTTCACCCCTGAGAAACAGGTCAGAGACACGTAGACAAGGACTTATTAAGAAAATTCCATAGAGGGCTGGAGAGATGGTTTAGCGGTTAAGGCATTTGCCTGCAAATCCAAAGGATCCCAGTTTGATTCTCTAGGAACCACTTAAGCCAGATGCACAAGGGGACACATACGTCTGGAGTTCCTTTGCACTGGTTGTAGACCCTGCTGTGACCATTCTCCCTTCTTCTATCTCTCCCATAAATATATATATATAAAACAAAAACAAAAAGAAAATTCCATAGAACACGTAAAAAGGCAGAAGGGACAAGAGTACAGCTATCAGTAGCATGCTTACCTAGCACCCAAGGGGCCCTGGGTCTTTTCCCAACATAGCAAAACAACCAAATATATATGCACATATTTGACAAAGGCCTTAACAATACAGGCTGGAAAAAGACAGCTCCTTCAACAAATGGCGCTGGACAAACCATCTCGCCATGCAAAACCCTCAAGTCCAAATGGATCAAAGACCTCAATATAAGACCAGAAACTCGGCTACTACTGGGAGAAAATATAGGAGGAACTTTCCATGATACAGGATTGGAAAAGGACGTCCTGAAGAAACCCCAGTAGCACAGGATCTTACAAAATCACTCAACCAATGGGATCGAAGGAAGCTGAAAGGTTTCTTCACAAACATACAATAAGCAGAGCCAATAGATTACCCACAGAATGGGAGAAAATATTTGCTGAATATCCAACTGACCGAGGCCTAATCTCTAGAATCTACAAAGAACTCAAAAACGTAAACAATAAAAAGTCGAACAACCCACTCACAAAATGGGGCAAAGATCCGGACAGGCTGTTCATAGAGGAAGAAATACAAATGGCAAACACACACTTCAGACAATGTTCATTATCCCTAATCATCAGAAAAATGCAAATTAAAACTACTATAAGATTCTACATTACCCTAGTAAGGACAGCAAACATCAAAAAATCGAATGCAAACAAGTGCTTGTGAGGTTGCAGAGAAACAGGAACCCTCATCCACTGTTGGTGGGAATGTAAGATAGTACAATCACTTTGGAAAGCAATATGGAGATTCCTAAAAAAGCTGAATATAGAGTTACCAACAGACACAGTTATTCCCGTACTGGCCAAGTACTCTAAATGGTCCACGCCTCAGTTGACAGAGATTTGCTCAACCATGTATGGCTGCTCAATTTGTAATAGCTAAGAGCTGGAATCAACCCAGATGTCCATGATTAGATGAATGAATTAAAAAAAGAAAGAAAAAAATGTAAACCAAACAAGGAAGTCAAATAAGGGTGTTATTTTAAATACAATCTTAGCTTTAATTGACTACATAGGAAATTTTACCTCTCATCTGTCTCTCTCTCTCTCTCTATTATCTATTTACCAATCTATCAATCAGTTATCATCGATCATTTCTCTAGTCAGCTTGTTTATTGCTTTAGAAACAGAGTCTCACTTTGTAACCCTGGCTGGTCTTATTTCTGAATGTTCCTGCCTCAGCCTCTGTCCACCATTCATTCTTCTGAGATAGGATCTCCTTCCTTCCTCCCTCCCTCCCTCCCTCCCTCCCTCCCTCCCTCCCTCCCTCCCTCCCTCCCTCCCTCCCTCCCTTCTTTCCTTCCTTCCTTCCTTTCTTTCTTTCCTTTTTCTTTCCTTCTTTTAATTCCTTCCTTCCTTCCTTCCTTCCTTTCTTCTACTTTATTTTTAGTTTTCCTATTTTTTTCTTCTTGAATAGGGTCTCACTCGAATTCAGACTGGCAGAAACTCACTCTCCAGTCCCAGGCTGGTCTAGAACTCACAGCAATCCTCCTAACTCTGCCTCCAGAGTGCTGAGATTAAAGCATGCATCACCACACCTAGCTGATAAGTATTTCTTATCCAACTCTTTTCATATCAAATATAAACTGTTTTTAGCTTGAGCCAATGAATAATTAAACTTTAGTATTTTGGTTTCCACATATATTTTGGCCATTATTCTTATACCATTCTGATGTCCTGATTAACTCTAGAATGTCCTTATTGTTTTCTTACTTACTGAATCATTTTGCTTCACCTTTTATCATCTAGAATTTATTATTATAGAAGAAATAAATATGTTCATTGTATTTTCCCTCATTTACATTTCCTTTTAAAGTTTTAAAAACAATAAATCTTGAGAGAAGATTGTGCTACATGTAGGCATCTATCTTGTTTACAGGTGTGAAAATTTGCAATGCCTAGCCTGAAGGAACAACTTATTTGTAGCTCTTCTACAGTATGTTTTTCAAAAGAATTTTTACTTTTATTAAAATATGTAGATGATATCAATTTACTGTGAGCACTCTCCAAATTTTCTTTTATGCCTAGCCAGCTCTAGCATACATCTTAGAAAGTAAGTATTCTCTGGAGAAGTAAGTATTATCAAGTTATTAAAAGCTAGTAAACGGGGCTGGAGAGATGGCTTAGTGGTTAAGCGCTTGCCTGTGAAGCCTAAGGACCCCCGTTCGAGGCTTGGTTCCCCAGGTCCCACGTTAGCCAGATGCACAAGGGGGCGCACCCGTCTGGAGTTCGTTTGCAGAGGCTGGAAGCCCTGGCGTGTCCATTCTCTCTCTCTCCCTCTATCTGTCTTTCTCTCTGTGTCTGTCGCTATCAAATAAATAAATAAATAATTAAAAAAAAAAGCTAGTAAAGGGCTGGAGAGATGGCTTAGCAGTTAAGTGCTTGCCTGCGAAGCCTAAGGACCCTGGTTCTAGGGTTGGCTCCCCAGGACCCACGTTAGCCAGATGCACAAGGGGGGTACATGTGTCTGGAGTTCGTTTGCAATGGCTGGAGGCCCTGGCATGCTCATTCTCTCTCTCTCTCTGTCTCAAATAAATAAACAAATAAATAAATAAACAAAAAATTAAAAAAATATATTTTTAAAAAAGCTAGTAAATCAATGTATAACTCATTTGCTTGGAAATGCATATGTCTTAAACATTTATTCAACTTTCTTGTTTAGTGTTATTGGTATTCCATCAGGTCCTTTAAAACTCAATGGGTTAAGTATACACACAGTGATATAGCAGAGCACATACGGAAAGTTACTGGGGAAAATAAAGGGTTTAAAATATTAACATACAAAGGCCAAAGTAAATTCATTTTGACTAATATCCAAATAAAAATGTGTTACATTAGGCGAAAATAATATTAACTTGCAGCTGAAGCTAAACTATAAAAAATGATTAATTAATTTTTATTAGATATGGACATATTTTGTGTGTAAACAGCACATTTTGGTACCATCCTTTCCTGCCTCGCTGCCCCTTTTCTAAAGAGGCCTTCTTATTGGGGATGCAGGTCAACCCCATGGGGATTGTGGGTTGGGGAGAGCCAATGTCTCTGTGCAAAATGTCTCAACTTGTGGCTCCAACAATCTTTCCACCTGATCATATGTTTACAGTTTATTTGTAATCATTATGTTAGACTGTATTTGACTTAATATTGTTATAATTTTACCTGTTTAAAAATGTAGTTGATATTCCATGTTGAAAGGCAGTATTTTCCATTAATCAAATAGGTTACTTTGTGAACAATATAATGTCCTTTAAAAATTTAAATGTTATTCAAAACAAACAAACAAATAATTAAACAATTTCTATGGATCAGGACTCAAAATAATTCATTTGCAGCCTGCTTATTACGAGTCTGTGGGGAGCCGCGGTGTTCTGCAATCTTAAGCGGACCCGGGTTGCAAAGGATGGCTACACTTCTTGCTTGGCTGCTGGATTCTGTAGCTGGGGGGAATTCCGGGTTGTTCGTTACGTTGGCATGCATCATGCTCAGCTCCTCTCCCGCATTTTGTAGTGCTCTGAAGCACGGGCTGGGAAGGAACTAGATTCCCTCTCATTTTTACAGTGGTCACTTGATGTCCTGTGGCTGCAGGCTGTGGTGACCTCAGCAACAGGGATTTACCTTTTAGCTCTTGCAGGTAACCAAGTGTTTTGCCAATGTCCTGTATTATACAGGAGTCTTTACGTCTCCCTAACCCACAGCTCACTGTGTGTGTGGGGGGGGAGGGAGGAATCTACCAATCCTGATTAAAAAAAAAAAATCTTTGTTTGCAAAGAGGGAGGGGGTGAGAAAGGGAATAAGGGCACACATGCATGTGAACATGCTAGGGACACTGGTCCCTCTTGGCACTACAGATCAAGTGCTCATTTGTGCATCTGACTTTTCATGGGTACTAGGGAATTGAACCAGGGCTCTCAGGCTTTGCAATCAAGTGCTTTTAACTACTGACCCATTTTCCCAGCTCATAATGTAGACTTTCATTTAAATTAAAATTAAATCATAGAAGTTGGATAATATATTAGGATATATACTTAAATATCATTCTAAAATTATGCTTTGCTTAAAAATTTGAATTTTGATGAAGGCCTTGGTTCATTATTGTGCTCAAATTCTATGACATTTATTTCTCTGAATTTAGTGAACCTGCTCAAAGTCAAGTACTGATTTCTTATAAATATGGAGAAGCTATTTCTTATCTGTAATATTTATGTAGTAGTTTAACTATATTCCTGAAATATGTGCTACTATTTAATCTGACAGAACATGTGAATATCACAGTATTTAAGTAGAGTTAAGTTGTTGACAACTGAATTAATAGTCTGAAGTAAGAGCATCCTGAATTACCTGACTGGATTCTCAAGTGCAATGATAAGTGTCCTCACAATAGACAAAGCAAAAGTGACAGATGCCACCTGAAAAGAGAGGCAGAGGGTGAACTGAAGAGGCCACAAGCCAGGAACACCACCAGCCACCACATCCTGGAAGAGGCACTGAAGGACACAAGCTCAGCAACCTCCGGGAGGGAAGCAATGATAATGCACTTCCATTATGCAGAAATGTGAACAAGTACGTTTCCATTGTTTTAGGACACCTAATCTCTGGTATTTTTGTTGACTCACTCTAGTGAATTAAGACAGATGGTGATAATAACAATAATGTGATTTATCATAGATTTACTAAGAGTCTTAATTGAGAAAATGCCTGACAGTTCTGACATGTGGTGGGCATTCAATCATCTTCATTACTAAAATTATGCATTTAATCACAATAATTACATGTATTCATATCTACCTTGTCCTTGGTCTTGATGAATTTATTTTTACTTTTTTTATTTTGAAGCTATCTTAAATGTATACCTTAGGTTCTAAGAATTACTAAAATATTTCCATGTCTATATGCATGATTGGTGGTTATATATTCCATTGTAGTAATTATTTAATATTTATGCTAGGTTTAATGAGCACTGTTTCTATGCTGTGTCCTCCAATATCTCAATGTCTTACTCTGCTGGTTGGCTCTGGTGTGGCTGAGGCTTCACATACTGAGGATGCCTTTCACTGATACTGTCCAATGGATGATAACTTGAATGTAAATATTTAAAGGTCTACAACTTTTCTCTCATAACTTGAAATAATACACTGCAATTTTCTTAAAATACTATTGCAAATTATAGAAAAATCCTTTTGAGTAGGCTTAATTAATTTTCATTCTGCTATTTCTTTTTCTTTCTCAATAGAATTAAACGCACCAACTTCCACTTTCTTTTTTTAAAATATATTTTATATATTTATTTGAGAGAGAGAGAGAGAGAGAGAGAGAGAGAGAGAGAAAGAGAGAGAGAGAGAGAATGAGAATGGGCACACCAGGGACTCCAGTCACTAAAAACAAATTCCAGATGTATGTGCCACCTGAGCATATGGCTTATGGCTTATGTGGGTCCTGGGGAATCGAACTGGGATCCTTTGGCTTTGCAGACAAATGCCTTAACTTCTAAGCCATCTTTCTAGCCCCCAAACTTTCACTTTCTATACTCACCTGAACCTTTTAATCTGAAAACATCACAATGCCTTTTTAAAATTTTTTTAATTTTCATTTATTTATCTGAGAGCAACAGACAGAGAGAGAAAGAGGCAGATAGAGAGAATTGGTGTGCCAGGACCTCCAGCCACTGCAAAGGAACTCCAAACGCATGTGCCCCCTTGTGCATCTGGCTTACGTGGGGTCCTGGGGAATTGATCCTTAAAAACACGGTCTTCAGGCTTCACAGGCAAGCACTTAACTGTTAAGCCATCTCTCCAGCCCACATTTTTTAAAATTTTTATTAGTGTTTCCCCACTTAGTACAAGCCAAGAATCTTTGTTTTGTATTTATCATTAATTTTCAGTTTCTTGATAATTGGTCCTTTTACCTTCTTTTCTACTTTGCAAAATAGTAATTGTTTATATTTTGAATTTCTATTTTTCTGTTCTTAATACCAGAGGATATTTTCTGCCTGGGCACTTATATAGTGTTAATATTCTGTGGTTTGATGTTCAGGCATGCCTGTCACTTATACAACTATTGTCATAAATTTTTGCAGCATTATTTACTGTCAATGGTTCAACAACAATGGATATTTTGCAATACAATTTGACTTTAAGGTGAACCTATTAAGTATAGTTGGTTACTATTTTTGCCTTTTCTCTTGGTTTCATTTTTAGCTAAGTGTTATCTTGTTCCTTTTTGTTTTGTTTTATGGAAGCAGATCCATCTGACATTGATTTCCTTTCTGAAAAAAAAGTCTCTACATTTTCTTCCTTTACCAACTTCTTGGTATGTGTGTAATATAGATTTTAGTTTTGCTGCTGGCCTTTGTCTTCCGTTTGTAGGAGGCAATTTCTAGTCTCTTAAAATGCCATGCCTAATAGAAATGCCCTTTGCCTGAGGATCTTGTGTCACAGTGAGTCACTTAACACTGCAAGCACAGAAGCCAGCCTCGCCCATGAAGCCTTCATGGCTGAGGATGACCACAGTACAAAGACAAACACTGTGATGTGCTTTAAGTTATGGGCTTTGGTTCATGGCACCAACTGACCTTATGAATAAGATCATCCCTGAGGACCATTGATCTATCAGTCATGCCTCTGTAAGGAAGCCCCAGTAAAATCTATGTCCTCTTATGGAGAAAATACTCTCAAAACACTGTTTGGTATTTCCTTCTATTCCAAGTGCTTTTTACCTGAGGTTATGCAAAATTTATACTTGCCATGTACGAACCAAACTGGAATTATGCTTTATGTATGAGCGCTCATGTGGATGTTTGGATATGTGTGGGTATTAAGCATACACATGCAAATGTGTGAATGTGTGTCATTCTCAGAAATGACATTTACCTGGCTTCTTCCTTCTGTTTTTTTTTTTTTTTTTTTAATTTTTGTAGTCAGTGAATACAGTCAAATTGGTACCATTGTTAGCCTCCTTCTTGTCTTCCCTCCTTCACAGGGATCCTCCTTGTTGGGGTATATGAATCGTGCATTGTGGGGTTAGCCTTTAGTTTTGGGTAGGAGGCAATGTCTCTTCCCCGAATTCTAATTATAATAGTTTCCATTGACTTCTGTGAGTTCTTCTTCATGTAATGCCAGAGGTCTTAAGCTGTTAGCTCTGTTGAAGAGAAGGAAGTCCAGGTTATTATGCCCTCAGACTTTGAAATTGAACCCAATTCTACAGTGTCAACCAATGAATGTGGCCATACATAATTTCTTCCTTATTCGTCAGCTGAAGAAAGTTTTAATCTAGAACTGAAAATTTTCACCAGAAACTTTTTATAAATCTGCTCCTTTTCCTTTTTGCTTTGAACTCACCGAAATTGTCATTTGACAAGATTATGAAATTCAATTTAAAAGACACAATATTTCAGCTCATCAGATGAAAGGGGGAGAGAGGAGAGAGGGAGAAAGGAAGAAGGAGAAAAAAGAGAGAACACGAAACCGTCATTATCATTTCATTTGCTGCTCTGTCTGGCTGGGCTTCATGCCTGGCATGTTGCTTCTTGGGCTTCTGTTGGGTTTGATATCAGTTTTTCTAAGCACAGCGTGACTCTGGGAATGTGTCCTTTCTGCCAACCCTCCTATGGCAAAGTGCTTCTGTGATGTCTGGACTCTCTGTGTGGCAGGTTATTCTCTCCACACACTGTCCCTGTGCAGAGGATCACCACTTCAGACTCAAGGTTTTAAGAATCTGAGGTTATAAAGCTGGCTACAGTTTTTGCAATGAATTTAGAGTTTCCAAGTGACAAAAGGAATGACAAATGAATCTTTCATTCCCATTGAGTTTGTTTTCTTTCTCTCCCTTTCATGCCTTTGATTGTGACCTCTAATAATTACTCATGAACTAATTTATAAGAAAAATCATTGATTACTTTTTCATGTATGTAAAATGGACAAACAGAACATGCAACTTAAGCTTCATGTGGTAAGGTAGTAAGAAAAACAGTCTAGGAATAAAGGGACTCATGCCCTGGTCATTAAATCATCACTAGTTTTCTCCATATCCTTGATGGAATTACTTAATAGCTTCATTGTAGCTATGTTTTTCTTATTTGTAAAAAGTCAGCAGTACATAATAATGCTCTAGTAAAGTTGAAGTGAAATGATATATGTTACAATATTTTGAAAAATGTGGCGTATTATATGGATGGCAGGAGCCATTACTTGTTCACACATGAAAAGCATAATTTATGAACTTTGAAGTTATATAAAGAAATAACATCTTTAGACATTGAAACTGGTGCCTGCATTAGAAGAAACAAAGTGGCAGTTCAACCAGAAGGAATTGGTACATGGCTAAAAATCTTCCAAAACATATTGAGAAAACATGGTAACAGACAGAATATAAACTGATTAGAGATAGAATCCCATTAATTTTAGAGTTTTTAATTTTGCAAGTTAGAAGAATAGTAATGCAATTTTTAAGAACAACAGATTTTAAAAGGAATCAGAGAATACACAATAAAATTACAAAAAAAAGGAGAGGAGAGGTGAAGACTAAAGAAAATAATAAAATGGATATTTATAAATTGCCCCAAATTATTCTCCTTTGCATTTTAAAAGTGTCATCCACCAGTGTACTAGATTGGGGTATGTATTCTCTAAATCATTTTCCACTCTTTTGCTAATGGACTTCTAAACACCTATATCTTATTAAAAAGTGACTTTTCTTATACTGGTAGAGATAAGAAAAAACCTGAACTGCTTTTAAAAGTCACATTTAATGATTTTCATCAAGGTGATACATTTGAGATGAACTGAGTACCTTTTCGAATTGTAACAGTAGCACATAATATGTGCATGGCATATGCATGCTGCTCCCATATTTTACTTTCCATTTTGAAAGGAAACACACACACACACACACACACACACACACGAATTACTGCTTTTAAGAATCCAGTACATAATAAAGATTAGAAGAAAGTAAGATCTTTGACATCCTGTATAAAATGTCATTAGGGATACTTAACTTTAAATGCAATTATCCTTGCTTGAATTGTTTGTTATTTTCATCCATTGTTAAGTGCAGAGACTAGTCAGAACGGAATGTGACAGGGCCTATTTAAAAGGCATGGGGGAAAAAGTCAACTGTTACTGTGAAATAGTCTTCCTGCTTGAAACATGTAACCCTATCCCACTAATGAATTAATGAATAATGATAATACATTGAATAAAGGAACTCATGCTGCAAGTAAAATGTTTTGCCCTTGGTCTTCACAGTAGTGCTAATAAAGTCTAATGATCTAGCAAGGTTTGAAAAGGAATGTGCCAGAAAGCTGGATAGCTAGTTCTCTCATTAAATTGCATGAGTGGTAAACTTGGTATTTTTCTGACTTTCTCGTAAAGGTCCAACCTCATTATCTCTCAAATGGTCAAGGAACAGCAAAGTAGTCTGAATGTTCTCCATAGTACACGTTAGGGTGAGAAAAATGAAGGTCGCTGATGATTGTACTAGGTTTTTACAGAGCAGAGCTGAATTATTTAGTCCCACATCCAATAAACAATGTATATATATAGTGGATTCATAAAAACATGCATACTGTATTCCATGTGTACATGCACATGTGTGAGGGAATGCATACACACAATGTGATGGAGCTGCACCTCAGCTAATGTTTTGCTTTTCCACCTCCCTGTGAAAATACTCACCATTTAAAGCAAGCATTACCCTGAGAAGACATGGTTTCCTTCTTGTCTGCCTTGGAGTACTTCATTTCTCACTTTTTCTTTTCATTTTTTAAAAAGTATTTTATTTATTAGAGAGAAATACAGATACAGAAGTAGGTAGAGAGAGAGAGAGAGAGAAAGAAGGAGAGAGAGAGTATGGGCACTCCAAGGCCTCCAGCCACTGCAAACAAACTCCACATGCATGTGCCACCTTGTGCATCTGGCTAATGCGGGCTCTGGGGAATTGAACCTGGGTCCTTTGGCTTTTCAGGAAAGCGCCTTAACCACTAAGCCATCTTTCCAGCCCAATTCTCACTTTTTTCATAGGTATTTTATCTTCCCTCTGGAGAACAATGCGTTTCTAGGGTGACTTTGTTGTACCCCCATTCTCTCTTTTATCCACTCCCCTGCTTTTAGGAATTACGTAGATGAAACCCAGCTCTGCCTAGAGTTGCTTCCGTCCTAAAGTTATGTCCGGTATTTTCAGCTCCTTGTCAACCTGATTGAGTGGGCACGTTCTGTGGGCAGCAGCGTGAATGCCAACCTCTCAGGAGCCGCAGCACGAGGGGCACCCACCAGCCTTCCCTTCCTCCCCAGAGCGGCTCGTCTTCAATCTCGCCACGCTTTCCCGTACTGCCGCTCCAGCTTCAGCGCTCTTTCTTGTCTTTGTTTTCGCCCTTACTCAAGTTCTGCTTACAGTCTCTGCATCTTTACCCATCCTCAAACCATTTTATTATGACTACGTGGAAAGCAGAGAGATGTTAAGACTCATCACGATCCTTCCTGTTTTCCACAAGCTTTTCGAGTGTGTCAGACGAAAGGAATGTAAGCGACAGTACGAAGCACTGGGTGATTTTTAGGACAGTACGAAGCATTGGGTGATTTTTAGGAGTTTGTTATCTAAGCACTGCTTTGAGCCATTTTGTGTTTTCTAGCCATTGTAGAGAAATGATTTTCCACTTAGTATGAATGTATTTGATTGCTTCTAGGAATTTTATACATTAGAATGATTATTTTTATTTGTCTGTAATGGACGTTTTGAACCATGCTTCCATTGTTTGATTTTAGACTTCTGTTTTCTTTTGACATGCAGTTTCTTAAATAATGCAAGCAATATTATCTGCCACTTAAGGATTCTGGGAGTAAATCCCCATTCTAAGCTTATAAAGGAATGTCATCACATTTTCTTTTAATCATTCATAGTTTCACAATTTTCAATTTCATTTATAATCTAATTTCCCATACCTTATGGTAGTTTGACTTACACATACTATCTTACTTTTACTCAGTTTAGTTTTTCAAAAAGAAAATGTTAAGTGCATTTCTGTGGCTGCTGCCGGTGCTGAACTGGGGCCCAGCTGTGTGTCCAGTACTGGGCTGCCAGCAGGTCCAGGGGTTTGCTTCTCTCTGTGGACATGACTTGCAAATTCTTCCACATAAGTCTAAAATTTTAGTATAATGACCACATTTACATTTGACAATATACACAATTACCACACTGTCAGCATTGTTTCTAATTAAGAAACAGAACTGTTTTCATTACTATGAAATTGCTAATATTTATGACAGCTATAAAACCCTGTCATCCTCGTTGCTCTGATACCCACTCTCTCCAGTCTCCCAAAAATGACTTTATATTTTTATTGAATGCAGTAGCTTGCTGGAACTCAGATACCTTTTATAGTCAGGCACTTGGCAAGGAAAATGACAGGCTTCCAGATAATACTGAATGTGTATTGTTGAGGCTGTCACCTGACTATAGGACATTAAAGGTCAAATGACAGACCAGCAGAATATTACTTACGACACGGACATAATTTTCTAAACTGGCACCTATCTTTCAGTTAAAGAAAGTAAATAGAAATGTCATAAGGAAAGTTATTTAAAACAAGACATGTTTTGTTAAATGAATATTACAGTTACAAGAGGCTCATTTTCTCTCATTTTATGTTTCATCTCATTAAGAAAATTAGAAATTTTTTACCTCAAACACTTCTGACATCTCGTCCCAGCTTCTAAGCAATGCATCATACATGTTCTCTGAATGAAGAATATCTTCCATTACTGTTTTCCTATGATGCTCTATCTTCTTGCATGATAGGAATGACATGTAATCCTAATGCTTAATATGCTATAGTCTTGTAATTATGCACTACTGTTGTTATTTCCAAAACTAACTCTGACCACACACCAGTCATTTTGATACATTCATGAGATGTTTCTTTAATAACTTAAGAAAAGAGGAACCATAACTAGTACTCTCTAAAAGTTTGCTCAGTGTTCTGTTACATGCTGGTGCCATGCTGCAAATGCATAAGTCTTCAGAGAGAACACGTGATCACAACAGAACTCTCACACAGTGCTTTGCATTTGGCAGGCACTTTCCTAACTCGTCACTGGATGATTGAAAAACCTGTTTCATAGATGAGAACACGTGTACAGAGATGTTCACTTGTGAGGAGCAGTCATGTTGCACGTGAAAGCCCAGGACTGGAGTCCAATCTGTCCTCCCTGGAATGTGTGCAATCCGGCTACATGGAAGCTTCAATGTAGTTTTGGGATTCAGAATAGTTTTCACTTTTCATAAAGTTCTATGTTGGTCAAATTGCATGAATTTTATTAGCTTGTGTTATAGATTTCTTTTTGTGACTAGTTACTGTAAAATACATCTTTTCAATTTTGGATTTTAGAATATTAGTGTAGTGATCCATAACATGTTATGCCTACTTGCTGGATTTTATATGTTTTATTATTATATGAGATTTTATATTTATATTATAAAATATTACATGTTATGTATATATATTTTCTCCTTCTTTAAAATTTGCGAAGCTTCAAAATTTTTTCATATGCTTTGACTACATTCTTTAGGTGATAGCTTTGCAATAGAAAATGAATGTGATAATAAATATTACATGAACAAAACATGAGAAAGTGAATTTAGAGCTGTATATTTTAGTTAACTATTTAGTCAATAGTTATTGGTCAAAGGAGCTATTTGAAAAATAATCTTTTGAGATGCTTTAATGATTTTGAGCACAGAGATAATATGTTTATGATAATCTCTGAGACACACTTAAAAGAAAAAATAAGTTTATAAGATCATTAGACAGAAAGTCATTTTACTCCAACTGAAAAAAAATCACCATTGTTTCCTATTACTGAACATCTATTTAGTGTACACTTACTTGTAGTATGGCCCAAACAATTTTCAACTTACTGTATTAGGATGCAAAACTGACAGTATTTTCAAGTATATAATCAAGGCAGAATAACCTCAAATTCTGACTAATTTCAGTGAAGAGAGATTAAGTGTCTATAAAGTTTCCTTATTTCTATCAATTGATAAGGGAGGAAAACTGTGGTTCTACATAATATTGTAAACTGTATCATAGAAATGCAATGGGCACTTCAAAGAAGTGGAGTATTAGAGAAATTATTTTCATTTTATATTTTATTGACCAATTGAACCATTTGTATTATTTTCTTACGTAATTTGGAAATGCTGAATTCATCAAGAGTAACAGCTAATAAATAGTACTATCTTTAAATAAATATGGAGAAGAGACAGAGACTCTAATCTAAAAAGACCACATTAATCAGTGTCTGGTTCTTCCAAATGTTTATCTCATTATTATGCAGAAGTCTTCAGTGGGCTTCCAGGAATCTGCAAGACTCATGTTGAGGAAATGAACTTGAGAGGAATGGAGAAGGACTGAGCAGCAATACCATTTTACTGGGAGCTGCTTCTGAACAGAAGAACCATGGCATAGGCCATGTACAAAAGGCCTTGCTTTTTAAGTCGCTGAAGACTCAGTGGAAGTAACTAGAGTGGAAATGGAAATTTGTGGAGGAGAGTAAAGAGTTCTAGTAAAGAAATTTGTTAAGGGCTTAATTTCATAAGTTTCTTTGGGTTGAGAAAAGCATGTGTTTTTCTTTTTTTTTTTTAATTACATTTTAATTATTTTAAAGAGTTCATGTTTCTAGTAATATAGCCATGTATCTTGAGATTACTGCTTGTATAGAATGGAGAAAGGTATGAAAGAGCATCTCCATGCCTATATTCCCATTCCTCGCTGGGCTAGATTCAACGGAGGGGTTGTTTCCTGTCACTCCTGGAATGAGGATACGGTGTGTGCATGTGGTCTGGATGGGTAGACACTAACACTGTTGGTGAAGTTGGGATCATTTTCTGAGTGTGGAAGAAGGAAGTTTCCTGAAAAAGGATGTAATGCACTTAGCGAAAACGAACAAACATGAATATGCTATTATATGCAACAAAGGAAGCAGATATCAAAGCTAGGGACAGAAACTGTGTGTGTATAAAAGACAAGTGATCTTACTATGAGATCTATGGAATTCACAAACATAGGGGCATGGGACTTTAGACAATATCATAAGATTTAAATTTTTTTTTCAATGTGTATGACTCGAGATTAATGGAGTACAATAATAGATACTTGTGTCTCACATGACTATTTTGTAATCATTAATAACGTAAATGGCACTTGAGGCTAAAGGTGATGGAAAGTATTAAGTTTAAATGCTATACTCATTATGTTCAACCACTACTTTTCCCTGGTTAATATTTGCTTGGAAGGCAACCAAAGAAAGCACATGGAAAGGTTGAATTTTTATGATTGGCTTTTGGATTCACAATTTGGGATATTATTTTAATGAGATACTTTTAACTTTTATGTCCTTGGCAAACATTACCAGTCACCATCTCTCATAGTCACTCACTTTTTGGGAAAAATATTTTTTTAAAAAAATCTTTGTTGTTTTGAGACAATATGTCATATAGCCCAAATGTCATCTTAAAAGTTCTGTGTAGCTGAGGTTGACCTTGAACTCATTACCCTCCTTTCCTAACCTCCCAAATTTGAGATTACAGTGTAACACCATGCTCAGCTTCAAGATTTGTATTCCCTTACAAAAACTCCACTGTTGCTGTGAGACAGATTTTGATGGTGTATTATTAGGTGAGTTTGTTATTGCTTCTCTGATTAGGTTTTTCACTAGGAAAGTTTCCTCAAAACTTAATAAAGATAGAATGATTGTGTCCAGAGTAAATGGCCAGTGGTTTCAGCAAGTGGGTTTGTATTTCATGAAGCTCTGCTTCCATCCCCTAGTTTTAGGTGCCTGGACAAATGATTCAATTAATCATGATCTCTACTTTGGGGTAGGAGAGGAGAACAGAAAATGGAAAAGCGTTTTTTCCAAAGCAGATAAGAAAGAAGATAAATTTTCAGAGGCTTATCACTGGATTGAATTGTAGTTCACAATAGCATGTTTAGATAAATACAGGTTCAGCTAACGTGAGTAACATGTTAGAAGCTTCAAGCTGATTTCAAGTCTTAGCATTCCTGATAAGTGTATAAGATGGTGTATATTTGGCTAAAACAAGAGATTTCTGCAAATTTTTATTTCCTATTATTAGAATGTGAGAGCAAGCCATAGGCGTTGAGAGATTGTGGCTGTTATCAAACCTCTGTGTCACTCTTGACAGGCCCGATACATCCATCTATGTCTATCAGGTGAACAGATAGCTACAGAAAATAGTTTATGAATACTTATGATCAATTACTACTGATTTCAGGACTCCCCAAGATCTCTTTGTATCACAAGTAGTAAAAGTATTTTGTGATATTTTATTTTACAATCCATTGACTGCATTTACTATGTGCCAGACATTAGTGTCAATTCTTTGGAAATACCAACTTTTTGGTGACTTTTGTTCCACAAGGCTCTCATTTCCTAAAAGTATTCAGAACTTCATTTCCTAGAACTTAGGATTCCTAAGTGCTAACACTTCTGATCCCATTTTACCAATTTAGATTAAGATTCTCTTCCATGCTCTGTGGAATTCAACACCTGGTGAGTCCTGATGGAGAGCTAGGACCTAACACCTCTCTGGTGAGTCCTGATGAAGAGCTTGAACCTGACACTTCTCTGGTGGGTCCTGATGGAGAGCTAGGACCTGACACTTCTCTGGTGAGTCCTGTGAAAAGGGAGGACTGGATACTCCTGGGAAAGTAGATTGCCTCACTCCGATAAGACTGTAGGCAGGAGCTCTTGGATTATGATAAATGGGAGCATCTCAGAGTTAACTGACAAGAGCAAGCTGGACAACTCCTTCTGTAGGAAGTTAGATATGAGTGAGCTCTGGAGTAGGAGGAGCAGCAGTCCTAACTGCCTCATTGCCTACCACATAGTTGCCATTCTGTGCTAGGGTGGGCCTGTGGGCATTGGCTGGGTGGAACAGTCCCAGTTTGTGAGATTAATTTCCAGCTTGAACTGCCATGGAGCATTTTCCTCCAAGTCCCCTGTTGTATCCAAGGCACCACTCTATTTTAATGGATTTTTTTTTGTGTGTGTGTGTGCTAATAGCAACCTAAGTTTGCTTCCATGACTTACACTTAACACCCCTGCTTGAAGTACACCAAGTATCAGACATGGATAATAAACATTTTCTACCAGTTTGGATATGTACCTCCTCTTCCTCAGGACAAAGAGTCAGGCATCAAAACTGCAAATTGGAATGGCATTATTTTCCAAAGTTTAATGTGTTCAAAAATATGTAAGTAAAGACTTCCAAGTAGGAAAAAATGTCAAAGTAATGGTGAAAGTGTGTTTTGCCAAATATACTTCTGTAGGAGAAAAGGCCTGAAAAGGAGAATTATGTAATTTAATAATTTTGCAAACTAGAGCAAACCAGAGTTTTCTCAGTATGGTGTTAAATCTTGGATTCTAAGAAGTTTTACATAAAGGGGACCATTTTTAATTTTGATGAGTTTTCCAAACATGTTGGATACTGCAATCATTTTTTACATAATACTTTCTGGTATTCCTTAGAACCAGTGTTCTTATGTTCCAAGAAAAAAAGTAAAGGTTTAGTTTTTGACCACCTACCAAAAGGATATTTTACTATGGTAGATTAATCTAAGAATTTAAAAGAAAGTTTTTCATTATTCATTTTAATTTCTTGAAAAAAATGAAGAAGATATTTTGCTACCCCATTTAGAAAACCAGTGTGTCATAGTGTTTATACAAATTAATCCTGGATCCTGAAATCCTGACTACAGTTTCTGTTTTTTCCCCTTATATTAGATGTGTGGCTCAGACACATAACTCAGCTTCTCTATGCTTTGGAGACCTCAGCCTTAGAATGAGAATTTGTAAGACTCAAATGAGTAAAGTTAAAAAAAAAAGTCAAATAGCAATTTAACATTCATGGAGTACAGATGCAATTTTGATACATGTATATAATACGCTACGAATAAATCAAGGTGCCTAGTCTAGCATCAAAAACATTTCAATACATTAGTATAAACTTATATTTAATGTATACTTTCATTTTACAAATTATGTTACTAAGAATTATAGCCCTAATTGTATTTTAGTTTCATAAATTATTCATTTTATTTCTATATACACACACATGTGTGTGCGCATGCATGTGAGTGTGTGTGTCTAGTTTTGCTGTTAAGTAAAGACACAGTTAGCTAAATGGTAAACAAATTTTGCAGTGAACATATTTAAATACTATCTTTTTATTAGATGGGTCCATCAGAATATAAGGAACCATTCTACAGAATATGTTCTACATTCAACTTTCAAACATAGATGTACAAAAATCAAACGATAATGTCTTCTTCCATCACATATTCACATACATACAGTTAAAAGTCATCCTCTAAACATCCACAGGAAGTTTAGTGTTTAGTTTAGTTTAGATGAAGATTATAAGCATAAATACAATGAGTGGTTTAATATTATCTTCAAATATAGCAATCATTGCAATGAATGTCTTAAGAGTCTTGAGACTTGGTGGGGATTCACGTAATGCACAAGAAAATCATTTAATATTATATCAAGAGGACCAACTTTATGTAACCTGTAATTTCTTTTCTATTGAACCCCGTTATAACAGACAAAATCAAAATTCTTCTGTAATTGTTTTATACTGCTCTACTGTTGGATGCAGTAAAACCAATGACCAGATATTTAAAGTACCTAATCAGTTGACCTTGATCTAAACTATCTTTTAAATATTTTATTTACTTAATTATTTGAGAGAGAGTCAGAGAGACATAGAGAGGGAGAATGGGCACACCAGAGCTTCCAGCCACTGCAAACAAACTCCAGATGCAAGTGCCACCTTGTGCAACTGTCCTGGGGAATCGAACTGAGGTCTGTTGGCTTTGCAGGCAAGTGTCTTAACCACTAAGCCATCTCTCCAGCCATGAACTAAACTATTTTTTTTCTTCTGCCTGAATCTGACCCTTAAAAGAATCTCTTCAAAAAGGAAACTTAAAAGACCTTTGAAATGAAAAAAAAGTTCCTCCCTAAAGCAATATTATCCTTATTTGAGGACATCATTTGCAGTGATTTGAGAGGGCTATATGGAGAACACCTGAGGATGGTACATTGGCATTGAGAGCAACTTCCAGCTTGTAGCCAGAGTAAACCAGTGCCTTTATTCTTCTACCCACAAAGCACTGGGCTGTGCCCAGAAGCTGAGTGAGTGAGGATGGGCACTTAAAGTAAACACCCGGTGTGAATACATCTGTAGCTCACACCTTGGCTGGAGTCCTTTAAGATCCTAAGCAGATGGTTCACATCTCTGCAAGGGGAGTCAGCATCTGCTCTGGAGCCAGTGTGATCCAGTTCCGGCTGTTCCACCCACGTGCCCTATGCCTCTGCCTCTCCACCTGTGAATTAAAAGTGCGTGCCAGTAAGATTTGCACCATAGTTCTGCTCTGATATCAGAATGATGATATGAGAAAGTACCTACTCAAGAATTAACACATTTCATTATGGCACTTAGTTTATTGATATCATTATGACACCCTGATTTCTTTGCAGGAACAACAATGACATAGGGTATGAGTTGAAATACACCAATGCTATTTAAACACATATCACACATTCCACCACAAATGTGAATGGGTTGCCTTGATTTCTCACTTCTCTCTGTCAAGTTCCCTCTATGAACACACAATATACATCGTGAGAAGATAGCTATGGAATAGCTTTTGTACAATATAGAATTAAAACCAAGCAAATAGAAAAACATAGAATTTGTTCAAAACATCAGTGGCATTCTATGAGATATACTGTTATAGTAAGCAATAATATCAACTAAATTTTATTTCTTTGTGATATATGTTTAAATAGCCTTTACATATTTCAAGTCATACCCCATTATTAATAAAACTATGTACTTTCTTATCTGAGACGAAATTAGTGAAAGCATATTGTAGTCTAAAGCTTACATATTTAATGGAAGGATTGATGTGAAAAAGTTAAACTGTCTTCAATTAGGTTACTAATTAATATTGTAGCTTTCATAGATATTAAGCAGAGTTTATGAAGGGAGAAGAGTCACGCCACCTTTAATTGAGCACTTTGATCCAGGACTTCAAAAACTTCCCTTATGTTCCCCTCTCAGATGTGCCCTGTTCTCACTGCAGCGTTGCAGGAGCAGAATTCCTCTGTGACATGTGCATCTGTAACCCTTGAAAACAATGTACAAAAGGTGCATGAAACTGTTAAGCAAATAATGGATTTTGTGCAGGTGTGTTCCCAGGTGACATTTTGCAAATATAGCTTCTCTTGTATCGTTATGTCAGATGGACTTATGAACAGAGGGCAAAATTGCTATCAAGAGTAAATGATTGGAATCCAATTTTTCTGTTAACTGAACTGAACCATATGCAGACTCTAATATTCTCCAGATTTTATGAGCATTTTTAAGTGAATTTTCTTACCCCCACATACTGTAATTTGGTATTTAATTATTTGCATGAAATAAATCATCAGCTGAAATGAATAATATTACAAACCATAATATAAGACCCTTTATACAGACCAGGTGTTTGAAAACAACAAAAATGGCAAAATTAATAGTTAATAAATATCTTATAGGTAATTGTTTCCTAGCAGAATTTTTACCATAATGAAAAAAATACATTTATTGAACTTACAGTATGGAAATGTTTATTTTCTTTTATGTGGTGATTATGGTAACAAATTACCTGCTTACATTTGAAGCAAAGAAATTGGTACCAATATGAAATAGATAAATAATAAAATATATGATTAATATTTTCTCCACTGAGGTTTTAAATTATTACAATGACTGGAGACACACATAGGTGTTTAACTGCAATGTTAAAATAACAGGAAGGTGTTAATATGTGGCATCTTAGGCTCACAGGGGATAGTGTTCTTGGAAAAGGTTATTATCTCCACTAATGGAAAAGCAAGTGAGTGAATTCTTTGAACGCTCTGTTTACAGAAGACAGACTTTCTTTGTTATACAGTTGTGCAGGATGAGTTCTGAAACATTCAAAAACCATTCTCCTGTAATCCTGGAAGCATCTTTCTTTGATCTGATTTAATAGTTTTAAAAAAGGCTATTTTCTCAAAGGTCGCAATAAGGTCTTAAAAGAATTTGATAGAAGATGCCTGAGATGGCAAAGTTCTTCTCATGTATAACATTTATATATATGATTTTTGCCTTAAGTGGGTAATATGGCATTCTATTTCTTTTGGTTTTCTATTTGTCTCTATGTCAAAATAATGTGTTTAATCATGAAACTCTCATACAAGTTTATGATGTACTTTAATAGTATTTACCACCATTACCCTTCTTGCCTTCCTTCTTACCCCCACTTGCTCCTCTTTACAAGCAGTATCTGTTTCTATTTTCATATCTAGTGTACGCCTAGTTTTGCATAGGAGAAAAATGTGTGGTATTTTTCTTTCTGAGTCTTGCTTATTTGACTTAACATGATGGTCTTAATACTTGTTTCTGAGAAACACACCATTGGATGCACAGCTTGTGGCTTGCTGGTGTAAATGAGCTATTTTCCGTATATGTATTTATTAAAAGTTTCCGTTGTGTTGATGTACAAACACTCAACCAGAAATAACTTATATGAGGAAAGGTTTATTTCAGGCTTTCAAATTCCAGAGGAACACCACCAATCACAAAAGAGGCTGACTTGATTCCATAGATCCAAGAAGAGAGATACTACCAACAGCCAGCACCAAGAACAGCTAAAACTCTTGCTTGCTCTGAACACATCTTAGGGCTGGTCTCAAATATTTGCCTCCAGTAACACCTCCTCCAGCTAGGATGCTGGAGACTAAAGTTGCAAGCTCAACTTTGATCAAAACTCCCTGAGGCTATGGCAGTACACATCAACATTCTAAACACCACATCCTAAACCTGGCCTCCATAAATTTATGATCATATCACAACACAAATTACACTCAGAACAACTTCAAAGATATATATATATATATATATATATATATATATATATATATATGGTATATATATGTATATAAATATATAATAAATAAATAAATAAATATATATATTTTATCAAATTTGACATTGTTCAAAATACCAAGTCTCATTTGAGATTTAAGACTGTCTCTTAACTGTGAGTCCTGTAAAATCAAAATAAGTTACATGCTTCCAACACATAATGACACAGGGTAAATATTTTCATCCCCGAAAGACCTAACAAGGATACACTGGAACAATGCAAAATACTAATCAGTAGGGAAACATTCGATATCTATAATTCAAGTCTGACATCCATCACCAGGGAAGAAAGTCTCTGGATGCCAGTTCTGCCTTTCCAACTGGCAGCCGTTCCACAGTCCGAGTACCTACACAATGCCTTCTGGTCTACACTGCAAACCGTGGTTCATCTTCACAGCTCCATGCAGTGACTTCACTTGTCCTCCAATGCAGGGATTTTTTACTCCACTTCCTAGGCCACAGCTCAGTAGTGGCTCATGGAGCCATGTGCACTTCATGACCCACCTCTCTGCATTTTTCAAGCTTCCAAAACCTGTTGCTGGTGTGCTACCTAACCACACTTGTACATCCAAAGGGCCTCAGCTCTGCTGCTGGACCTACCTTCTCACTGCTTGACAGACACCGAGCCAGAAATGGCTCATGGGAGGAAGGCATTTACTTCAGGCTTCCCAACTCCAGGGTAACACCACCACGGTGGAAGATGCCTCACTCCCATCGATCCAAGCAGAGAGATACAACCAAGAGCCAGCACCAAGAACAGCCAGAACTCAAACGAGCTCTGAGCATACCTTAGGGCTTTATTCAAAGGTCTTCCCCGGTGACAACTCCTTCAGATGGGTTTTGGAGACTCAAGTTGCAAGCTCAACCTTGATCAGAAACTCCCTGAGGCTGTGGGGGTCATCTTTTCACATTCAAACCAGCATAGCATCCCTCAATTTGCAGTGATTATCACACATCAGGCTATTTCTGTTTGTGGAGGAAAGTTCCACTCCTCAGAAAGGAAAGTAAGCGTATGTTCCCCCTCCCCCTTTATTAATCTGTCCCGGGCTTTTCTTTTTGTTCACATTTGCACGTGGGTTAATTACTTCAGTGTGTACAGCTGACTTGTATTTCTCTCTGTAGCTTGTACATTTCTTATCTTTCTCTCTTGCAATTCTATATCCTCATTCGTATTCTTTTGTACCCAGATCTATTGTGATATAATTCACAAATAAATTTGTATATATTTAAAGTTTGCTAGTGATTGCATATACACAACTCTCAGCTATCTCTTCATTCATTTGTAATGATAGATTTTCAGATCTACACTTTGAAAATTTTAAGTATATAGTACTCTATTACTAAAAATAGCAATTAAGCTTGACAAAAGATTCCAGTGACATATTAAGGATTGGTCCTCCATGGTTGTTATCACATACTTTTCTTTAGTGCACACTCCTTCCAGATCCTGGAAACCTGCCTGTGGTAAGCAGATGTGCTCTCTCTGTGACAGAATACCTGTTGTATATAGCTGAAGGGAGAAAAGATTTATCTAGCTCTTGGCTTCAGAGGTTTCAGTCCCTTATGACCAGGAGCATGGCAAGGCAGCATCACTCACAATTTAGTGGCCAGGAGGCAAGAGAGAAAATGCCAAGCCAGGCGTGTTGGTGCACACCTTTAATCCTAGCACTTGGGAGCCACCCTGAGACTGATGGTGAATTCCAGGTTAGCCTGTGCAAGAGTGAGACGCTACCTTGAAAAAAAAAAAAAGACAGTGAGGGAGAGAGAGAGAGAGAGAGAGAGAGAGAGAGAGAGAGAGAGAGAGAGAGAGAGAGGGGAGGAAGAGGAAGAGGAAGAGGAAGAGAAAGAGAAAGAGAACGAAAGAAAGAAAGAAAGAAAGAAAGAAAGAAGAAAGAAAGAAAGAAAGAAAGAAAGAAAGAAAGAAAGAAAGAAAGAAAGAAAGAAAAAAGAAGCATCTTGGTCCTGAGCCTATGGGACTGTGATGCACATATTCAGGGTGGCTTATACCACATCAGTTCATGTCTTTGTAAATGTCTTCACAATACACTCAAACATGTGCTTTACCTATCTCTTAGGCACTTCTCATGCTAATCACCATGAAAATTAAACTTGACCAGTACACCACTCATTTCTTTTTTTCTAAGAAACTTTTCTATAAACCACACAAGGATCATCTCTCCTTATACTTCTGATACATTTTGGGCCTTTCATGAGAATTGTCTCTTTTAAACACAAGATATTTTTCTTATCTTTGCTTCTTTGTCTCATTCATGTACTTTGAATTTTCACCACATTACATGAATGCATTTACTTTCTTAGAGAGGACAATATATTATAGGAATGCAGGACATATAGCAGTTTTAGTAAATTGATGACAAGCTCTTTTGTGTGGAAGACAGTATCATTCCAGAAATAGTTTTGTAGGTTACAGACAAGCCATTACTGTCTATAACAACTTTTTTTTTTTCCAAGTGTTTTCATTTCTCCAAGTGATGAGCACTGAACAAAGGTTATGAAATATCTCTGCAGGGATTTTTAAAAAAATGTATTTTATTTATTAATTTATTTGGCAGAGAAAGAGGGAGAGAGAGAGAGAGAGAAAAAATGGGCATGCCAGG
Source organism: Jaculus jaculus (assembly GCF_020740685.1). Lineage (NCBI taxonomy): Eukaryota > Metazoa > Chordata > Mammalia > Rodentia > Dipodidae > Jaculus > Jaculus jaculus. The sequence goes on from NC_059115.1 coordinate 77,438,985, forward strand.
GTTTCCAGCCACTGTAAACAAACTCCAGACTCATGTGCCCCTTTGTGCATCTGGCTAACGTGGGTCTTGGGGAATCGAACCTTGGTCTTTTGGCTTTGCAGGCAAATGCCTTAACAGCTAAGCAATCTCTCCAGCTAGGGACTTGTTTTTTAAACATAGATTTTTGGAAGAAAAGTGGTACCAATTTTAAAATCTCAGTTGACAGATTTCTAGATAATCTACCTATGCACCAATAGCATGAAAAATATTATTTCATTTTTCTATAACCTTAGAAAAAATTTTGCAGTGTGTACACATATATGTGTATGTATGTGCATATGTGTCATATGTGTGTGTGCATTTTGTGTGTGTGTAGTATATGTGGTATATGCATATATGTGTGCAGACCTGTGTGCCCCTGGTATAAGCATTCAGAAGCTAGAGGAAAACACCAAGTGTTTTTTAATATCACTCATCTGCCTTATCTTCATGAGACAGAATATCTTTCTGAAGCTCTTCATTTTTAAATTAGACTAGCTGAGCAGGGAGTCTCAGCTGTCTTCCCATCTCTACTCAATGCTAGGGTTACAGCCATGTGCAGTCATGTTTGGCTTTTAAATATTTATTTATTTATTTATTTGAGAGCGACAGACACAGAGAGAAAGACAGATAGAGGGAGAGAGAGAATGGGCGCGCCAGGGCTTCCAGCCTCTGTAAACGAACTCCGGACGCGTGCACCCCCTTGTGCATCTGGCTAACGTGGGACCTGGAGAACCAAGCCTCGAACTGGGGTCCTTAGGCTGCACAGGCAAGCGCTTAACCGCTAAGCCATCTCTCCAGCCCATGTTTGGCTTTTACAGGGTAGTAACTTAGGTCCTTATTCTTGGATAACAAGCATTCAATCCCAACTTTGGGAGTGTTGCAATGTTACACTTATAGAACACTATTATCAGGGTTTAGTTTTTGTTTTTTTTTTTTTTTTCCCCAGAATAGATGGGTTATGTTAAATGTCAATGAGTTAAGTATCATTCAAGATTAATTAAGCATGAAGCTAGGCAATGTATATTTTAAAATAGTATTAGGGCTGGAGAGATGGCTCAGTGGCAAATGACACTTGCTTGCAAAGGCTGACAGCCCAGGTTCAATTCCCCAGTAGACACAGACGGGCTCATGTGTCTGGAGTTAGTTTCCAACTGCAGGAAAAACCGATGGCCCCACACTCTTTCTGTTTTGCTTTCTCAAAATAAATAAACATTTTTTTAAAAAAGTGAAGTAACATTGATAATGTTTTCTTCATATTCCAATTCTTTTATACTTCTCTTTTTGTGTAGTCTAAGCTTAAGGATGAATTGACAGTCATGTCATTTAAATATATTAACTTCATAATTGCTTCTCCTAATTAGCAACACTTCCCTTACTGCCAGCATCTACACTATTTTTACTTAATGAATGCTTTTAACCTCAAGGAAAGGATCAGCCTGCCTCTCCACACAAAGCCAAAGTCTCGTTCTAGAAACTGTGATGTCAGTGGACATTTCTGCAGTGGTGGGCATGTCCTGTGTCCACGCCATTGTTTGTAGTCACCACTAGGTGTGGAGCCATTGGACAGGGAAGCAGGAGCTTGTGATACAGAAGCTGACAAACTCCACTTACCGTAAATTTAACTTAAATTGTACATGAACAATGGGCCTGCATTCTGGATATTGTATCAAAAACATGTTGTCTAGTATTTGAAGTTACTTGATATCACTGAAATAAATTTTTTCACTTGTACAACAAAAATATCCATTATTCTCATGAAAATGCTTCAATAATAAATGCAAAATGCTGTGCTGGGGAGATGGCTTAGCAGTTAAGGGTCTCGCCCGTGAGGACAAAAGACCCAGGTTCTCCTCCCCAAATGCCAGATGCATGTGTTGAAGCATGCACACAAGGTCACTCATGGGCATGGGGTGGCATGCTGGGGTTCTATTAAAAGTGGCCAGAGACCCTGACATGCCAGTTCTCTCTCTATTTTGTTTAAAAAAAAAATACAAAATGGCCTAACATTATTAGGAAGGATCCGGGGTAAGTGCGGTCCTAGCCTACTTAAGTTTGGATCTCAATAGGTTTCAACTGTGTCTTTAGCAATAAAATGTAACCAAAGAATGTCACTAATGGATTCTGATGCAAAATAATCAATACATGCAACATTTTACAATACTTAAATTTAGAATGTGAAGTTAAGAATTGTTGAAAGAAGTGGAAAATAAGCCAAGAGTCCCCAACAATGCATGAAGAGAATGGATGAGAAATTTATTTGAAATGAGATGAATTGCTATGGAAATTACAGGCACATTCATGATTTCAAGACAGCATTTATGTTCAAGTAGTGCTGATTAATGCCAACTGGCAAAAATGTGAGGAGAAACTGAGTTGAGTAAATGAAGAAAATATAAATATGAACTTTCTTTTCCATGTGAGAAACTTAATTTGATGACTTGATAGATTAATTCTATGATAAATTTAAATTTTCTTAATAAAAGAGAGCAAGTTTATTTAAGCAGGTTATTAGTAATAGATGGAGGGTTATTTTTTGTTCAGTCTTTGTACCCAAAATACGCCCCCCAAAATTTACCTACCAAATCTCCATTTTTTTTTTTCAGTACTAAATGAAGGAAATTTAAATGATAAGAGGAAATACATTATAGAGTGAATATAGAAAATAAAGATCCATGGTTATGGGGATAAATTGGGGCCTAAATGCATATTTCTTTAAAGTAAAAGCAAAAAATGTAAGAATCATGGATATATTTAAATTTTTATGTAAAATTAAAGAAAAATTCTCCAAAAAAATCTTATTTAAAAATAATTAAGTGGCACTTCCTACTGAAAATAAAGAAATTGTACAGGGGTTATAAAATTTGAACAACAGTTCAGGTGCTCACAACTATACTGAATGTAATTAGAACAGCTTTGAAGAAAGATTAAAGGATATTGGTCAGAACTGAAAGTCTCTCTATGCTTAATCTGAATGAACGTAATTAATGAATTTTCATTTTGTTCTGTTTCAACACCTGCGTTGAGGCGGGCCGGATGTGCTGGACGTGGTCCTGGGGACGGCTCATTCCAGGCCATAGACGAGAGCGTCGTCGTGGTGAGGGGCCGCTGCCACCAAAGCTGGCAGAATGTCAAATGACAGGGCAACAATAAATGGGGAAAATGGAACATTTGAAACACTGGAGGGTCTTATGATCTCTAGGTTGGTCATACAAAATGAAGTTAAAATTTAAGCTATTTTGTGTTTGCATTTAAAATCTAATGGTGGCATGAAAATTTTAAGTTTTTAAAAAAAATTCTCTGATATTTATAGAGATTAAAACTAGTTTGGCAAACAAAACATATTCCTGTGCATAATTATATATTTTTTGAATGATGATAAATAGTCAAACTCTAAGTAAGAGATGTTTATTATAAGAGTTTTTATTCATGGAAAGGAGGGGAGGTTTTAATCACAGGCAATAGAGGTGGAGCTCTGCTGAGGATCAAAGATAATTAATTTCATTGAACTTATAATAAAAGGGACACACACACACACACACACACACACACACACATATGCACACACTATCTCAAAGTATTGTGGGAAGACAGCAAAACTAATAACAATGATGATGTCACTAATCACTTGCCTTACACTATACATGTATGAATTTAGTCCCTTTAATAACCTTTTCTGAAATAGATATTGTCACACTTTGCAAGTGAAAAAAATAGAAACGTAGTGCTTGCCTTATGGTATGCGTTGACTAGAAATCAATTTAAGGGTTTTATGTTATGTTGTGGTTTGAATGTAAAATTCCCACCATGAGTGGACACTTGATCCCTACAGGTGTCGCTGGACTGGAAGGGTAGGGGACATTTAGTAGGTGGCGGAAGTGGGTCCCTCTGGGCAGGTGTTGAGTTTTCGTAGCCTCTGCGGTGCTGCGGCTGCATCCTGACTTTAACGTGACAAGCCAGCTTTCCACTGCTGCCCTCATGTCCTTACCTGCCACGAAACTTGTGCTGCAGACGGTGAGCCAAAATAAACCCTTTTCTTTCATAAGCTGATTGAGGGTAGGGATGCTTTTATAGCAAGGACATAGTAACCAATACATAGTACCAACGGTATTATTATTTACTATTAGATGCTTCTTAATACAGGAATCTGTACTAAGCATTTTCAGCTTCAGGCATAACTCTTAATCATAATTTAGAACTATGTACTCTGTGAGTCAGGGTCCGTCGCACCTCGCCTATCAGCCACCTTGAAGTTCTCTGTTACCCTAAGGCATCACCCTTTTCCCCATACCTCTCCACTTGTGCAGTTTCTCTCTCCAAATACGACGTTTTCTCTCTTTCTACATGCACCAGCCACGCATGCATAACCGGCTCGGTCTCCACATGCGTTCTTTCAGGATGTGGATAATGTGTTAAAATGTTTCCTCAACGCCTATCATTCGTCAGTCTCCTGCTGTCATAGTGCTGTGTGAACGTGCTGACGTTATACAGATACCGTAGCAGCATCCAAGCTACTTTCCATCTGTTTGTCTTTCACTCAAGAGGACAAAAAAATTGAGAATCAAATCAATATCATAACTCATTGTCCAGGGCCTCACACTGTATAAATGTTGCTCAACTTGTAAGTTTTGAATTAAGTGAATGAAGGCTGGGTGAGATGATGGGGTAGACTCATCAATGCCCTAACACCAGACAGGGATATAGATTTTTTTTGCACAGACTAATGACTTTCAAAATGTGCTCCTTAGGACTCATGGGTAGGAACATTTCAGTGATTTTTAAGCCTTTACTAAAGCAGAGTTGTTCTTCCATATTTTATAGAGTAAATTTCCATGAAAATTTCATTCAAGTCAGATTTTATAGCCCTCAGCACAAGTGATGGATCATTAAAACTTTTTTTTTTTTTTTACAAAATAGTGACAATAATTTCTAATTTCATATGAGAAAAGCACTTTAAATTGTGAGGTTATTTTTTTTTTTGTAGGAAAGCTAGAGTGAAATTCCAATCCTCAGATTCAAGCACAAATAAAAGCTACTAAAAAATTGATTTGATGGGCTGGAGAGATGCCTTAGTGGTTAAGGCACATGCCTGCGAAGCTGAAGGACCCAGGTTAGATTCTCCAGGTCCCACATAAGCCAGATGCACATGGTGGCACATTCATCTGGAGTTCACTTGCAGTGGCTAGAGACCCTGGCATGCCCATTCTCTCTCTCTCTCTCTCTCTCTCTCTCTCTCTCTCTCTCTCTGGCTCTAACAAATAAATAAAAATAAAATCTTTAAAAAAATTATTTGACAGTTATGCATGGTGGCACACTCCTTTAATCCCAGCACTCAGGAGGCAGAGGTAAGAGGATCGCCATGAGTACAAGGCCACCCTGAGACTACATAGTGAATTTCAGGTCAGCCTGAGCTAGAGTGAGACCCTACCTTGAAAAACCAAAAAAAAAAAAAAAAAAAAGAAAAGAAAAGAAAAGAAAAGATTTGACCCATATATAAACATTTCTCTCTGTGTATATGTGTGTAGAGTTTTAGATATTTAAACTTCATGTGGCTCATGTGGCTGAGGCTGTACTGATGTTGGGTTTCTTCCTACCTAGGTTCCCTGGCATATGCCACTATTCATGACTGTGCTGTGACCAGAAAGTGGAGTTGCTCAGTGGGGAGGCTGCTCAAATCCATTTTGTTACTGCATAGAAATGACTCTGAACACAAATAGTGCATGGAAGGGTTCTGTTTCCCCAATATTTTATCTGCATGGTGCCAACGAAGATCTCACATATTTGAGAAGCGCTCGGATAGTCAAGTTTCCGACTTCGATGTGAATTTTGTGGTGTCCTATCCACAGTGCCTCAGTGGCTATGTTTTGCTGGAGTCGATTTACAGAGTTCTCCACCATGAAGACGACCAGAGCGGCCGCTCATTGTGAGCATCTAGAAATGTGAATGCAGGTTCTAAAATTCTCTTAAAGCTCACCTTCACAAGGAGCAGCTGGAGATGGAAATTCGCAAGTTGTTATGCTAATGAGCAGATATTGTGGCACCTCTCCTAGAAGGGAGTGGGAACTGGGCTCCAGGTAATTCAGTAAGGGATTTGTTTCAATAGATAAAAGGAATTAATCTTGAATGCAAATGCTAAAGCAACAAGGTATGTAGCTCTATATCCTGTCAAAAGCTCTTAATACTGTTAGCCATAGTGGTTAATTTATCATAACATATCTCCCTAAACATCAGTGTTCTTTATATCCTAAAGGCATATTCCAATGTTAGGAAAGGACGGATTTGACATATTTTCCAGTTTCCTCATACTGTGATGTATATATTTTTAAACTCTTTAAATAATTACTATAATTTTGATAGAAATTTCAGTATGCATACAAATGAATCAAAGCTTATTTTTCTCTTAGGATGTTACAAACACAACTTCAAGTCCTGCCTATAAACAGCAAGTATCACATGTATTCCTGAGACTCATTTTCCTAGGACCCATCATGTGACTATAATGTGGAGATACAACAGACTTCCTCCAATTATTTCTTTGTTACTGAAAACAGCAGCTAGAAGTGCATGAAAAAATATTAAATGGGAGGTGTTGGCTTTCTTAAGTCATAGAAGCACACGTCAAGTGAGTGCGCATGTTATAGTTATGCAGTGGTGTTTGTTTGCACCAAATCTGTTCTAAGACCTTTAATTATAGGTCTGCATGAAAGCCAGGCCCTACAGGAAGGAGTTTATAGATGAATAGAAGAGGCAGACACCTGTCTACAAATGTAGGGAGAAACTTCCTTAAATAATTCCATTTTAATATCTACACTACATTAGTTGATATTCTGTGACTTTAGAGCATAAGAGGTGGATGTCTGTGGGTCACTGAAAAATCATAGGGAAATATAGTATTTCCTCTACTAATGGCAGCTGTGCATGCTTACCAAAATAAGGGCTTTTTCCCCAATATAGTTCCTGCCATTGCAGCTTAGTTTCTGTTAAGATCACAAAAGATGAAGTATGTAACACACACAGCTTAGTAACAGTAAGAAAACTGCACCTTTCTATCTATAAGTAGGTTTATTAATGGAGCAATACTAGGAACTTGTGCTTTTTGTAATTGTATCATTTAACCAGTTTTATAGAAATTGATTAAATCTAGTTGTAAAAGCATATAATTGCTATTAAGGTGAGAACTATATGGGACATTTACAAAATAATTGATAAACATTTGCTACTAAAAGTATATTGTATGTAGAGAATGGGTGAAAAATCCTAAAATGTTGACAAAATAATAAAAATCATGAAGAATTTGATTAAATTTTATATTTGCTTTCCCATTTCACATGAGAGAAATCACAATGCAAACTATGAAAAATATTTTGTGAGAAAGGTATGTGATGCTGTCAGCAATCTGTAGGATCATGTTCGAATAGGAAGCTTTGGCCCCATTATATTGTAATATTGTAAGTTTTAAGTTAAATAGAAATGTTTCTAGTATGAATATGTTACCTTCAAATATCTATGTATTTAATTAAAACAAATAAAAATTTCAAGGATTAAATATATAAAAAGTTTTAACTTTGATCTTAATGCAATGAAAAATTTTGAAAAGGAATCTACAAGATACATTAATCTACTTAACAAGTAATCCAGCTAACCAGCTCTCCTGTTCTCTTTATTTCCCAACACCACTTTGTTCATCTTCCCATTACTGTATTTTGTTTTCATTCACTTTCTGTCTTTCTTCAGATGCTTGATGAGAAACGTCTTTGGTGTGAAATTGCTTCTGTACATGTTTGAAGCTGAGTCTACAGGTCTCGCTATCCAGAATGATCTGCACACTAGCATCCTCTTGTAGCTGGTTCTTAGCCAGATTAGCAGTCATAGCGAAACAATGCAAATATGTGAGATCACCAGATGGGCTTTCTGTGCCCCACTCCTGTTTTCCCTAGGTGACTTCCTTGTCTGCTGTACTGTGTAACCTGCTAGGGAGCTGGAGAGAATATTTCTGATTCATCACATTGTGAGGACTGCTGGCTCATTCCAGAGTCACAGATAAAGCCAGTTATAACATACAAAAGTAAGACAGGTGTGGTGGCTCTTGCCTTTAATTTCAGCTCGTGGGAGGCTAAGGATAAGGATAAGGTAAGGATCACTCACTATGCGTTCATGCCAGCCTGGTCTATAGAAGTTGATGCCAACTTTGGCTACTAGTGCCACCAGCTGGGAACCAAGTCTTCAAACACATGAGTCTATTGTGTATGTGGCTGGAGGGCGTTTTAAGCCCACACCATGGTATATTTTATTTAGAATGAAGATTCATCTTTGAAGGAAAAGCTGTCCTTTGCTTTTTTTTTTTTTTTTTTTCCCCTGAAGGAGGGGAGAGCAGCATAGCACAATGGTAAACTGTGTGGAATGTTAGAACGTTGACTATTCCGCTGTCTTTCTCTACTGAGCTTACTGATTCATGGAGCTGCATGAAGCCACTCAAAGAGATGGAATAATGTTAAAGATGATTTACTTTGCATTAATACTCACCAATGAAGGTCTCTTTTCTTTTTTAACCAAGAATGGTAAAAGAAATCCCAGTTCCTTTGTGGCAAACCAGAATATAGCTAGGCAGTATTAGCATTATCATAGTTATGTTATATAAAGTTCTAATCCCTTTATCTCTTATTTGAGTCTATAATGTAAAAATAACCATAAGAGAGGGAAACAAAATTTTTCTTTTTCAAATGCATTCAATAATTTGTTTCATTTTAATAACATAAAGTAAGTAATATTTGTTTATTTAGGGCTAATGAATGTATACATGAGAAAAATAAAAGTCGTCACAATGAGCTGGGCGTGTGGTGCACAACTTTAATCCAGCACGTGGGATGCAGAGGTAGGAGGGTCACTTGAGTTCAAGGCCACCCTGAGACTACATAGCGAATTCCAGGTCTGCCTGGGCTAAAGTGAGACCCTATCTTGAAAACCACTCCCCACCGCCAACAAAAAAAAAAAAAAAAAAAAAAAAAAAAAAGAAACACAAAAACAACGCTTCAAAATGATCTCCAGTGAGTAAATAATACTATGTTATATGTCTTTTTTATTTTTATTTATTTATTTGACAGAGAAAGGGGAAGAGAGAGAAAGAGAGGAGAGAATGGGTGCACGAGGGCCTCTAGCCACTGGAAATGAACTCCAGACACATGTGCCACCTTGTGCATCTGCCTAACATGGGTCCTGGGGAATCAAACCTGGGTCCTTTGACTTTACAGGCAAGTCTAAGGCAAGGCTAAGACATCACTGCAGCCTTTATATGCCTTAATAGCTGGACATGAAGGATATTTTAGGGATGGAAAACAATAAACAAATGAGAACCCTTGATTCATACAAAATTTGAAAATTAACTTTTAATTTTTACTGAAAATACTAGAAGTAAAAATGCTTTTAAATTCTAAAAACCTAAATATTTAAGTGTTGAGGGTTGTGTATTAAGTATTTACAATGCTTCTATTGTAAGTAGACAGTATGTATTAAGAAATTTCAATTTTAATGATGATATTGCAAAATTTTTAACTGTAATAATAGTTTTTAAAATTGGAGAATTTAAATGTACTCCAGAATTTATCTATAATCAAATTTTTTATTCCTTTTTTTATTTGTTTGTGTGTGTGTGTGTGTGTGTGAGAGAGAGAGAGAGAGAGAGAGAGAGAGAGAGAGAGAGAACGAGCATACCATGTGCTCCAGCCACTGCAAATGAACTCCAGATGCTTTTATCACCATGTGCATCTGGCTTACATGGGTACTGGGAAATCAAACCTGGGTCCTTAGGCTTCACTGGCAAGTGCCTTAACCACTAAGTCATCTCTCCAGCCCTTTTCTTTCTAATAGCTCATTAAACTATACTTTGCATGTATGTAGAGACCATTCTTTACTCACGTAGAGAGAAAGGGACTGAAAGTACTTATTTAAACAGCATACACCTTCTTTGCTTCTGACTGACAACTGAGCATTCATATTACAAGAAAGTAGGGCAATTTGTCCTCCAAAATTACTGAAAAGTAAAAAAAAAAATCTTAAGAAAAGCGAGCTTTTTTATGTATAATGTAATCAGCAGATTGATTTTTGATGGCTCCTTTTCATCTTTTTTGCATATGCATATATATATGTATATATATATGTATATATATATACACACACACACATATATATATACATGTATATATATATATATATATATATATATACACAGACACACATATATATATATAAACAAAATCTCCACAGTAAGAACTCTAAGATTTTAATTATGAAAAAAATAATCGAAAGAAGTTAATGAATAAATCTACTTTGCTATATCTCATTTAACATTTCTTCTTGGAAAAGTCAAATTTTGATGACGTAATGTTCACCGCAGCACGGAGGGTGGCAGTGGGGATGGCTTGGGGGAGGGGAGTAATTGTAAGTCTCTTAAAGTTACTATTTCACAAGTGAGCCTGAGAGTTTGGTTTCTCTAGTTCACAGAATGTATAGTCTTATGAATTTTATTCCTATTTTTACTGGCTGGCTTCTGAACCATTTTATAATTTATTATCACCTTTGTTTGAAAAAAATAAAGATGGTATTTAAACTAAATTGATTTAATCACTGCTTATGGAGGTAAAGATCAAAATTGTATGATAGAAAACATAACTAATAAGAATTTTCTTTTGAAAAATTCATATCTTCCCACTGGCTAGTCAAACCTTTCCTGGATAACCTCATTTAACATCATTCTTTCAATTCCCAGTTCTTAGTATATCATCATCACATGTTTTTGTCTTTGGATCTCTAATCCATGCTACAGAACCACATAGGAAGCTTTCTTTTAGAGAACTATTCCTGTCTGTCCACCAGACACTCACACTCAGCAAAGTCACAACCTACCTTCGTCTCTCCCTTATATTGTGATAAGTTAACCATCATTATTGTGGAATCTCAAAAAATTGAATAATGGGCATGACTTTTTCTTCCCTCACGGGGCATAGTAAATCATTGAGTCTGACTCCCTGTTCACTCTTCCAGTTCAGGGTGCATTCTATTCATCAATCTCTCCCTATAAGACTTTTATTTCAATAGACTATTATTTCTTATCTAAATTACTATATAAATTAAGAGTAATTTTTGTTCTCTTTCAATATAAGCTCCATACTGGATATACATTTCACTGTGAAGCAGACAGATCTTTCATAAATGACAACAACAACAAAAAAATACAGTCCTGTATTTGCCAAGGTTGAGAAGGAGACATTCTGTTGTTACCAGAATTGGCCTGTGGTGGTAGACTATTTCAATTTAAACTTTGCATCTGCACTTCTGAGCGTGTGATATGGGGAAAGTTATTTACCACCTGCATTTATTCGGGTCTTCCTTTGTACTTGACTCTACAAGGAATGATATCTGAGCACTCCTATGAAGTGTAAATGGTTTCATTCTTGTCATGATTGCCAGTGGCTAGTATAGGCCTGTAATGTAGACTACTGTGTATCAAGCTTATGCTCGCCACTTTCACTAGTGTGTGGGTGTTACAGTCCTGGGACTGTTTCCTGTTTGTATCCAGTATTGCTGTTCCATGCTTCAGTGATCTGGCCTTTGCTTCTTTCACTTGAACTCCGTCTTCTCACATCTGTGTTGTTTTCTACTTACACTAAAATTCAATAGCTAATTATTTTGCTACACACCTATATCTTAAGCTCTCCAAAGTTTACTCTGCAAAATATAATAGTTGATATTTATTACAGTACATTATTAATTTAATTTGGTTTTAAACTTTGAACTCATAAAGTATGGATTGATGAGGCATAATCACTGTTATGTACTTTTCCTTCATTTGTCTTGTATTTTAGGTTAATTTTACCAGTTTCAGTAATGATTCATTAGTATGTCCCTACATTACATGTCAGAATGCCCCTTTACTATGAAGTCTTTATGAATGCTATCATGTAGCTAAATTAAACATTTCATTTGACTTGGCTCACTATAATATCAAAGATACTACTTACTGATTACATATGAAACATTAAGAGAAAACAAAACTTATTACCTAAAGAGATGTAAAATATTTCTTCAGGAGATATGAGTTCCTGATCATATTTAATAAAGATTATATATCTATGATATTATATGTAGATGTATCTTTCTCACAGTAAACACTTACTAGCTCTTCTTTTCATAGATGTTTTAATGATTTGACTCTGACACAGAATAGTTAATCATTGAAAGAGGTGAGGGCTGGTTCTACAGTTATTCTTTGATGTTTACATTCTTTGTATGACATTAATTATTATTACAATAATACATAGGTTTTTGAATTCTGACTTCTTTACTCAATCAAATAATTGTGTCTTTCTAAAAGGAAGAGGCTCCTCATAAGTCTTTGAAGAAGAACTGGATTTTAATCAACAGAGACATTTTTAGTAAAGGAATATGTGGCATTCTTAGTAAATAAGGAAGTATTCTGAGAACTGTGACTGATCTATTAACATGCGCTCATCCTGTGCTCTCCCAAAATTAAAATAAAATAAAAAGCACTATAGTCATGAAGTCATCAAACAATGTACGGCCACATTTTTTTTTCTTTTTTCTGTTTGGTTTTTCGAGGTAAGGTCTTGCTCTATGCCAGGTTGACCTGGAATTAACTATATAGTCTCAGGGTGGCCTTGAACTCATGGTGATCCTCCTACCTCTGCCTCAAAAGTGCTGGGATTAAAGGCGTCCACCACCATGCCTGGATCCAGCCACATTTCTTTGATAACTTACAAACTTATCAAAAAAAAAGCTGAAATTTCATTCCTTTTGAAAACATGTTTTATTTCTATTTATTTCACAGAAAAAGGAAGAGGGGAGGAAGGGAAGGAGGGAGAGAGAGAAATGAGAGAGGGAGAGAGAAGAGAGGGAGAGGGAGAGAGAACTGGTTTACCAGGGCCTCAAGCCACTGAAAATGAATTCCCTAGTTTACTTGGGTACTAGAGAATCAAACCAAATCCAAACCTTTGCATTTGCAGGCAAGAGCCTGTACTGCTAAGCTGTCTGCCCAGCTCTGAACTTTCAATTCTTTCATTTCATTTCTTTTTAAACGTTTATTTCACTTTTTATCCAATCGATTCTAATACATTTTACCACAGTCATTATGGATGGGTGTGTATGTGTGTTGATCTATCCAAAGTATCCCTACTGCCCTCTCGTCATTGTGGCAGCATTATTCTATTTTACAAGTTCTGTGTGAAATGAATGATGCCTCGTTTTCAGAAAGGAATGTGGGTTTGGTGTACATTTATCTGGGTAAGAGACATAGTGGCATCTTATAAATATTAACAGCTTACTCTGAAATTGTAGATTTGGGTTTATTGTAATTTTACACAGCTTGTGACTTATAAATTATATATCTAACCGATTCCATGCTGAGTAGTATTTTCCAAGTTTCAAAAATGAAATATGCTTTCTGGAGCGGGGGCATCTGTTTTGATTAAAATGAATATAAGAGAGTTGTTATCCTTAAACCTATCTATTCATTCTTATGGTTTTTCACTGTGATTGCAGAGCGCAGAAATTGAACTTAAATCACGATGTTCTTCTACAATGTAAGAGAAAAAAATTAAGCAAGCAACAGCTAGGGAAGAAGGGCAAGAACAGTGAAAAGAGTTTTAATTCTTCTAGCATGTCAAAAAGAGAATGAAATCTATTAATCTATTATGTAATTGCATTTCACAGGAAGGAACAGAGATGACTGGAGTTTTCCGTTTGTCAGAAGTGGTAAGAAAAAAAACAATAACAAAGGTCACCAGTATAAGAGCCAGTATAATGTTTGAAACATTAAAACTTTGTTTGTACTGACACTTAAAATTCAGTCTCATCATGTGAGCACACACGTTTATTATTTCAGATCAGAAATTACAATTGTGGTGACTGAGCTAGTAAGATAAAAGAATGGACAGTGGGAGTTACTTATAATTTATATTTAAATATAAGATGAAAATAACAGCATTGCTAAGAAGTGATCTAGCTCCCTTTCCTTTTGTAATCTATTCCCTTTCCTTTGCAGCAAACCTAGCATCAATATCGTGCTAATACCACCATGATGACTTTATTTGTTTAAGATGTGAGTCTTTGACAGAGAAAAGTAAGAATGATTTGTTGCATTCCAAATTTGTGTGGATTATAGCATTGGATATTTGGAGAATTTGCTTCAGATATATTAAGATTGTATGTGGCTAATGTAATCAAATTCTTACACATACAAACATTTGGAAATTCAATCAAATGCTTGAATGAAACAAGCAAGCAAGTGGCAGGCCGAAAGAAGGAATGGGAAAGGAAGAAGTGTCACAGTAAGTGGGTGAGGAAATCAACGCCGCATGTGTTAACCTGCCGTCATCAGGCTGATTCACGAGAAGACTATGGGGGATGCTCAATGGAATATATGTATATATATATGGAGAGAGAGAGAGAGAGAGAGAGAGAGAGAGAGAGAGAGAGAGAGAGAGAGAGAGAATGTGGATGTAGGTTCATGTGTGCGCATGCCTGTGGAGACTGGAGCTCAGCATCGGGTATCCTCATCAATCACTCTCCACCTTACTTTGGGACAAGCTCAGCAAGCTCTCGTGATTCTCCTGTCTTTGCCTCCCCAGCGTTGCTGACTCCAAGCACAAGCTGGCAGGCCTGTTTTTTATGCGGTGCTAGGGATCTGAGCTCAGTATCTCATGCTGGTGTGGCACACACTTTGCCAGCTAAGTTATCTCACCAGCACAATGATTGAAATAATTTTCAAGAATCTAATTTTCCTGCACTGATTTGCAGGAATAAGTGTAGCATTGCTTTTGAAAAATAAATGAGAGTAAGTACAGAGGCTAAATAAATACACTTTCAATCTTTATTTTGAAAGTTTAAATTACAGGGATTAGATCACATTATGAGTATTCTCTAAACAACTGAACCATATACATGAAATAGAGTTTAATGATATATGAATTATATACTTTAGCTTAAAAGTTGTCAAAACAAAAATGATGATTACAGGAAATTTGCCTTTTGCATCTTTTAGATTTTCTGTAAAATAACTGAGTATTTTCTGCATCCATTGTGTCTTATTTTACTTTTCAATAAGACTTACTGGCCCATATCAAATTATATAATTGTATATATGTACTTACTATGTGCTTTGCTCTGGCTAAATATATATGTTATACAAATTTTATTTTATTTTTTAATTTTTTTTAATTTTTATTTTATTTTATTTATTTGAGAGAGACAGACACAGAGAGAAAGACAGATAGAGGGAGAGAGAGAGAATGGGTGTGCCAGGGCTTCCAGCCTCTGCAAATGAACCCCAGACGCGTGCGCCCCCTTGTGCATCTGGCTAACATGGGACCTGCAGAACCGAGCCTCGAACCGGGGTCCTTAGGCTTCATAGGCAAGCGCTTAACCGCTAAGCCATCTCTCCAGCCCACAAATTTTATTTTATTTATGCATTTTTTTTTTTTGTTTTTCAAGGTAGGGTCTCACTCTAGCCCAGGCTGACCTAGAATTCACTATGTAGTCTCAGAGTGGCCTTAAACTCAAAGTGATCCTCCTACCTCTGGCTCCTGAGTGCTGGGATAAAGGTGTGTGCCACCGCTCCCGGCTAAATTTTATTTTATTTTTATTTCATAGTAGAGCAATCTGAGTCCTAGACGGTTTAAATTCATTGACTACATTAAGACAAACAAGTGAAAAAATCTGATAAGTGGCAATGCCCAAGGAATGCTACCTGGTAGCACCTACATCATTGTCATCACATTGTTATTGTTATTGTTGTTATTGTTATTATTATTGTTATTCAAAGCTGGCCCAGCACTTAGGAAGCAGAGGTAAGAGGATCGCAGTGAGTTCAAGCCACCCTGAGACTATACAGTGAATTCTAGGTTAGCCTGGATTAGAGCCAGGCCCTACTTCAAAAAAATAAAAATAAATCAAAGGTAGGGTCTCACTCTCACCCCAGATGACATGAAACTCACTCTGTACTCCTAGATGCCAGCCTCCAAATCACAAAGATCCTCCTAACTCTGATTGTCAAGTGCTGGGGTATTAAAAGCGTGCACCACTACCACCTGGCCAATGCGTTCCGATAGAATTAATGTTTGGGTAGACTTAGGTCATTTGTCTTTAGAGCTTATGTAAATTGCTATGGTATCATACTTCCAGATAATATGGGATCAGTTTCCGCTCCTATTGCTAGTTTTACCATGCTAATTTGGCACAAGCAACATTTAATATATTTTGTTTTTCTTCTTCTTCTTCTTTTTTTTTTTTTTTTTGAGGTAGGGTCTCACGCTAGCCCAGGCTGACCTGGAATTCACTATGGAATCTCAGGGTGGCCTCGAACTCTTGGCAATCCTCCTACTTCTGCCTCCCGAGTGCTGGGATTAAAGACAAGCGCCACCATGCCTGGCACTTGTTTTTCTTTTTGCACATGGTGATTTCTATTGAAAACTCTAACATGTATACACCCAAAATTTGAATGAAAGTAGTTGAAAGACAACTTCTTTTATTTAATCATATCACAAGGAGTATAAATAGGTGAGCATGTTAATGATATATACTGACAAATTATATAATAGGGCAAATGGAGACAATTTTGGCAAGGATTGATGTGGTGGTGGCTTGTAAAATAGCCTCCACATGTTTGAATAGTAGATCACTTGGTGGTGGAACTGCTCAGCACAGTTGTGGGAATGTTAGGAGGTGGGAGCCTTTGGAAGGAGAGTGGTGATGGGGTGGGCCTGAGATTGTACAGTACAGCCTCCCTTTCTGTTTTCTCTCTTTCTTTCCTTCCTTGTTGATTATGTAAAACTGCTGGCTTCCTGCCTTGCTGTCCTCACGTGAAGAATTCTGTCCTCTGGAATTTACTTGGGAAAGTATGGCCTATTCCATTTCCAAATAATTCCTGAGAAATCCAAATGCAAGACTCAGTCTTTTTTTTTTAACAGTAAAATCATCTTATTATGACTTTATTAGGTTTTTCAGTTATATCAGTTACTTTCCGACCACTGGAACCAACTGCTTCACCAGTAAGAGCTTAGGGAAGGAAAGGGTTTATTTAGTTTAAATAGAAGAATGTTCGAGTAGCATTGAATTATACTTAAGGTATATATTCTTAAGGCCTTAAGAAATATGGCCTATGTCATTAACCTTCACAGGAAATGTTGATAATTGTATAGAAACCAGACCCTGTGTGAGGGCCTCCTTTTGTAAGTTTCTCCATTTTTGTAGCCTGTCTCATAATGCCATAATTAATTATTACATCTGTTTTATAACATTTAAGTTGTATTTGGTAATAAAACGTTTTTAATTAATTTATCTTATTTTGCAAAAATTATCAAACACACTTATAGAACTGTTGCTAAAAATGTTTCCATTTCAAAAGGATGACAATTTATTTTGAAACTATATTATATAATATTAATATATTATATTAATTGGCTAGTAGAGACTTTCACCAGTGCCTTAGGTTTTCAATAAGATATTTAGCTGGACACAGTATTACCTCACATTTTTTTGCTTTGTGTGGCAAAGTTTTTCCAACTTTTATGTAAACAAAAGCATGGTAATTCAATGAAGAAATCAAATTTTTATTCTCTTTGTTTCTAAATTACGGAACTTGGGTGTAAATATCGTTCTTTTTAATTGATTGCCCATTATTACCAGTTTTACTTCATGCCTTTCATATGAAGGGCATGTAGTTTTGCTTTTGTACTTTATTTCTTTGCTATCTTATTTCCTTGTGCTCCTCAGCAGAGGGATGATCTATTAATGTTCACCACACCCCATTATCTCTCTTAACTTATCAGCATTAGCCATGGATCTATTTTGCTTTTCATCATGATGAGAAATGCATTGCTTGATAAGAAAATATGTCCTGGCCAGGCAGTTTGAAGCATGGTGTTTCCTCGTTGGTATTCTCTGTAGGGCTTGCTTCTCTGGAAGAGCATTTGTCCCATGTCAGAGCACTGTTACTTTGCTCATTACCCTGGGCTCATCATGTCTTCGTCGCTGCAGGGCTCGGCTTCTGTGCACAAGACGTCCTGGTCTGATCATGTGACACCTTCAGCATTGTGAGGCTGAGTCTGTCATGACAAGGGAGGCTGGCATGTCAGGTAGGAATCTGCAAAACTAGGTGACAAATGAATAGAAATAACTGTGTTCAGCTATTCAGAGATCACTGATCCACACGTTGAGTCAATAGTTGCTATGTGCTGCCTCAGCATACAGCAGTCTAAAATGACCGTGGGAATGTGTAAAGAACTTCAAAAATGTGATGTCTTACTTTAAGTAGCTTTCACCCTATCCTTTATCCACAGCTTGTAGACACACATGGCTTTTTCACGCTGTACAAATGTCCCTGTGTGGTTGGAAAGCTAAGAGAAATTCTTCCCAAGAATTCCCTTAATGTCTTTCCCTTACTTAAAGCACAGACATACTCAAATAATTTACTAAATTAAATCCCCAATGGGATGCTTCACATGTGACATAAATTTCTCTCCACCAAGCAAAAATAAGTTGTACAAGTATAATCAGAGTCACTTTTCTGTGCTGGACAGATAGTTTATCAATTAAGGAGCTTGCCTAAGAAGCCTAAAGAGCCAGGTTTGGTTTGCTAGTACTCACGTAATACAGATGCACAAGGTGGTGCAGGCATCTGGAGTTTGTTTACAGTGGCTGGAGGCCCTGGTGTACCCATTCTCTCTTTCTCTGCATGCCTGACCCCCCCCCCTCAAATGAATGAATAAATAAAATATTTTTAAAAATTCGCTTTCCCACTTTCATTAGCATTTGGTTGCTTCTTTGAAAACTCACGTTAGTGAGTCAACTTCAGATACTTTTATTCCACACGACCCCCCTACACTACCCCAGGTGTCCACTCCCCATGCTCGTGAGCCGGTATGTCCTCTTTGTGAATACTCATTCTTCTGTGGCCCTTTCCATATCCACTCTGTCATTCTGTTATGCTTCACAGCATTGTGTTGACCTCTGTTACTGTTTTTGTTATAGTTTTACATACATTAAAGGACTTTGTCCTCTATAGTTTATTATCATCTTTTTATTATTTATTTACAAAGGGTTGCTTTTGTCTAAACATGAAAGTATTTCTCTTTTGTATTCAAATGTGAATCTAGTTAACCACAGTATCCCCAGACAGACAGCTTGCTGTGGCTTTACAGTAGATGTTAATCAAGTAGCAGACACTATGTTTCTGGATTGCTATGAACAGGAATGTGCCTGGATATTTTTATTCAGCAATCTTACATGTTCTACTGAAAGTTGACCATATTTATTTATATTTTACATAAGTGGTAATTTGTACTTTGACACAATTATGAATGAAAACGTCATTTTTCCTTCTTATATTTTTATCATATTTTTATTCATTGATTTGAGAGGCAGAGGCATACAAGGAGAAATGGACAGAGAGTGAGTTTTAGCACATCACCTCTTCTTGCCACTGCAAACAGACTCCAGACACATGGACCACTGTGTCAATCTGACCTTATGTGGGTACTGGGGAATCAAACCCAAGCTGCTAGTCTTTTGCTTTTTCACTGTTATGGTAAAAATAATATCAGGAGCACAGAAAGGTCTCAACTTCCTTCTAGAGTCTACCAATTTTTCCTCAACACATGACAATGCTCTGGTCAATGTAGTATAGATTTGATTTTTCTCATCAAAACCATGTAAAATATTTGACTGACATGGAGATAATCTTAAACAGAAATGGTCACTCATGTTTTTTCCTTATTCCCAAGCACAGTCAAAGTGCTGTGAAGGTGTGCATGGCTGTGCATTGGTATTTTAGAGTTGACTTTGGATCCACCCGAATCACGGTGGCTCTAAGAAAGTGAAGTGTGGACTTTTATCGTGGATGCTTTCCCCTTTCTTCAGGAGGAAATAAGATGCTGGCACTTATCAAACCTTCCGTGCATTGCTTTCTTGGTAACCTCAGGAGGGATACTCCACATCAGAGAGAGAGGTGGGGAGACATACACTCAATGACACAAATTTGATATTTTAGAAATAAGAGATCCTGCCAGGCATGGGGGTGCAAGCCTTTCATCCCAGCATTCAGGAGGCAGAGGTAGGAGGATAGCTTTGAGTTCGAGGCCACCCTAAAACTACATAGAGAATTCCAGGTCAGCCTGGGCTAGAGTGAGATCCTATCTTGAAAAATGAAAAGAAAGAAAGAAAGAAAGAAAGAAAGAAAGAAAGAAAGAAAGAAAGAAAGAAAATAAGTGAGAAAGTCCTCTATATCTGATTCTACATTTCACCTTTTGTATTTTTTTTATTTGTAGTTGTCATACAAAGATTTAGTTATCATTCCTTCTTTTTTAAAAATATAAGTTGTTAGCTGGGCATGGTGGCGCACACCTTTAATCCCAGCACTCAGGAGGCAGAGGTAGGAGGATTGCCCTGAGTTCGAGGCCACCCTGAGACTACATAGTTAATTCCAGGTCAGCCTGGACCAGAGTGAGACCCTACCTTGTAAAACCAAATAAATAAACAAATAAATAGTAAAATATGATTTGTTTTTGATGACTCTACTAGCCTCTCTGTCTTCGCTTTAAGCACTGCACCCCCATGCCACATGTATCTGTTTGCCCTTCCCTGCCCTGTCTTCCAGATCATCTCTCTATATTCATCTCTTATGTTTTGGTTACTGCTCCATTACTTAGAAGTTTAATTTACACTTTCCCCCTATATACTCAAACATATAGAAATTAAAATCTGTGATCTGAATGAAAGAAAAAACATGCTATTTTTTGTCTTTCTGAGTTTGAGTCACTACTTAATATGATGCTTTACAACTCTTTTCTTCATACATTTTCATACATTCATTTTTTTCTGTACTGACAAATAGAATTTCATTGTGCATATGTACCACATTTTCTTTATCCACTCATGTCTGTTGATAAGCATCTTGGCTGATTTCAATAGTTTGTGATTGCAAATAGAACAGCTAAAACCATACCAAGTATCTCTGTAGGAGAGTGTGGAATGCTTGTGGCCATGCCCAGGAGAGGTATAGCTGGGTCATATAGGAGGGATATTTCTTTTTTTTTTTCCTTTTATTTTTTTAGCATGAATAATTTTTATATTATTTTATTTTGGTATGCATTTTCTTCCTTTCTTTTTTTATTATTAAGTTTTACTAACAGCATAATTTGTGTTGCTACATCATGTGTTGGTACCTTCTTTCAGCTCATGCCTGCCCCATTCCACTGTGGACTCTCTTCAGCGGGGTTGCAGGTCTTCCCCATGGAATTGTGGGCTATGTGTTATGGGAGCAGCAGTCAGTTCTTTGGGGGAGGCAATGACTCTATGCATGATTTCTCAACCAGTGCTTCTTAGAATCATTCCACCCTCTCTTTTGCAAAATTCTCTGAGCTGTACTGGGTGTGTTTTAATTCAGTGTCAGTGAAGAGCTCTTAGGAGTCTTGGTATCTCTGCTTCGGTAGGCGTTGAGTGTCCTCAGCGTCTGTCTCATTCACCTTGGTGTTCACCATGGAAGCAGCGCTCTTGCTTCTCTCCCCAGTTCCTCCTCTGTGGTTTTGACTGTGGCTTGTCTCAAGTGCAAGGCATGGTTTATCTGCTTGGGTCTTGCTATCTTCTGAAAAAGAAGATTTTCCAATGGAGATTGAAGTCAGCGTAGTTTAAATGGGATAAGTGTTATTAATTTAGGGAGAAATTGATGCATGTAGCCCTTCTTTTAAACAAATAATAGAGTTTGTGACTGGAGAGCATAATTGTTGTCACCATAGGATTCTGACCTGGTTCCCAGTTCCAGATATGGGTTTCTTTATATTGAATGGATCAGAAAGCTATTGGTTAACCACCAAGGCTGTGTGCCACTGTTGTACTGCGGTGTCCATGGTGACAAGGTGCTTGCTTCTGAGTAGCTTAGACCGCTGGTTGCTCAGACCACTGTTGGCCACTTTCCTCCAGTAGCTCAGGAAGCACTTTCCAGGACTAGGTGGGCTAACTGTCTGGGGACTGGCTCTCTTCTGAATTCTAGCCAGGTGTCTCCATGCTCTGTGTCAGCAGCATATGGTGCCTTCGGCAATAGGGTCTGAGCTTTCGCCTCAGGTGGATAATCAGCCATTTCTAACTTTCTGAGATACTCCCATTCTGGTTTCCATAACGGCCAAGCAGTTTGCATAACCTCCAACAGCGGATGAGCCGTTCTCTCCCCTCAACCATCTTCCTGATGTTGACAGTTATGACTGTGGGTGGGATCGGGTCTCGACGCTCTTCTGGTTTCCACTTCCCCTGATGACTAGGGATGTTGAAACCGTTACAACTACTTATTGACAGTTTGTGAACTGTTTGTTTATTTATTTATTTTTTTAGGGTTTACTTTTTACAGTTCTTTGTACACTCGGGCTCTTAGCTCCTTGTCTGCAGTGTAGGTGGGAAAGCTTTCCTCCCACTCTGTGCCTTATCTGTTCACTTTGTTGGTGGTTTCTTTTGTCTTTGAATTATCATTGTGAAAAATGGCTATCCTGCCAAGAGTAATTCAGAGATTCAATGGAATTCCCTTCAGAACAGCAATGCTATTCTTCCCTTAGCTAAAGAGCAATCCAATAATTCAGATGAAACCACACAATACCATGAATAGCCAAAGCAATCTTAGCGATAAAGAACACAGCTAGATGTATCACAGCACCTGGTCTCAGGTGACACCACAGGGCAATGAAAGGCAGCATGGTTCTGACACCCAAGCAGCTATAGAGACCAACGAAAAAGAAAAAGCAGACCCAGCATAAACACCCACTACTTTGTCCACTTAATCTTTGACAAACTAGTCCAAAATAGTCAATGGAAAAAAGAAGACAGCATATTCAACAAATGGAGCCAGCAAAATCTCTCCCTATCCACAGAGATATCAATTCACAGTGGATCAGAGACCTCATTCTAAAACCTGAAATACAGAAAGTTCTAGAGGGCAGAGCAGGGAAGACCCTTCAGGAAATCGGCAAAAGCTTTCGGAACAGACTCCAAAAGCTCAGGAAACAGCCCATGAATCAACAGACAGGACAGTGTGCATGCAGGTCACCAGAATGTGCACCGGCGTCCAAGTCCAGCCAGGGTTGCGGGGAGGGCATTCACGGAGGTGCTCCAGGGACCAGAGTTGCATATTAGCATTTTGTTAGGTCCTTGGCAGATGTCACCTGACCCCAGGTCAGTTCTGAGCATACTGAGCTTGCTTGCACTATAGTGACCTTCTGAGTTAGCAAGGTGCATGCCTTCTTAAGTGGGAGCAGGGGTGTTGCGTGTGTAAACACAGGTGAGGAGAAAGCAGTGGAACCTCATGTTCAAGAATAGCGAATATTGATTTGAAAGATCTAGAAAAGGAAGTTTTTAAATGGCGAGATAGGTTTTTATGAACTATTGGGAGGTGAGAACTTCTGTTAGAAGTCTAGTGAATTCAACAGATTTTTTTTTTTGTGGTGAGGTGGGGGTTAAACACTCAATTTATTATCAAATTTGCAGTGGCTGTAGACCCTGGTGTGCCCATTTAATCTATCTGTCTGCCTCTTTCTCTCTCTGTCACTCTCAAATAAATAAAAATTTAAAATTTAAAAAGAATTAGCCAGAGCTCTTTAAAGAATACATGTATTGGATGATTTTAATAAATAATGGGGAAGACAGTCGTCCAACATTTATTGCTACCCTTACTTATTCTGCATCATGTCTCATGCATGTATTCACACTACAGCAGAATTCAGCTTAAAATTCCTTTGTAACTCTATAGTTAGTAATACATTTCCTTGGTTTACCAGAGATGAGAAAGGAGGAGATGAAGAGCAGGAGTGAAATGGATGTTGGGAAGCATGAATTCTGCCTCAATCTGAGCTAGCTGTGAGTGCCTCCTTCTCCTACCAAGCAGATGTAGAAAATCACGAGAAAATGGGAAATACAGTTATTGTACAGAGGATTCTCTGAAATGCTTTGCAATTTAAAACTAAGGGCAGGCAGGGCAGGGAACAGCACTAAGAACAGAAATAAAACCGCATATTTACCACTTCAGTGCTACTTCCTGATATGAGGGAATAAAACCCTTCTTTGCTTACCCTCTGACTCTTGAGGTTTCTTCATTAAATTGTCAAAAGTTCCACTGACAATCACAGAAATTGAGTTTCCTATTTCCTGAGCAAAAAGGAGACTGTTGAATGAATGGCAAATGAACAATAGAGCTTTTAAGAAAACGAACTTCAGCAGTTGCATTATGTAAAAGGCACTGTACTCTGAGGCAGAAAAAAAAAAAAAAAGTAACGTTTGCCCTGTTGTTTAATTTGAAAATGTGAGAACACAGGAATACATTTTAAACTAGTTCTCATCTTAAGGAAAAAAAGATACTTTTGAAACCTGTAAAACCCAGTCAATCACAATATGCATCACAATTGTCAGTGAATGCTAGCCTGAAATTCCATTGTTCTCTCTCCAACATCTACTCCATGAAGTTTGTGTGGGGTAACGAGTTTAAAAGAGAAGCACATTGTTTTGGTTGTTCTTTGTTTTTTTAGAGCTTCTAATTTAAGGCACAGAGTAGTTAACTATGCATATTTACTATAAGCAGTAAGACATACACTGAAGACATTGTGAAAACATTTCCCAGAATTTACACTAATTATTAGTCAGAAAAATGCTACATAAGATTTTTAAATGTTTTATTTAGTTTATTTTCTGGAAGACAAAAATTGTGTACCTAGGATGACCTTCTTGGCACATGATCCATCTTTGTACAAAGTCTACAGGAAAAACTAGGTTAAGAGTGATGCTAATAAGGGCATCCACATGCCATCTTATTTTATTTGTTGTTAAAATGTGCTTGGGTGTGTTTTAAGCAGACTGTGTGGCTCTCTAAGAGTTGCTGAGACACACAGCTCTCCAGGGTCACTTGGGCTTACATTGTCACGGGGAAGCTTCAGTGGGTGGGAAAGCGTATCAGAGCAGAGAGGAGGGCTGTCACATCTTGTCCCCTAAGCTTGGCAGACACAGCAGGAGTGATCTGAACCGAGGGGAGCTGGACTATTTATTATTCAAGGCCTGCCTGCAGGGCCACAGTACGTCCAGCAAGGCTCTACCTGCCGCCTGTCTCCACAACTCTCCCACATGGCACCCAGGCGGGGATCAAGTATTCAAACCTCCCAAGCTCTGCGAGACATTTTCATTCAAAACACAGCACAAGACTTGGTAATGATCAAAGAAATCCCTGCCTCCTCTGCCGTTTTCCTTCCACATGTTTCATTGTCTGGGGGAAGCAAGCACCTGCATTTCACCTGACTTCTCTCTGCATTTACCTCGATATGGCCATACACTGTTCTAATGTTGCTATTTACAGATGTGAATCATAATTTTTTATTTCCTTCTATGCTACAGGGCTATTGTTGATCTCATAGGATGCCCAGTTAGACACCCATTAAGTTCAATCAGAGGGAGTTAGACATACTGCGCAGATTCCCAGTGAAGCTTTCTAAAGCTCATGTGGCAGCAGACAGGCATTGCCGATGCAGCCCTGTAGTGCTTTCTTCTGTGAGAGAAGCAGGGAGGTTGGAAATGTAACCCTCTTTCACAATCATGAGGTAGCAACAAGGAAGGAGGAGATGGTCAATGCCAGGCCTTAATAACGCTCTCATTCTAATTCCTGGGTGTTTTAAATAGTTGTCTTACATAGCAGACGCTTGCAAGTATGATTCTGCATGGGCTTTGTTATTGTGTTATACAGGTGAGCCCAAACTAATTATTTTATTTCCTAAAAGTAGTGAACCCTTCTGTGATTGCTAATCTCAGTTGCCAAATTAGATGTATACTCACTAGGAACACTTGTCTTGGCATGTCTGTGAAGGGACATTCTAGCTTAGGTTAAGCGCGGTGGGATGAGAACCCTAAATGTGGGCAGTTCCGTTTCCTTACCATGCTAGGACTGTACAAGAAGGAGAGATCCCGTTAAGCATCAACATTCCTGACTCCTGGATCACTAACTGAGGATACAAAGTGACCAGTTGCCACTCTTGCCATCTTGCCTTCCCCATCGAAGTGGAGTACAACTTGTGCCACATAGTGGGCTTGCCTCATCTTTGTGAGTCTGGCTTATGTGGGATCTGGAGAGTCAAACATTGGTCCTTAGGCTTCGCAGGCAAGTGCCTTAATTACTAAGCCATCACTCTGGCCCTAACTGGCATTTTTTTAAAAAAAATATTGATTTGTTTATTTGAGAGAGAAAGAGTAAGAGAGAAAAAGAGAGTATATGAGAATAAGCATCCCAGGGCCTCCAGGTACTGCAAAGAAACTCCAGCTGCATGTGCCACCTTGTGCATCTGGCTTACTTGGGTACTGAGGAATCAAACCTGGGGGTCCTTAGGCTTCAAAGGTAAGTGTCTTAAGTTTTAAGCCATTTCTCCAGCCCTTGGATTTGCATTTTTAATATTTAGGGATAAACTATTTTAATCTTTTAAGGCTGAAATTTATGTGAAATCTATTCCATGATCTAGGAAAATTTCCAAGCAGTCATTCAACTTTGTTTTCGATTAAAGGCTATTGATTCTGGCAAGTAATTTAAATAGCATGCGCATGGTTGTAAAATGATAATTTGGTGACATTTTAACATTAGCACTTAAACATTTGCAATCACAATTTCTATTTTAAAACTTAGTCATCAATTTTGAAATGGTTATGCAGGGCAAATTTAGGTGTCATTAAGGTAAAATCTCATTTATTTGGAGATGAAAACCCTCACAGATAAGGTCCATCCTCGTCAGCTCTGGGTAGAGAAGCAAAGTCCCTGGACGTCAGAACCCCACTGCTGAGAGGTGGTCACTGTGCCACACAAGTTCAGTTTACAGTGTAAAATGACACATGAAGCATGGGGGAATGAGCAGAAAAAGTGAAGGCTATGGACCAGAGAGAGATGAAAGGCATGAGGGAAGAGGATTATTACTTTTTGAATCAAGTGCCTGAGACAAAAATACAAAATACCTTCAAGACTCATGTTAACAGCACAAAAACTGTGCATTTTTCACATTTTGTTTCTCATGTGTTTCAAATTTCTGCATTTTATCTTCAATGGTTGTTGAAATTTGGAATGGTCAAATACAGGCTTTCCTCTTCTGGGTGATTACCTGAGTTTTTCTCTAAGAAAGTGATCATATTTTATAGCATTCACCTTTTGAGTCTGTTTTATTCACTTCTTAGGAGGATTGTTAACTGATTCTGTATCACCACACACATTTGGACATCTCTTCTTAGAATAAGACCTCCAAAATCAAATATATACAGTGGAATACTATTGATTTATGACATGTACCAAATGTTGTTATTTCTGACATCCTTGATGAAAAGGAGACTGTTAGGTTAAGGGTAATAAGACAGGAAGATAAACACTAATTCCAGGGCTGGAGAGATGGCTTAGCGGTTAAGCGCTTGCCTGTGAAGCCTAAGGTCCCTGGTTCAAGGCTCGGTTCCCCAGGTCCCACGTTAGCCAGATGCACAAGGGGGTACCCACGTCTGGAGTTCGTTTGCAGAGGCTGGAAGCCCTGGCGCGCCCATTCTCTCTCTCTCCCTCTATCTGTCTTTCTCTCTGTGTCTGTCGCTCTCAAATAAATAAAAAAAAAAATTAAAAAAAACACTAATTCCACATGATCTTACTCATGGGTGGGATTCTAAACAGTTGATCATATAGAAGTTGATAGTAATCTGAGGGACAGAGGGGAGGAGAGGACTTAATGGAAGGGTGCAGCAGGTATGTAAGTAAAGGGGCAGGAACACGGAGGAGGGGGGAGAAATAGTCTACATACGTTCACGGGAGAGGGCGGAGAAAAGGACGTGGAAGAAGGGTTAAAGTTAAGATGTTATGAATAAACTACATAGAAGCCTATTTCTTCACTTACTAATAATATTTATGTTAAAAGGAGAAAATGTGTGAAGAATTATCCTATGTAGATTGTTAAGCTTGTGGCCTTAGACTCTTATTAGGAAAAAAAAAATCAATACCAAAGGCTCAGGTTGGGATATTTTCCAGCAAGTTGTTGGCCAGAATGGTTCCTGATGCCCCCAATATATTATAGTCTACTGTCAAAGCTCTACTTTGCCCACCCCAACTAGATGATAAAACATTATTGCTGAAAATTCCACATGCTTGGGCATAAGGTCACTGAGAAATCAAGATGGAGCTGAGCTGGAAGCCTCCTCTCTGCCAAACAGCTGTCAGGATGCTGGAAAGCCACATGCAGCCTGTTGGTGGAGAAAAGTCCTCAATGGTCTTAGCCAGAAGTGGACCCTACAAGTTTTATGGCTTGCCACCCAGGCCAAATGTACCAACTGGTGCAAAGGTGGCATGTCTCTATTGGGGAAAATGAACGGCCCTTTGAGTGGACTTGAGGCTGGCTCCAGTGGTGGGAATTTTTGGCTGGTAAAAGCCTATGGTTGTGGAGGTCATAAGCCCTAAGGTGGAAACTACTATTATATGGCTAAATGCATATATGATTCCCACTGAACTGCCCTTAAATACTTATGTTTATACCCATATCAGTTCTACCTTCACTTTTGGTTAGAGAAGCTTCTCTGTACAGATGACGCAGTTACCTCAGTGACTGCTGAGGTAACTCAAAAATCACCATAGCCCTGAGAAGAAGTGGAAGTTTAGTGTTCAGCACTGAGACATCTCTATCACTCCCCATCTCCCGAGGTTCAGGGGCCATTGCAGAAGAGATAGTGGAAGGAATATAAGAGCCAATGGAAAAGGAGGAGTGCTTGCAGTACTGTCGTCCAGACACCAAGTGGTCTAGATGCTGGTGACCTCACACTGGCTGATGCTGCTACACAGGGCCTGCATAGTGGGAAGGGGAAAATGATGACATCGAAATAGAAGAGACACTGGTAGGAAAGAAGTAGGAATTCAGTGAAGGAGGGACTTGGGAGGAGGAAAAAGAAGGTAGGAGGGGACTATAATCATGGTATATTGTTAATGAAATTGAGAGTGCAATGGTAGTTACCACAGGCTAGAGAGAATAGGGAGCTGGGGGATGATGATTGTTTAATCAGTTAGTGCCCAGTCAGGGCTGCACAGAAGCAGCAAGTTCCATTGTGCCTTGTACAGTAGGGTGACTATGCAAACCAATAACCTACCATGTCATTCACAAATATAGAATTAAAGGTTTGGGTTATTTTTACCATGCAGAAAAGATAAATTTGTGAGATGGACATTTTTACTCTGATTTAAACATTGTAGTGTGCTCATGTACAAGTATTGCACTTTCTCCTCAAAATATGCATTATTTGTATGTATCAATTGAGGATAAATGTAATTTAATCTATATAGTGTTCTTATAAATTATAAACTTTATAGCAGAGGTTAATCTGTCTAGTGCCTATATTATGTGAGTAAGAAAATATAATTCATCCAAAAGATACTCTGGAACTAAATGATGATTTTATTATTAATAATAGTTTTATTATAATATTTTCATCATTATTCAGTAATATTCCTATGACCCTTAATATCTTTTCAGAGCTAGAAATTGAGCACAAGGATTTTGCATAGCAGGCAAGTTCTATTCCCCTAAGCCACAATGCAAAACCCATCGTGTGTGTGTGTGTGTGTGTGTGTGTGTAAAATGCAAGTGTGCACACCTCATGTAGTGGCCAGGTGAGGCTGGCAGGTATTCTCCTCTTTAGCTCTTTCCCACTGTTTCCCTGAGACAGCCTGTCACTGAACATCATGTCGCTGCTGTTCATTTACACTGGCTGAGCGGTGAGTCCCAGTGAAGCATTTGTCTCTGAGTACTCCATGCTGGGGTTACAGGCATGACTGGCCGTGTCTGGCTCTTTAATTGGGTGCTAGAGCTCAAACTAACTCTTACACTTGTGCAGAATGTGCTCTTATTTGCTGAGCCAACTGGCAAACTCGTATCTCCGTATATACATACATGTATGTGATGGTGAAGGTGGACCTCACTGTCTGATTTTTACAAGTATTTTTTTAAGAACAATTGCATATAGTATCTATATGCTTATTATGTGTCTGATGATACTGCCTGGGCAGTTTTTCTTATAATACTATTGCTTTCAGATTCTAGGGCAAGAGATCTGAATAAAATAGCATTTCTATTTAGAACAATTTCTTTAAAATTTGTGTATAACCCTGAAGTCCTCATGGAGCCACATATTGAAATGAGTCAATCATAGACGCTTTTTATTTTGCAAAGTCAAATAATGAAGTAAGAATACTACTCAGCTATCATCAGAAATTGATTATGTTTAATTAAAGTGAATTTCACTTTCAAAATAGACATGTGTAGAATAATGATATATAAAGGATATATTTAAAATATTTAATTAAAGTTTAAATGCCATCAAGAGAAGCCTAGCTGATGAATTCTGATGGTGAAAAATATCATGGAGGAAGTCATAACCCTGTAATTTATCTGATTAGAAGTATGCTGTCTTTTATCAAGCAAGTTTCCAATTATTGCACTCCCACACATATCTTTTTTCATTATCTTTGATTCCAAGCACACAGAGCACGGGAAACTTCATGCATCCAATTCTGTTTCTGAAAGATTTTGATGAGAATTTTACTGAACTTCCAGGATATTAGTTTCTGAGGTTATTAAGATCTATGGCTAAGAAGTAAACATGATATAAATCATACTTACTTAAGGCCTAGTTTCTTTTAGAAGTGTTTGTTTTTTCCTAGTTCTTTATTTCTTCTAAAATATTTTACCAGTAGATATGGGTATAGAAATTTGAAATGTGACATGCCTGTTACTGAAAACCTAGTCAAAAGTTTGTGGCACTTCTTTTTTGTTTATACCTATTGTAATTCTACTTTTTTTTTTAAAATTAATTTATTAGGTTTCTTTTCAGTAAATACAGGCAATTTGGTACCATTGTTTAGGCTCATCTGTGATCTACCCCCTCCCATTGGACCCTCCTTGTTGATGAAAATGGGTCGTGCATTGTGGAGTTAGCCCCCAGTTACTGGTATGATAAATGTCTCTGCAAATCATGACCCAACATGTGTAATGCTACTTTTGTTTAGAGAAGTTTCTCTGCAGATAGCAGTGATCACTGGGTAACCTGAAAGTCACCACAGTGCTGAGAAGTGACGGAGAAATTTTCATTGCTGACACATTTCTTTCTTTTTTTTTTTTTGGTTTTTCGAGGTAGGGTCTCACTCTGGTCCAGGCTGACCTGGAATTAACTCTGTAGTCTCAGGGTGGCCTTGAACTCACGGCGATCCTCCTACCTCTGCCTCCTGAGTGCTGGGATTAAAGGCGTGCGCCACCACGCCCGGCTGCTGACACATTTCTATCACACCTGCCAAGGCATCAGGGTCCATCAGCAGGCAGAAAGAAGAGTCAAAGACAAAATAAGACTGCTGAGAATGTTGTTGTCCAGACACAAAGCAGCTTTGACATTCATTATCCCACAGAGCCTCATTTTACCTGCATAAGACCTTCATAATAGGAAAAGATGATGTGATCTTCTACAGCCTCTCTCTCTCCCTCCCTCTCTCTCTTCTATCACTTTTATATTAGTTATCTGTTTCTTCCTTTTCTTAGTGGGCACTGACCTGTAACTCCCAGTACCAGCATGTGGCTATCATCCACAATGAGCTTTTGATCAGAGAGACCTACAAGGTTTCCTAAAAGAAAGACAGATTTCTGTCAGAGTACTTGATGACCCACCAAAGGTTAGTGGTAAGACGCTACTGCTGAAGACAACTTATTTGGTTGACATGTAAAATGGAAGGCAGGGCTGGAAGCTGGAAGAGAGCCAGTCCCCAGACAGTCAGTGTGTCTAGTGCCAGAAGGTAGTACATGGGCGACTGGGGGAAAATGACCATTATTTGTCCAAGCAACTCATGGTCTCACCTACTTAGCAGCAAATAACCTGGCGTGATTCCCACACAAGTGCAATAGTGGCACACAGCCATGGTGCGGAACCAACTGCTCTTAGTTCGGCTAATTGATCCCCTCAGTGGTACGGGACCCATAGTTGGAACTGGGAAACAAGTCAGAACCATATCCAAACATAACCCCACACTCCACTATCAAGCTACCAACAATCATGGGCTAAAGAGGGCCTACACCTATCAAATTCTCTATAAAAAAGTAAGCGCTATCTCATTTGTCTGGTGCTAACTCCCTCTCCATTGTAGAATGTGCTTCTCTTTTTCAGAGATATGCAGATCCTAAGGAGAGAGCCACCCCATCATACCTCAAAAGGGCCCTGGCTGAAACTAAGAACAATTGGTGAAACAAGCAAGGGTGCCCTTTTCTTGGTGAACCGGGTACCAGCCCAAGGGTGAAGGGGATTAACACAGAGAAAAATCAACTCCTACCAAATCAGAGATCGAGAGATCCAGAGGCCCCCAACACCTCATCACTGAAGCAGACCAAAAATGAACCCAACATGGCTCAGGGAAATTTTGTGGAAGAGGGGGCACAAAGAATGTCAGAGCCACATGTTGGGTCATGATATGCAGAGACATTTCTCCTACCCATAACTGTGGGCTAACTCCACAATGCACGACCCATATACATCAACAAGGAGTGGGGGGGAGTAGGTAATTGATGAGCCTAATAATGGTACCAAACTGACTGTATTTGCTGAGCACAAAACTAATTCATAAAAAAATAAGAGAGACTATTTGAAAAGAAGAAGAGATTCAATGGAGGGTGGATTTGAATGGGATAAATGGGGGTAAGGAGGAAATTATTATGATTTATTGTTTATACTAATGGCAGCTGTCAATAAAAAGTTAAACATAGAATTTTGAAATGTATTATATACGTATTTTCAGTCTGAGTCCTGGTAGGAAATTGGATTTAAATAACAAAATAAAACAAGCGAATAGCAGTTTTACTGATTTTACCTTTTCTTCTAATCAGAGCTACTGAAAATAAAGTCAGACATCAATTCATTATTACATTTTCTCTGAATAAATGCAAAGTGGGTTCAAAGATTCTAAGTTAGAAATCAGCTAGTCTTTATACATTAACCATTATGGTCATATAGCAGCTATAATTATACACTAAACTTTCAATGCATGTGAAACACTCTGCTAAGGCATTTATATGAATATTACTTTATTTGATGCAAGCCATGACCCTATGTGGCAGCTGTTACTCATCTCATCAAGTAAGGACTGAGTGTGTTTAGAGGATGTTAGAGTGTGCGCCAGAGTCTGTGAGACTGCGTGAGTTGAGGAACTGGACACTTCGTAGATTGCATATTTTAACATCAAACAGTGGCCTTAAGGGCCTGGGACGCAGGTCATTTGGCAAAGTTGTTGCTTACCCAGCATGTATGAAGCTCCATTTTATCTCCACGCAAACCAGGCGTGTGGTGCAAGTAATGCCAGACTCAGAAAGTGGAGGAAGGATGATCAGGCATTTGTTAAATCAAGTTATGTCTTAGTTATATGGAGAGCTTAAGTATAGCTTGGGCTACATGTGATAACATCTCAAAAAATAAAGCGATTTTAAAAAATGGAGTAGAGATTTGGGTGTGGTGGCGCACGCCTTTAATCCCAACACTCAGGAGGCAGAGGTAGGAGGATCACCATGAGTTCAAGGCCACCCTAAGACTACATAGTGAATTCCAGGTCAGCCTGGGCTAGTAAGACCCTACCTCAAAAAACAAACAAACAAACAAACAACAACAACAACAACAAAACCAAAAACAATGGAGTGGAAATTCAGTCAGAGTTGAAAGTAGTAAACTGTAGTCACAAAATTCTTTAGAATTATAAAAGGACACAGATAATTGTTGATAAGGTGTTATTGCATGCATCCCATGCCAATCTACTTGCCACCTATCTTAAAGATAGCCAAATTGATTTAAAAATAGTAGAAAATATAATGTGCAGAACTGCAGCAAACAACAAAGAGAAATATGAATTATGAATAGAGAATTTTATTTACAATACATTATGAAGATTGAAAGGCCATATGGGGATGCATATATCTATCTATCTAATCTCTCTATCTTCTATCTAAAATAGCTATCTACATACATATGTATATTTTTGGGGATCATTTCTTAAATAAGTAATTTTGAACAATTTATCTATTTCTACATAATGTATTCATTGTCTAACTGCTTATTTTGTGAGCTATAATACATTCAGTCTGAAAGTAATGTTTGAGTGTAAATATTTAGTAGTCACCAAGACTGGACATAATCTGGTGAATTGTCATTTGCATTCAGAAGTATGTGAAAAGTGAGCATGGAACTCTGAGAGCAAATTTTCTATGAGCAATGATACCTTCACTCACAGTTTTATTCCAGAAATGTGAATTTATCATGTTCAATTTTTAAAACAATTCATAAATGTTAAATTAAAATTGATATATAGTTGTGTATATGGATGGGATTATATTATACTTTTTGGCCTCACCAAATTTTGGTTAAATATTGATATTTCACTGACATGTATCACCGACTTTTATTTAAATTTTAAAATTCTCAGGAATCACTCAATGTTTCCTCTTATGAGGTCATATTTTCAGGTTGTTTTTCTCTACGTTCTTTATTTCTCTCCACATGGTGGTGGATGCTAGTACATAATGAATCGATTTAGATGTCAGAACATGGAGGTCACAGCCTCTAGGACCACACATGTGTGAATGCTGTCCCCACGGTTTGCAGAGCCTCTGAGCAGGCCTACTGGACATTTAGTGAGTTCATCACAATCTTGTAAACTGTACTGAGTTTCTTCCAGCACGGAGAAAATGCCAGTTTGCCATACTCTGTACCATATTTGACTGCATGGGCACGGAACAGGAAGTCCTATGGAACTAAGTTTCAGGGAGTCTTGTATGAAATCAGTTCTTTCAGCGTTTCCCTGAAATCCCTGTTCACCACTGCTCGCAAGGATTAGCGCATGCACATGATAAAATGCCAATTGCTCTCCTGTTACTTTGCCTCTGTACAGTCAGGTTCTGTCCTGCAAAATTGGAGACAAACATGTCAGAAACCTTCACTAAAAAAAAGACTCAAGTCGAACCTCTATAGAATCAACTAATGTATTGGTTAACTTTGCATACTGACTTGCTTGGGCTACAAGACAAAGATCCATAGTCAAACTTATTTCTAGACCTTGTGTGTGTTTTGAATGGCATTTAAACTTACACCAGAAGGCTTACAGTAAATCTGAATGCTCTCAATGTTTCAGTGGGCCTTAATTAATCACCTGATTCCGTGGCCTTGGCTACAACAAAGAGTAACCTCTACCAAGCTTTGGGGAATTTCCTGTTGTAGTTATTTTCCTGTTGTTGGCACAAAATACTACCCCAGAAGCAGCAGATAAAGAGCTTGCTGACCCTTTGCAGGGGAGCTCCACCGCGGTGGAGGAAGCTTGGCTCACTTCCTCATGCGTCCATAGCAGAGGCAGAGCACAGCCAGCCCCAGAAGGCCTGCGCTGCGAATGAGCACACAAGGCTGGACTCCACCCCAGGTCTGCCCCTGGAGACGCTCCTACCGCACTAGGGCTCTGCCTCCCAAACCCTCTCCTAGTTGGGACTAAGCAGGAAACTGAAGCGCACATATCTGAGGCGATGCTAACATTACACGGAAAACCCACCAGGTGGAGGATGTGCTTCAGAGGCCAGCATGCTGACCATTGCACCAGGGAGCCTACGCTGCATGTTGGCGTTCCAAGTGAAACAGCTCTTGGCTGGTTCTCTAACCTGCCAGCCTTCAGAGTTCAGATGAAATACCTATATTGTAGATTTTGGACTTGACCCGCATAATACTTGTAAACGCAGGTGTAAAATATCTTTCTCTCTTCCTCCACTCCTCCCTACTTTCCTCCTTCTCTGTCTCCCTCTCTTTCTCCCTTTCCCCCCTTGCCATTGGTTCCATTTCTCTGGAGAACCCTGGCTGAGGTTCATGTTCAAACTTGGATTATTGAATAACAGTTTGAAGTAACAATTTTAGATGCATGGGTGAGCATATATAAAGCCTCTAACTTTTCTGCGTCACAAATTACCATTAATTTTTAGAGTCAGTGTAATTTATATTTTCCCTCATAAAACATCTGGCTGTGTTTGCTTTTGTTCTACCTTCTTCAAGAACCTGCATGGAATAGATAATATTTGTTTAGTGAAAGACGAGAAGTCACTAGTAATTCTCTGCTCTTGGCATTTTCCTTGAAATATTATTTATAAGCTGTACATTATAATTTGTTTCTCAGCTATTCAAATCTTCTGTTGCCCACTATTTGACTGTTGTTAGTTTTATCTTTGTAAATACTTAGGTATTTAATCTAAACACTTAATCAAACGTTGAATACTTTCTCTTCACTTCACTCTTTGTATTTTATGCCTTCCTTTCCATGTTTCAGCGTTACAATGCATTGGTAACTCTCACTTCGGTCATTGTTTCTACACATGCTCACTGGCTAAAGTTCCCTTTAGCCACTTACTTATTTGGGAGAGAGAGAGAGACGGAGACAGGGGCAGATGGAGAAAACGGGTTTGACAGGGCTTCAGGCCACTGCGGATGAACTGCAGACACTTGTACCACCCAGTGCATCCTGCTTCGTGTGGGTTCTAGGGAATCAGACCTGAGTCCTTGGGCTGTGCAGAAAAGTGCTTTAGCCACTAAGCCATCTCTCCAGTGCCTTAGTCAGTCCTCTTATTGTATCCTAATTTTCCTAAATATTACTTGTTTCTATCCATTTTTATAAAACTTATTGATGTAATAATCGGCTTCTGGAACACATGGTCTGCTTTCTGTAAGCTGTCCTCCTAATTGCACTTGCATTCATGCTCATTGGAATGCCCTGGAACCTTTGCAGTGTTTAATCAAGACAGATGCAGAATATGGGGAATTTAGTTCTTCCAACAGTCAAGGATCCTAGAAATGGCTGTAGCAGGAGTATGAAAGTTCACGTTGTTGCCTGCAGGCAGGGTAACTTTCCTTGAATAATTCATGCTCTAAGTTGTACCTGAAGCTCATGTCACATCTAAGTCCAGTCTGGAAGTTATGCCCTTGCTTGGATATTTCCTTTTACCCCTTGATTACTGCTGTCCCCTCTCTAGTTCTCTCTGATAACAAATCTCTAATATGTCACATACACAACATCTGTTACCGGGAACCCTAACAAAGAATTGTGTTTATAATTTGATTTGCTATCAAATAATAAATATAGTGGTGTGAGAAAATAATCACTCTATTTTCTTTAAGCTCTGAAAGCTTATAGCCTATAATTTTGTCAGTTTTTCATTTGTTTTATTAATACTAAATTCTGAAAAGGGGAAAAATGAGGTGGTAACAAAAAGCAATCAAAATTATGATAAGCAAATAATATTTATAGCATGGAACAAGCTATTATGCTATGTGGATTTTTTCAAAATATTAGAATTTATATGCTTTCTATAAGTTTTGAATATATTTTAAAGTTGCTACTGATCCGTGTTAGGAAAAAATTCAAGAGGCATTAATCTAAAAGAAATGTCAAAGCTTAGAAAATCAATGTAAGTTTCAATAGTAGAAGACAGTTATGTCTGTGTGTTTAACTAGAAACCATCTATCTTCTACCAATAGATGGAAAATGATCATTGTTCTCTTTCTCATCTTTGAAATCCTTAAAGCTCCTTAAATAATGAATGACTCCAAAATTTTACATTGGATGACAAAACTTAGTAGACACCTGGTTGAATATGATTAAGTCTAATAATTTATTGAAGGCAATGTCATAGTCTTTTAACTTCAGTGAAAGATTGTGGAGGTGGGATTAAATGCAGGACTCTATCAGAAAAGACAAGGGTGTTTACTGAGGTGGTAACTATTGAGATGCTAGGATATTTAGGAAGACAACAGGGAATTCTCAGTTTTAGTTTGACATTTTGCCTAATGCTCAGCTAGTTTAATGTGGCGTGTCAGGTGGGTTTTAGAGTCTTTTAGATTAAAAAGTAAATGAGAATAGAGATAAGGTGTTGTCTCTAATCAATATTTTGAGAAGCTTGAATGTCAGTAGGAGTAGAAAAATGAAATGCTTGTGGAGTTAAAAGATTATTTTAAAGGTAGAATGTATTCGTGTACGCACGCTGTGACAATGGGGCGAGCTGCGTTATCACTGAATAGTGAGTATGAATTATATAGTATCACAGCCTTTGGCACAATAGGAAGGGAGGGCACCACACTCACTGAGAACAGCAGCACATGCCAGGAAGTCATTTGGAGCAGTGGAATCAGTACATAAGAGAACGTGGATGCGTTTATAGCCACGTGATGGCTTTTAGTAAGACAGTGAAGAAATTGGTAATAAATTTCTAGTTCAGTAGCCTGCATCCATAAACCTAATTAAGAAAGTGCAAATGAGATATGTGAAAGCCACCATTGCACAAGTGTATATGTCTTGTCTGGCTGGTTGCTTTTGAGTATCAGTGTCCCCTTTTTGCTCACAATTATTGTTAGCCATTTTCTCTCAGTAGCTCATGTAGTACTTCCTAGCAATATACTGGCTAACCATCTGGGGACTGGCTCCCTTCAGGACTCCATTAAGATCTCTAGGTGTTTTGTGTCAGCAGCATGTGGTGTCTTCAATACTAGGGTCTTACATTTTACCTTAGGTGGGTAATCAAGTACTTTGACAGAAGCCTGTCTTAATTTAGGGACCTCATAGATCTCTCTGATCAACAGCTCAATTTGGGTATCAGCTGATTTCTGGTGCTGGAGGTTACAGGCCAGAGCCAAGTATTTTAAGATCAGGCTTCTGCCCCACTCTCCAGTGGTGGAGGGCTGTATCTTTTCGTCTACCATCCAGCAAAGGTTTCTATGGTACTAAAATCCATCTACCCTACACTGACTTCATTCTCCCTGTTGGAAAATCGGCTTTTCTTTTTCAGAAGATAGCAAGACCTGAGGTGATAAGACACCCCTTTCATACCAGACAGAACCCCAGGTGAAATCACAGAGATATTGGTGAGAGGAGCAAGAGTGCTGCTTCCATGGGAACCTGACAACCTGGGGGGAAGGAGACGGATGTTGAGGACACTCAGCACATACCAAAGCAGAAATCCAGAAGCTGCTGGGAGATCAACACTGACGTAGACTTAAAACACCTTCACCATGGCTCAGGGAATTTTGCCAGAAGAGGGTACAGAAAAATTGCAAGAGCCACCGGGTGAGAGGGCATACCCAGAGGCACGGCCCGGCCTCCCGTGCATGCACACAATGACTGACGCTGCTCTCACAAGTCTGAACACACAACCCCATGGGGAAAACCAGTAATCCACCGAGGAGGGCCCTCAGCAGAACGGGGCCAGGGAAGAGGGGAAGGAGGGTACCAACAGATGATGCATCCATGCAAAGTGTATACTTACTAAAAAACACAGCTAAAAGCATTGTGATTGTGGGTTGGAATACAGTGATTTTGGCAGCAGGGGATCACTGCAGGGACAATGATGAATGGAAAGGTTTGTTTTCTAGGAACTTGTGGATTCTTCACTGGAAGGATTCCACAGCATGTGACTTCTGTCGTTTCCTGCTCTCACGTACTGCTGCTGACGCTGAAGTGGACTTGTACAGCACCTGGATGAACAGTCAGGAAGACTGGTGCCTCTTCATTCCACCTGTGTCAAACCACCTCACTCTCGGTAGCTCCACTCAGCGAATGTGTCGACTGCCCAGGGTCTGGCTTTCTACTGACCAGTGAGAGCTGGATCCCAGCTATGGAAACATCTATGAGAGGCTCCTCTTCCAGATATTTGTTTCATGGATAGTCCTTTAGCCTGTGGATACTGACTCTCTTCTTCATCATTTACAATTGCGTTCTCTACAGTTCTTTCACCCTTGCCTCTGTTCCTCTAATTCTCTGTCAGAGAAATTCATTTAGTAAATTTATGGTAAATCTTAAACTTCTTCTTCAGATTACAATGTGATTTCTGTCTCCATATAAATTCTAAGTACTGTAGTTGTCTACATAAAAATCTATGTGTCCTACGTGATCCTGTGAAACATAAGATTGTCCAGTGTGGAGGAAGTTTCAGAGGTATCCCTGTATAAGTGTAAGCTATTTATAGAGAAGTAGTCCAGGAACCCTCTAAAACAAGCAACTATTTATCATGCCATGTCCATGTAACAACTTATTTTACTGTGACAATGAAACGATGGCACTTGTCCCTGAAAATCATTTAATTAGTGTGAGTAATTCAGGTAGGTAGAGAAATTAATGCAAATCACACAAGATAGTTTCAAGCACACAAAATTGCTGAATTCCCAGTCAATTTTATTTTCACATTGAAATAAATAAAACTTAATGCATGAATGTACTAGAGAAGTAGTCATTCCCAGACAATTTAAAATTCCTTTTGTGACTAAGTGATGCATGAATTTACTGTAGACTAAGAAGGCTTAAAACAAAATATATTTCAGTTTGAAAGTACCTCACTACAGAAATCTCTAATTTAAGGATGTGTTTTAAATTGGGAGCCAATAGAATCTTACAAAGACAAAAGTGAATGCTAATCAAGGGAACAGTTCACCATCTATGCAGTCCCAGTACCTAGCACAGGGAATGCTTTGGGGAATTCACTAGAAGCATATAGGATGGATGAGCGCATTCATTTCTGTAGCTAGAATGTTACTGCTCTTGATTACAACATGGCAAAAGACTTTGAGGAGCTGTGCTTGATCTTGTTGGCATCCTTGTACCTCAGTCTCCCAGATTCCTAAATGCCACCCTGCCCCATGAACTTTTGTTTTTGCAATACTGATAAATATTTATACCTTTTAAAAAATATCATTTATGGGTCTGGGGAATTGGCTTAGTGGTTAAACGTGATTGCCTGCAAAGCCTAATGACCCAGGTTCAATTACCTAGTATCTACATAAAGCCAGACGCACAAAGTGGTGCATACATCTAGAATTTGCTTGCAGCGGCATGTCCCGGCATGCCCCTCCTCTCTCTTTGTCTCTTATTTCTCTTCTGGCAAATAAATAAAATATTTTTGTAACTATCATTTATTTATTTGCAAGAATTGAGAGGGAGAGAGACAGAGAGACAGAGATGGTAGGCGATGTACATGATCGATCAGTGATATGCGGTAGATAGATAAAGAATAGGGGCGCCCGGGCTGTTGCTACTGGAAAAGCCTGCCAGCCGCTGTGCTACCTTGAGCATCTGGCTTTAGGTGGGTGCTTGGGAATCAAATACAGCTCATCACGCTTTTTAGGCCTTAACTGCTGATCTATCTCTCTAGCCCAAAATCTATACCCTTTATAGCTTTGGAATGCTTTAATTTTTATGCAATTCCACTCATGACAATATAAATTGGTAAAATTCTTACTATGTTTTGTTTCTAACATGTTCTCTCCAAATAATAAGTGGAATTCAAGTAGATAAAAAGAGAAGTCCCTTGCCTTTTAGGGTATCAGTATAGTGGGAGGAAAGTACTGTACCAGGCGTCAAAAGATGTGAGATTTTCCCCATCAATGCCTTCCATACAGCAATTTATCTTCAGGTCAAAGTATCATATCAGGGCTGGAGAGATGGATTAGTGGTTAAGGCACCTTCCTGGGAAGCCTAAGGACCCAGGTTTGTTATTTCCCAGTACCCACATCAGCCAGATGTATAAGATGGCACATGTGTGAGGTGAACGTGATAACCACTGCTCTGTGGAAACCCACTACAAGATGGCTCATGTGTCTGCAGTTCTTTTACAGTGGCTAGAGACCCTGGTGTGCCCATTCCTCCCCCCCCCTTTCTCTCTTGGTGTGCATGTGTGTGTGTGTGTCTACCTATCTCTCTCTCTCACACAAATAAATAAGTTATTTTAAAAATACCATATTACTTACAGATAAATAATATGGCACATCTTCCTTCTTCCCCTTGCAAATGACAATGATTCTTTTACCTGATGACAAATCTGTTTTGAGGAGCTAGTGAAGGTGATTATATTCTTGATATTGTTAAGTAACACAAAGTACAAAATATTT
Source organism: Jaculus jaculus (assembly GCF_020740685.1). Taxonomy (NCBI): domain Eukaryota; kingdom Metazoa; phylum Chordata; class Mammalia; order Rodentia; family Dipodidae; genus Jaculus; species Jaculus jaculus. The sequence goes on from NC_059115.1 coordinate 77,480,997, forward strand.
TGTACCAAGTCCATGGTGGTTGCATCTTGGGTATTAAATATGTCCCGAAGCCCGAGTGTTGCCACCTTGATTCCCATTGTGGCCCTGCTCAGAGGTAGAGCCTCTGGGTCATGGTTGGATCATGAGTGTTCTGGTCTCCATGGAAGACAAACTCACTTTTAGATTTTTAATCCAATGGGAGACTCTAGGAGATGGTTTTCATTTGGAATAAGAAGTTTATTGGCATCGTACCTGGAAAAGTGTACTTTGTCCAAAGAGCCTTCTCCTCCAATCCACCAGATGATCCTCTGCATGACCACAGTCCAGCGCAAGTGGAAAGCCGTGACCCAGCTCCAAAGCTGGGAGGCGAAACACACGTGCCCACTTTAAGTTGATTTCGTCACATAGTCACGGTGATAGAAGCTGATGGCCACGGTGCTGAGATAGGAGCGTATGCATAGGTGGGTAAATTTTGCATGCCGGCAGTATTGAAGGCAGGATCGCTGTGGCACATCTTATATAGTAGACGAAATCCAGATTACTGAAACCAAACATGGGTGAAAAACACTTTCTGTCCTGTCCCAGATACTGTGGGCGTGGTGCTTAATATGACTGCTCTTGTATTTTTCTGGTCTTGAAATGAGAAGAGTAGTATTTAGTATGGGCTTGTGAAATAAAGTGATTGTGTTAAGCCTTTATGAAATAATATACTAGACCATGTAAATATCCTATTAATGACAGATAATACAACAATACTTCAGCTGTTCTACACAAAAGTTCAAGTTGGGATAATTCTGTATTCCATGGTGGGAATTTATGTCTAATTGCTCTTGGCTCTTCTTCCTGTGACTAGTTTTCTGAGTCATTTGGGTGCTGGTCAGGTGAAGCAATGTAAGTTGGGTTGTCTTTAATTTTAAGTACATATGGACAATCTATGGAGCTTGTTAAAAACACAGATTCTCAGACTCTAGTTCCAGAGATTTGATTTTGGGATCCTGATTCATGTCCTGGGAACTGATATAGGAAACGAATCCAATGATTCTCATGTGATGAATTTAGTTTTGAGAACTATTGCTCCTGTATATTTTATTTTTAATGAAAATGTATTAGTCACATAGAATAACAACTTCCCATGTGATTATTTCAAAGCATAGTTCATCTTTATTTTGTTTCCTAAAACTTAGCCCCTTTTTTATTGGTAAGAACAAAAGGGAAATAATTTGATTCCCAGTTGTTTGATATTATTTAAATATAACATTACAAAAACAAATTCCAAATAGTATAAGATTAATACAGGCTTAGAATTCAGAGACTTTAAAGAAATAAATCTAAAGAGTATATATTTCAGTTCATTTGAAATTTATCTATTTCATAATATTGATTTATTTTTCCAATTGCATATCTGGCATTTTTAGAGAGTGGTCATGAAAATGGGAAATGAAAAATTAACTAGCTTTGCATACTTTCTATGGATAACATAAAATCCCTGAGGATATTAACAGTGTTTGTTTATTTGATCAATCTTTGAGCTGTTTGTATAATGTATTCTGAGGACATAGAGATTTGTCAACAATCAAACTAATTTTATTGATTTGTGTGTGGTTCATGTTGTCTCAACTTGAGTATCTATGCTAATGAAATACTTTTTTCTAAATAGCAAAAGTTTACAAACCAAGTACTTTTTTATTCAAATGTGTCTATATAAACACAAAGAAATCATAATGAGAGTTACTGAAATATTTTGGAATTAAGCCAGATGATGTTAAACAATTGAGATAAGTGTCTTTTTTTTATCATTTCTTATATTATTGTAACACTAATCAGGTATTTATAATATGCAATTAGCACTAGTTGAACACTATTATGTGCCATTTAAACTCCATGTCAATTGCGCAGAGGGTTCTGATGCTGTCTCACATACTGAAGAGGCGCAGGTTCTGCACTTTGGATAGTGACTCCATGCGTCCCTAGACTGTATCAGCACTGAGGTTTCTCTGAGGCTGTCTGTTTCTCAAGTTTGAAAATAAATATATAGTATTTAAAACATAAATAAGTTCTAAATGTTAAAGTAGGAGAATAACTTCTTCACCAATTTTAAGTGATGGAATACAGTACTTCTTTCTTTCATATAGGAGGAAAATGGGGGGAAAAACAAAAAAAATGTTATGTAGCCTTTTTAAAAATATTAGCAAATTTTCTTAGAAAATACTCAAATTCATTTGACTATTGCCAGGGTAGTGAACACAGACAGAGAGAAGTTCTTTCCTCTGCAGAATTCTAGAACAGGGGACAGATCAGGTTCGTATCAGCTTCAAGGTTGGCTTCTCTGGTCTAGAGTTACCTAAGAGGTCACTCAGCTGCAAAGAGTGTCTTTGCCCAAGTCTAGTCATCTGAGAAACTCATCTTTGGTTTTCTTTTAAGGTTTGGACTCCTTTTGGCTACTCTGACTGTATGTAGAACACCAACTATGCCTCCTGTCACAATTACAAGCAAACCATAGCTCATGAGCAGTGATGAATGACAGGTCAGTGACAAGTCTTGTCTCCTATGCATGTCTACCACAGTTGAAAGCTTGGGAGCTAAAAAGGACCTTTTATATAGCAAGCACTTTGGGGAAAAAAAGAATCCATAAAGCCTTTTCTCATGCACCTAAAGTGACCATGTCTACAAGAGGAATGTGAAAATTCCCTTTGATTCAGATATCAGTTCTTTACTGAGAAATATTTTGAATTGTCCTAAACTACATAAAAATTCAAACCAGTTTTGTTAATAAATTTGAGAACATATGAACATGAGATCATAATACTTAAAGAATATTAATATTGTGGATGTTATTCACTGATGTTATGCTTAAATTAGGAAAAAGAAGCTCAGCCAGAATATCAAAACCCCACAAGATATTTAGTTTTACTTCCTTTAAAACTGACTTGCTTTAAACTTGAACTTTCTGAAACCAGAGTTTTCTGTAAATTTAAAAGAAGGAGGGTGGTATGGAGGTAAAGTAGGACAAGGAAAGAAAGATAAAAATGGACAAAAGAATGAGAAAAAGGCAGCATCAGAAAGGAGTTTACATATTAGCAATAAGTGAGATGACAGGAACCTGGTCTTGATGAGGTAAAAGTGCAGGAAAAGGAGAAATATGTCATAAAAGTTATTGTTAAGGAATAAGATGTCATAGAGGAAGAATTTTGTCTGACAGACAGAGCTTCAGTGTTACCATGGAAAAGAGGAAGAAAAATTTATCAGTGATGCTTAAAATAAAGCATTATGTAAAATATCATTGTATTGTTTAATTGGATAAAGAAATTAGAAAAATGATAAAAAAATTAATGGTAAAGAAGAGCTGAGGGCAAGGTGCTGGAGTTGTAAGTTCAATAAAGAGACTACGAATTTTCATTCTTTATATATTAAAAAGTATATATCAAGAGACATGACCAAATCATAAAAATAACTATCAAATTTATTTTTATTAATAATTATTTGGGGGTAGCACTTAACATTCAATATACAGTGCTAGTATTTATTTATTTAAGTTTCTCATGTATGATTAGTTAGGTTTTAATAGAGTATTTACAACTTTCCTCATAGATTCTGTCATTACAATATTTTTTTCTTACTATAATAACATACTTCATGTGACAAAGTTTTATGCATCATTTTTTTTTTTTATTATCCTGTTTCAAGAACCTTGGGCTTTTAAATCCCACCTACATAGCAATCACCACAGGGTAAAGTTGGTGTGGTTTCTTGACATACTTCCTACTTCTCTGTTCTCTTAATGGCTTTACTATCAGAATAGGCAATCCTTCAAATAAAATGAAACTTTATTTTATTTTTTTCCTTTGGTTTTTTTGACGTAGGGTCTCACGCTAGCCCAGGCTGACCTGGAATTCACTAAGGAGTCTCAGGGTGGCCTCGAACTCATGACAATCCTCCTACCTCTGTCTCCCGAGTGCTGGGATTAAAGGCATGCGCCACCATGCCTGGCTAAAATGAAACTTTATGAAGAATGTCTTTATGAGATCAATAAAGTTATATGTACTGATGTTATCTTTCAACCAAATTTTGGAAAATGACATAATTGTTTAAAAGAGATGCTGCTACTATTTTAGTCCTGATAAACGTTGCATTGTGATTAATAACTATTTCTGAACTAAAAATAAAAGTTGTATTTTACTTATTTGATGAATTTATTAAATAATTTTGTTACCTTAGGTTAAATATTTATTTATTTTAAGTTAAGGTTCATTAAGCTTTATTTTTTGTTATATAATAATTAAAAATATGTGGGATTACTGTGTCAAAGTACCCTTTAAAATGTACTGAGGATCCATATTTTGTGCAATCTAGGTTTTTTTTAATCTCTCTTTGCCCCTTGAAATTATTTTAAATTGACTAAAAATTGAAGTATTGTTTCCATATTATGGTAAGGCACAGTTTATGTAATTATGAAAATAAAAGTATGGGGGTGCCAAAAAGTATGTGGATACCAAAAACAAAAGTATGTGGTTGCAGAAAATTTGTGTTCAGAATGAGAGTGAGGTCCATTTCTAAACCTGTTCTCTGGCTTTTGTATCTACAGACACACATGCAGCCGCTGGGTGTGGAAGATGCTGGTTTTGCAAAACTTTTTAGCTTGCTACATGTGGTAGTGGTAGTTTGAAAGTGCTTTATCCCCATAGCCTTACTGTTTGGGATTAAGCCTCACAGTCACTAGCTGGTGGCAGTTTGGGAGGCGGAGTCTTGCTGGATGAGGTGTGGTGAGTGGGGAAGACCTCAGGCCATACAGCCCAGTCCCCCTGGAAGAGCTCTTTCACCATTTCTACTCTCTTCCAGATGATGTAACAAAATGGGATGCCTGGTCTCTTCTCTGACCTTTCCCTGCCACAGCGAAGTTTCTCCTTAAGCTGTGAACCAAAGTAAACCCGCCTTCCGTATGCTGCTTTTGGGCGATTTGTCGGAGCACCAAGAACGCAACTGCCACACTGTCTTTCTGCTACTCAAAGATAAGGAACACAGCCTCCAAATAATTCAAATTTATGCTTAAAGCAGTGCTATTTCACAAGTGTCAGGAACAGGGAGCTAAGTCACGTGTGGTGGTGCACATCTTTAATCCTTCAGGAGGCAGAGGTAATAGGGTTGCCATGAGTTCAAGGCCACCCTGAGACTACATAGTGAGTTCCAGATTAGCCTGAGCTAGAGTGAGACCCTACCTTGAAAAACCAAAACCAAAACCAAAACCAAACAAAACAATACAAAAACAAAACAAAACAACAACAAAAAAACAGGGGACTGGCAAGATTGTGTAGAGGTTATGTTTCTTGCCTAGAAGCCAAAGGACACAGGTTTGATTCCGCAGTACCCAAGTAAGGCAAATGCATGAAGCGGCACCTGCATCTGGAGTTTGCCTGCAACCACAGGAGATCCTAGTGCCCCCATGTGCACACTCATGTGTGCCTGCAAGCACACACACACAAATAACCTTATAAAAAAAAAACCACATGCAACAAACAAACAAAATGTGAGAGGTGCAGTTGTTAGGGGCTGTCAAGGAAGACTGTGCACCAGCACGTCAATGAAACGTCCTTTGAACTTACCCTGCTTCACGGGAAGACCCTGTGCTGCCTGAAATTTCAATTGCAAGAGGAAATGGAAGATAACTCGGGATGTTACTGAAGAAGACTCACAGCAAAGAATAGAGAACTTAATCTTGTATGAGAAACTCTGTCCTTGCGACCTGTAGCCAAAGTTGACTGAGAGTTCAATGATTTGCAGTCTACAGAGAGGAGCAATGCCACATGTGGTCAAAGTTATTAGGGAGGTTTGAAAGTTGTGACCTTAAGAGGGCAAAATAATATAGTGAGTGTCTCTTCCAAACAGACCAAGTCAAAGACGGCCTGCTTTTCAAAATGGCTTTATGAGCACAGTCACTAACCCGAGCTGCAATGGACACTCAGAACATGGAGGCCAGTGGAAAAAAAAAATGAATTCTTAAGGAATGTATGTAGACAACATCTTATACTCTGGGTACAAATCATCCCCTACAGAGAAACAGCTTTGTGATTATAAAGACTCCCTGGTTATGGTTTTGGGCTTTTCCAATGAATGAAATGGGCAGAAGTGAGATGTCTCATTTCAGAATAGAATCAATGTTTGGGTGATCACCTCTCTTATTCTTCAGTTTCAAGAATTTCAATGCTCGGGAGAAGGTCTAAATTCTGCGAAGACCTATTGAGGGACACAGCTGTGCCTATAAAACGTAAGCATAGATAAACATATATAAGCTTTTGTATTGTTCTAATGAAAGAATTTATCATTCTCTTAGTGCAGCATAACCTACTCTAATGCCTTAAGATTCACATAGATTTGCTCTGGGAAGCTGAAAGAATAACCAGAAGACAGCAAGTGACCCACAACCTTGGTTATTATGCATGCGGCATTTGCTATTTTTAGTATTACTCTATTAGATGTCTTAGAGTTAATCTGATAGCTAAGATGGATGTCTCTTGAAAAGAATGTAATTATGTCGCCACAGTATCTTTGGAATGAAGACAACAGTGTTAATTCCTGCTGGAATTTCTGCACTGCCCCACAGTCAACCTAATCTCTGCTTATTTATTTATATGATAACAAGCACCTTTGTAGCACTGGGAGAAGAATGGAGAGAACATTTGGCCCTCCACCCATATCTTAACATTAAGACCAATTTATGTTTCATACATATATTAGTCTATCTATCTATCATCTATATATCTATCTAGGTATCTAGGTATGTATGTATCTATCATAAATCTATCTATCTATCATCTGTCTGTCATCTGTCATTCTATCTACCTGCTTGACCTACCTGCCTATTACCTGTCAGATAATCAATCATTTCATTATCGATCTCAACCTTTCTTTCTATCATCCATCTACCTACCTGCCTATGTGTCATCTATCTATCTATCTATCTATCTATCTATCTATCTATCTATCTATCTATCCATCTATCTATCTATGTATCTATCTATCTATCTATCTATCCACCCATCTATCTATCGTCTATCTATCTAATGAACCATGTAGCTATCTAACTATCTTACTCTTATAGGACTCAAATCTAAGATGCAAGGTGCCAGTTAAATGGACTCAATATGAAAGTCAATATATGCCCTTACTGGACTGTGATGTCTGAAATAATTTTACTTCCCCAAATCAGATGGAAGTATTTTACTAACTAGTGTTCTCTCACCATTTATATTTACATACCTACCATTACAGTAATTGGATATATGGGCTAAATGAGAAAATGTATATGTAGATAGAGAAGATAATATTATTGAAAAACATGATTATACAATGTTAACATTGTTAAGTATAAATTTCTATCCTCCAGCTCTTTGGTGTGAATAAGGTTTTCTTAATTCATTGAGAGACTTAAATAAAAATCTGCTGATTGTGAGAAAATGATCCAAAAACAGAACGCTTTGGGCACATAATTGTAAGCTATATTTGAAGCAATGCTTCTGGAGAGCCAGATGGCCAGAAGAAGAAAGTAATTTAGGCCTAAAAATGTACAACATTACTTAACCACTCCCAACCACCTATATTATGAGTGATCAAGAAAAAACACTTCTTGAACTAAAGATACCAATTGGAAAGGAATATCTAAACTGTTAGGTCAGGACAAAATGGAGTCACCAAAGACAGCAGGATGTCCACAGACACAAGGAAGTGGGTCATCAACATTCCTCAAGAAACCGCACAGCCATTATCCCTTCCTTGCCTAACAATGACCCAGGTCATGGTTTCCTGCCCCCTTATCTCCCAGGTCACCTGGTCACTGTTCTGGTCTCACACCCTGGCTATTTGAAATGGATAATGTAAAGAACACAGGAGTTCTTTTCCCTTCCCCACCTATAAAGCCCATTATCTGTAATCTCAAAGTTGGTTGTGCTCTGCTCTTGAGAGTCAGTCCTGGCAGCTTGTGCTTTTCCTGAAACAAAGCTTCCATCTTTGCATCAGAGGGGTCTTCATGGTCTTGGTCGCTCCCAAACCTTATACTAAAAGTAATTAAGATCATAGGCAAGATAAAATAAAATAAAATAAATAAAAGTAAAAGCAAGATTCTCCTACTCAAAAGAGTTGTAAAATGGCAAGAGCAGAAAGCTGTCTTGTAGCCCTGAGGGAAGTCCAAAACTCCCCTTGGAATTTAGGGGAAAAAAAAAAAAAAGCTCTTTCTTAGCTTCCTTACTTTGCATAGCCAGGGGGATGCAAGCCCAGGGAATCTCAGGATCCTGCCCCAGGATGATGATGGGTGACTGCCAAGTCGCTGTGAACAGGTGGGGACTTCTTGTAAGAAATCTGTAACTGTTTTTATGTTTACCTTATCTTTCTAGGCTTAAATGAAACTGCTGACAAACAACAGCTTCAAAATTTATGCTTAATTTTGAAGTACCCAAAACTGAGTTTTTTTAAAAAAAATTTAGGCCTGGCATGGTGGCACATGCCTTTAATTCCAGAATTTGGGAAGCAGAGGTAGGAGGATCACCATGAGCTCAAGGCCACCCTGAGACTACATAGTGAATTCCAGGTCAGCCTGAATTAGAATGAGCCCCTACCTCGAAAGGCCAAAAATAAATAAATGAATAAAATAATAATAACAATAATAAATAACACACACAAATTCTAAAAGCTCAAATACTGTTCAAATCTGCTTTGTATTTTTAAAAATGTGTTTCTGGAAAGTTATAAGAAAAAAGCTCCAAAATTTATATGTTTATTCTGGGTAAATAGTGTAAGTCAAATCTGATCTATTCTTTCTTTTAACAAAATTATTTCAAAAGGACTTTTGTGGAAAAATGGTCATATCAAAAAAAAATATGGTAAGGACAATAAAAGTTCTTGTTGGTAGTTAAGAGATGAACTGACTAAAGAAGACAAGCTGGAGAGAAACTTTATATGTTGGATGTTAAATGTTTGATGAGAAAGATTGTCACAGAGTGGTTACATATGGACTGTAAAGAAAAAGTACTAGGTGAAGGTGTGAGTAAAATATGTAAATGAAGGTGTGGACAAGCTTAAACAGCAGGTTAAAGACAAAGTACTTGGTCAGATTATGTAAAATGACTATCAGCCTAGGGTTTACATCGGACTAACAAAGGAAGGCCCTGGCTGGTAGCAAGTTGCTATGGTATTCAGTTTGTACAGTTAATTTCAACTCATTGATGTTAATCTGGTCATAATAATGGTTATGAAAGACTGAATTTAGAATACCCAACCAAGTTAACTAGGTTCCTCTATTTTTCAACCTTTTAACTAAATCTTAAGGTTAAAATTGACTCATTAATATTCCCTCCTAAGGTTATTTCTACAACCCTGCCTCAAAGGAAAAATCTCATAGAGGAATCACTTACTCTTTTTTCCCCCTATTTTATAGGCCAAATAGATCACATTTGAAACATTAAACAGCATTTATCTGTCACATACTTAAGAACTGTTTACTTCATGGTGAACAGTAAAAGGAAATTTTAGTTTGAACTTCATTACTGAACAAGTTTATACATTGAAAATTACCACAGACAGAATTATATAGTTGGTTAAGGTACGAATAGTTTTAGATTGTGTCATAAAATTTTGTGTATGTTTGGAATTCAATATAGTTCCATAAAATTTATTTGGAAGAGGTTAAAAAAATATTTCTTTTTGGCTCAGCAGTTAAAGGTGCTTATTTGCAAAGTCAGATGCAAATAGTGAAGCATACATTTGGAATTTTTTTGTTGTTGTTGTTTTGTTTTTTGCAGTGGCAAATGGTCCTGGCATGCCCATTCCCTCTCTTTTCCATGAGACTTATCCCCTTTTTCAATTAGATCTGTTAGTTTAATCCAGTTCTTCTATTCTTTGGTTATGTTAAATATAGCTGAATTAATTTCAGAAACTGACTTATAGGTTGGATGAACATAGCTTTTAAAAGTGCTAAATCTCCACATAAAAAATGATATAAGTTATGTAAAGGTCTTCCACCTCTGATGAATTTTAAAAATTATAAAATTTTTCATGTCTTCATATTTAAGCCAAAAATGTTACTATAAACTGGGTGTGGTGGCTCATGCCTTTAATCTCAGCACTGGGGAGGCAGAAGTAGGAGGATCACCATGAATTCGAGGTCACCCTGAGACTACATAGTGAATTACAGGTCAGCCTGGACTAGAGTGAGGCTCTACCTTGAAAAAAAGTGTTATTACATAATATAGGTTTCTTGTTTATTTTAAATTCTGTTAGCAGATCTTTTGTTCATAGTTTACTCTTTGTAACTTCATGTTCCTTAAATATGTAAACTCTACTTTTTGTTAATATCAGACTTTTTTCCAGATATCAAAATATTTTAATTTGTTTGTCCATAATGTTTGGCTATCAATAAGCTTGCATCACCATGCCTGGCTTAAAGTCTGTAATTTTAAGATGGTTCTTGCCTTGTTAATGCTGGTTTTGGTAGATGATTATCACTGAGATGATAATCTAAGTCTTATAAAAAGTGACTTATTGTGATTTTTGTTCTTGGGAAAACTGAAAAAGCTCCCCGTGTCTTAGAAAAATCCACTGCATGCAAATAATGTTAACATAGTTTGTGTAAGCTTCATGTAAGTCATAAATATTTCTTTAGTCAAGCTGTAAAATTGTTTAATGATAAAAGGTACTTATTTAAGAAATTAGTTTGTGTCTATCAAATTGTCTTTAATGTATGTTAAAATCAGGCTTGTTTTACTCAACAATGATCAAGTTTTATTTTATTCTTGAGCTACGTATAATTAGTCTGAGTCAAGGTTTTACTTCTTTAATTGTCTCATTTCTGATATCTTAAGTTTGTTGCTTATAGAGATATTGATACTTAAAACATGTTTCCTGTCCTGGAAAAAATAACCTCAAATTGCTGTCCTATTTTCAGTTTGGGAGGTAATTGATACTTGCATTGACATACAGACTAGCCAAAGTTGTTTTCAAACACAGATGTTAAGTTTTTATACTGCCTTGTCTTTTTCCTGGCATGTAATTTCTAGATTAAATCAATTGCCTTAAAGTTATTGATAAAAGAATTGATAAAATACTGTCATCAGGGCTACTAAAATGTTCTGCCTATTCTTATAACTGACAGATACTTAAACAATATAATGTGTATGCTTTCTGTGTCCCAGATATAACTTACACTGTCACCTGAAAACTAAACTTAAGTATTAATCACAATGATTTTAAACTATTGTCATTCTCTAACCAGATCTGCTTTGATAACCAGATTTGTTCTGTACCCTTTTTACCTAATCTGTTTTGCTAATCAGATATGTATAGTCTCTGTGAATGATTAATAACCATATGTAGAAGCCAAAATAAATTGGAAACATCAGAATTAAAAGGATAACCAATATTTTGGTTCCTGCTCTCTGGTCAGAAGGCCACTGGAGATGATGGGACAGTACTGACTTCTAGTGTCTAGTAAGTTACCTGTCTTCTTGACCAGAGAGGATATGAAGACCCAGAAACGAATTCCAAGTCAGTGTATCTGTGACAGGAGAGTCACATTGGAGGAAAATCAGTCCTCCGGCCTTCCCAAAAGAGGGAGGGTCACTTGTTCAGCACGGCCTTAACTTACTTGATGTAGCAGATGAAAATGCTGAGAGTCATAGAATTCATCACAAGTTCCTAAAAGTCTCTCCTAGAGTTCCATTATTTACCTCCAAAATACGCAGTTAATTCTGGCAGCCTACATGGTCTTAATCACCCAATGAGAAAAAATATAACTATAATATAAACAATGATTCAGACTGACTTAGAACACTAGACTCTAACATTAACTCAAGCCTTTTGCTTCTCCCTGTCCCTGATTACCTTCACCTACCCTGACCCCAGCTCCTCCCACTTGCCTTAGCTAGAATCAGAGCTATTCCTTGGGCTTCCTCCTTTCTTAGCCCTTACCCTAACTCATCCAGGGATTAGTACACCACCACCCCAACAGACATTCCTAAACTTATACTCTCTTGTGTTCCTACGCTTCCCTTGATCCCCAAATTCCCCTCTGTGTCCTTTCTCTTGCCCCAAGCCCTATATCCCTCACCTCTAAATGCTCACCCTCCCTTTAAACCTGGCATTTTGATGTCATAGCTATTGACAAGAGTAACAAGCTCCTTTATTCTCATGGGGTCTTATCATGGAGCACACAGAGCCCATCTCCCCCAACTTCCCTATAACAGGCGTCTGCCAGTGATCGCCCCTAAGCCAGCTCAATACAGGGATGATACTAGAGAAGTCTCTGTTTCATTCAGGACCAAGTCGTAACAGCATGCTACACTGGCATTCTTGATCTCACCACTCTGCCATCTCTAGCCACCATGAAACTAAGTCCTCATCACCTGCCCTAAATAGAGACTCATTGCCTGCATTATACACCTCTCCCATAAGAACTCATCGCCCTTATGGTCAGCATGAAAATATTAACCTTCATCTCTTATCATTAACAAAAGGCTGGAATGCTAGGTCGGGAAAAAATGGAGTCACCAAAGACAGTAGGATAGAGACAGATACAAGGAACTGTGCCATCCACATTCCTCAAGGAACTGCCCAGCCATTATCCCTTCTTGCCTAACAATGTCCCAGGTCTAAGTTTCCTGCCCCCTTATCTCCCAAGTTACCTGGTCACTGTTCTGTTTTCACACCCTAGCTATTTGAAATGGCTAAAGAACAAAGGAGTTCTTTTCCCTTCCTCACCTTTCTCCAACTGAAGAGCCCCATAAAGCCCACTGTCTGGAATCCCAGGTTAGCTGTGCTCTTGAGAGTCAGTCCTGGCAGCTTGTGCTTTTCCTGAATAAAAGATTCCATCTTTGCATCAGAATGGTCTCTGTGGTCTTGGTCACTCCCAAACCTTACAAAAACAATCTTTGAAATTGTATGACTCATATTTTGTAGAGCAATTCATGTTATTTACAGGGTGTTTGGGTTATGGTAGTCTTTGAGGTGGTAGTGGCTACTTATTTTTTAATGAATAGTCATATAAAATCAAAAGAAAATTACAGAAAATACTTGAAGACCATGAGCCAAAATAATGCTAACCAAATTTGATGTGTAGATTGGTATAAATATTAATAATTTGCTCCCTTTACTGGAGGATGCTCATGGTAAAAAAAGAAAAGAAAGGTGAAAAAGAGAAAAAAAAAAGATGATTTGGTCAAGTTTAATTTTGACATAATTTATTATTTTTTCAGTCATTTTGTCACTTCTCTCAAGCTGTTTATTTGCTCCTCAGGCTTTTGTATCTGTTTCATTTGTTTGTTTGTTTCTTCATATGAAGTCCTATGTATCTGTGTTGTGTATTGTAGAACATAAAGTATGTGACAACATCTTCTCTTCATTTGGGAAAATTTGCTGTTATACCTTCAACTGTAAGTCCTGTTTGATTCTTTCTACTTGATGTTTTGGTGTCTAAAGTACAATATTTTAAATATTATAATAGTTTCTATTTTTCCAATATTGTCTTTTCTAGAATTTATAACTTTTTCATATTTAATTCAATATGAATATTTCCTACTAACAAGGATTTTAACATACAAAATTATCTCTATACCTTCCGTTAAAGTTATATATTGAGTGATAATCTTATCATATATAGTGTATCTTTTTCAGTTTTTTATTTTTGTGTTTGCGTGTGTGCGTATCACATGTATATGTGTTCATAAGTGTGTAGGTCCATGTTTAGGTGTGAGCACATTTTGAGTCTAGAGGCTGACGGGAGTGTCTTTCTCAATTGATGGCCAACTTTATTTTTACCACAGGGTCTCTTAGTGAACCCAGAACTTGTCTGAATTGTGTAGACTAGCTGGGCAGCAAGCTCCAGGAACCCTCCTGGTTCACTTCCCCAGCAGTGAGAGCATAGGCATGCACTTGTGCACTTGCTTTTCCATGCTGCTGGCAACGCAAGTTTAGGTCCTCATGCTAGCGTGGCAAGCACTTTGCTGGCTGAGTCGTCTATATTTTATTTTATTTTTTTTAAATCTTACTGTTATTTTTATTGGCTTTTGAAGACAAGGTCCCATTCTGTTGCCCAAGTTTGCCTTGAACTCCTGCCTCATTTTCTCAGTGTTCTGGGATCAAAGGTGTGTACGACTCCTTCAGCTTTTACTCAATTCCTTTAATAATTATCTTTTCTTTGTTAATCTTAAAAAGTAATCGGTTTTATTTTACACATCTGTGTGTGTGTGTGTGTGTGTGTGTGTGTGTAGAATGTGCATATACACATGCATGTATGTGCCCATGTATGTGGAGGACAGAATTTGATATCAGGTGTCTTCCTCAATGTCCTCAATGTCCACCTTACTATGTATTGAAACAGGCTTGAACTTAGAGCTCACCCAAATCAGCTAGTTTCCCTAGATGGCCCAGGAGATCCCAAGTCTTTGCCTTCTAAATGCTGGGCTCACAAGTGGGCTTCCACATCCACCCAGACTTTTATTTTATTGTATGTGTGTGTGTGTGTGTGTGTGTGTGTGTGTGTGTGTGTGTGTGCGTGTGTGTGTGTGTGTGTGTGTGTTGGTGGGTGGTGGGTGCTAGGAATCTGATGTCCATTCCTAATACTTTTGTGGCAAACACTTTATCGAGTCAACCATCTCCTCAGCTTTATCCCAGTTTTTAAGCTAGTTGTTTTTTTTTTTTTAAAGAAAATGTCTTGCGTTTTAGTATGCTAGGCTGAAATTTGTATCCCAGGCTGGCCTCAAATTTATGATCGTCTTACCTCTTTCTCTGAAGTATACAGCCACCCCCAACTTTTGATCACATTAATATTTTGGTTTAAAGGTAACAGATCATATAAGGATCTGATTCTATTGTTTGGTTTTTTCATTCCACTGATCCTTTTACTGATTTTCTCCTCAATTTGCTTTATTGATGTTGACTTTTGCTATGTACATCTCAGAGACCCTCAGATTTTGTCTTTCTCTACCTGAAGATTGACCTTAGCACTAAGAAGCTTTTGCAGTGGGAAGACATTGCATCAATCCAGACAGAGACAGGACTGTGTCAGTGCTTAGTTCTGTTCTATATTGCCCGTTCTTTCTTCTTTACTTTAGCCCTAGGAGTTATCCTTGGAATTTCCCACAGAACTTCTGAGTCATTCTTTACATCTTTTCCTCTTAGCAGATTCCGAGCTCTCATTTCTGTTTCTTACTCTTGAAGAGACCTAGAGCTGTGCAGCCATTGCCAACAATTCGCGTTTGGCTCTTTTGTCTGAAAACACTGCTTCAACAGCACCTAAGGCGTCATTTCAAACCGCACAGAACTGGCCATACGTCTCAGCGTTTCCTTTGTGTCTCAGATCCTTCCTTCTCAGTTTTTGTTCAATGGGCAACTCTCCAGGTCTTATAAAAATGTTTGCTGTGTTTATTTATGATGCTTTTTTAAATTTACATTCACAGTTATTTGTTCTGGGGATGATTATAGGAGGAGGCTAGCTGCATGTGAAAATTTCTCTATTTGCACTAAAATCTGCATCCTATTCGTTTTCCCAATTCACAAAATTCCAATCTGCTCTGGAAAACTTCCTTTTATTTTATTATAAGTATTTACCATTTCATTCCTTTTGGCTGCCTTGAAATAGCATATATGAATGAACAAGGTAGACATATGAGCATACCATATTTTGTTTTTCTGTTTTTTTCCCTGGTTTTACTTAGCATCTAGCCTCCAAATCACTCTAAAATTTGATCATCCTAGTCTACAATTTTCCCATATTTTCTTTCTCTTTTCTGGGTTCCTTTTTCTTTTTTGAAGCAAGTTCTCTATCACTCTAGCTAAGACTGACCTGGAATTCACTATGTATACTCAGGGTGGCCTCAAACTCTTGGTATTCCCCCTATCTCTGCCTCCCAAATGCTGTGATTAAAAGTGTGTGCCATCATGCCTGGCTCTATTTTGTTTTTCTTAGAGTGTGTATGTATGTATGTGTGTATATATATATATATATATATATATGTATATAAAACATTCAAGATTTATGGCTGCTTTTCTCTTTAGTTATATTAACTTTATAATATCAGTAATTAATTTTTTAATATCATACATTCACTAACTTATATGATATGTATCATATATATATATATATATATATATATATATATATATATATATATATATAGTCCAGAATCATCATGATGTAATAAATTACATTTGCAGTGATTTGATGGTCCAGTTGTTGATTTTATAGGCTCTTGCTCTTACCAATAATCGTATTATTTTGTTGTAGAGTAGTAACATGTGACTTCTCAGTTAGTAATTCCCTCATCTTCCTTTAAGGCTCAACCACAATATGACTCTGTGGAAACATCTTTAGATTCACATGTTAAGTAATTAATTAATGATTCTTTGCCCTGTCTTCCCAAACTCTGCTTAATACTATGGATTTAGGAAAATAAATATTCTAATATGTATCTGTGAATTCTTTATTGGACTGTAAGATCTTTAGGGCAGGATTCAGGCAATTTAAATTAATGTTTGGCTGATCCATGAAGACACAAAAAGTATACATGTTTTGTCGCGCACCGTGTGCTATTTCCCTACATGAGCACATTTTGCAATGTTTACATTGTACATATCACTCCTATAATATCATTTTTTATAGAGAAAGAATTCAAAATCTTTCCCACTATTTTTATATAAGTACTGTGTGCTAACCCATTGTGCCACTGGACCTTCTGCGAATTGATTTTAACTATGTTACATAATTGTGAAAACTGAAGTTTGGCATGATAAGGGTAAATCTGTGGACCAAAGGAAGACACAAAGCTGATGTTGCCACTAAAAAGAATGCCAACACTTTTCACTGAGATAATAGCAAAGTTGTCATGTCAACAAGGCCCTGCATACAGAAAGCCTCAACTTGTGAAAATACAAAAGCTCTTGAGAGACCCTTGACCCATAAATCTACTGAGGATATTCCTGTTTAAATACAGCTACCTAGAAATAATTTCTCTCCAGTTTCTGTACAGAGGCCTCTGCTTAGTGTTGTCCAAGGGTCCAGGTTTCAGGTGCCCCTGGCATCAGAACACAGCAGCAGCATTCACAGGGTACTGCGGAATCAGGTTAGAAAGATGCATATGTTCTTAGGGGTCCTAGTGGCTTGGGCCAAGTTTCCAGAATTCCATTGGGATCAGGTGATATATGACAACATGAGGTGAACATAAAGTCAAGAGAGTTTTAATACTTGAATCAATAAAATAGACAGCTCTGTACTTTAATAGACAATTCTTTTACTACCAAAAGAAAATATCATATGTAGAATATGTAAGCTGGTCTAATAGAAAACAACTCAAATTCTCTTGCACAAATTTTTTCCTAATTAGCTCACTAAATCATCCTAGAAAATAGCAACCATAGCATTTAATTTAATCTTTAGTCTTCTCTAACCCCATCTCACCATCTTTCATCAGTAAAGTGAATTTTAATTTCTTGTAGAAACTCAGCAGATTCCTGACTCACTTATAAAATATTTTAATTAAGTCTGGCCATTTCACCTCATTCCCAAAGGATAGCAACAAATGGGCAAAAATTGGGCAAAAGTATATATATATTATATAGTCTCACACTATCACATATTCACCTATATATTTTACATTTTCCTAAATTCCACATTTCTTCCAATTTCTTCATCACCCTTGTCTTTCATTACCCAGTGACTGACTTAAGTACTCTGTTTGAAACAATCCATATGTAGATGGACCCCCTGGGCTATCCAAAGTTTTGAGTCAGGTTTATCCACCACTCCTAAAACCACCTAGGGTGTGCATTAATACTAATAAAGTAATACTAGTAAAGCCCAGAAATAGAAAAGTCCAATTAAATTTGAATTTTGGTTAAATAACAAATCCATTCAATACTCAACACATTCTTACAGTCAATAAAGTTTTGGATTTTCTCTAGCAATCTAACCTGGAAATTTGCCAATGAACCTGAACCTTCCCAGGAGGCTGATGGTTCTACTCTCTGCCAGGCAGTCTACACTACGTGTCCTGGATTGGAATTACCCTTTGTGTGTACAGCTGCGCTTTAAACATATTACTCAAGGATCAGTGGGGCTGGAGACATGGGCTCAGTGGTTTGGCTGACCTATTTCTTGCTTGAAGATATAAACAACAAAAGTATCTCAAAAATCACTATATCCAGCTCAGAACTCTCTCCTTAACTGTATAACTTTAAATTTGCACGCAGTATAGATTTCTCTAGGTATCCATTATGGATCTTAAAGGTTTTTCTCTCAAGTCTGTGTTAGGCCTCTCCTATCTGAGAAAATCTCAAAATCCTAGCATTTAACCATGAACAATATTCTTTATTTTCTTTTTTTTTTAAATATTTTTTGTTCATTTTTTATTTATTTATTTGAGAGTGACAGACACAGGGAGAAAGACAGATAGAGGGAGAGAGAGAGGATGGGCGCACCAGGGCTTCCAGCCACTGCAAACAAACTCCAGACGCGTGCGCCCCATTGTGCATCTGGTTAACGTGGGACCTGGGGAACCGAGCCTCGAACTGGGGTCCTTAGGCTTCATAGGCAAGCACTTAACCGCTAAGCCATCTCTCCAGCCCAATATTCTTTATTTTCTAAAGCTTTCAATATGGTTATAAATAACAGTGATTTATTTTTCTAATAATGAAGTAATTCTTTCCCATCAATCATTGTTTTCTCATTTCCTGGTTCTCACTGGCTTCTCTTTACTTTGATAATCTCTTCTCAATCGGTTTCACAAAATTCTCAGAGAACCACCACACATCTTTCACGAGGCAAACAGAGTGGAGAGTGCTGGAAAAGAAATGGTGAAAATATCAGGAGGAATCAGCAATGAACATCTGAAGAATTATTTTGCCATGGAAACATTCCCTGAGAAAGAGCACTTCTATATTGAATTATTTGCTATTTGAAAAATTCAACTTAGAGATGCAGAGAATGGTCTGGAAGGCAGATATCATTAGGGAGACAAATGAGTATAATTTTTTCTTTCTTCTACTTAAGTCACTGCAGAGCAACAGGCAAGATACTGGCTTAAAAATACAATCCCAAACGGACCTCTGAATTTCACTTCTTTGCATTTGATGACAGCCTACAAAGTCATGTTAGGAGTGAAAATTCTAGAACCACAAGATTAACCCTAGCAGGCCTTAAATTGAGTGTGATCATTTGCTCTTTGACATTTGGCTTATTTCTTTAATTCACATCCAACGGCTCATCCAGCCTGTTAAACTAATTAGTTTTTATTCAGTGAATATATAATTCTTCTATATAGTTTCTCATTAAGTTTTCAAATGGGAATCTGATTTGAAGGTTAAGTGTATCCAATGCAAACCTTATTATCTGCATATGTTTGTTTCATAGCACAGACTATCAAGTGTCAGCATGAGCTTTCAGGAAAGGTTTTTCTCTCTTGTAGGCGAGGTGCCTGGATCTGCATAGAGTTCTAAAAATGGTTATTTCCCATTCCTTATGGAAACAACTAACCATGTGGCTTGTCAATGACGTCATTTCTAATCATTGT
This sequence comes from Jaculus jaculus, assembly GCF_020740685.1. Classification (NCBI taxonomy): domain Eukaryota; kingdom Metazoa; phylum Chordata; class Mammalia; order Rodentia; family Dipodidae; genus Jaculus; species Jaculus jaculus. Next base: position 77,500,517 of record NC_059115.1, read on the forward strand.
CCTGTAAACATTACTAAAATACTTATGCAGTAGGAGGGCCTAGGGTTAACTCTTTCTGCATGTGTAATAAATCAGATATCGTCAGTTTTCCTCAGGTAACAATTCTTCATATGTTAATGATTTGTTTTACTATCTCATATAAAGCATTTAAAAATGCTACATTGGCTTAATATATAAATGTAGACAGTTCATATATTAGATATGTACAGTTTATATTTATATGGCTTTTTGATTAAATATATATTTAATATTCAAATGGTAAGGTGCTAAGCCTAAGCATATTAGAAATACAGTGAATATTATGTCATGGTGTTAATAAATGGTGCAGATAAAATGATGTAATTATTTAGAAATATGTTATGAGTAAACAAGAGAAGTTATGATTTGAGTTTCTACATGTTTGGGCAAAGAATAGAAAACATGATGTGCAAGGTATCCTTTGAGCCAAGGCCAACATCACGAATCAAAAAGGATAAGCAGGGGTTGGAGAGATGACTTAGTGGTTGAGGCACTTGTCTGCAAAGCCCAAGGACCCAGATTCAATTCCCCATTACTCATATAAGCCAGACGTACAAGGTGGCAATGCATCCGCAGTTCGTTTGCAGAGAGGAGAGGCCCTGGCACACCCATTCTCTCTCTCTGCCTGTCTCTGTCTTTAAATAAATAACTATTAAAATGGGTAAATATAGACATTAGTAGACTTTTGATGTACATAACCTCACCATTTATCTAAGAATGGTGGAAGCTTCCTTCTAAGTTCTACAGCATTACAGGCCAGACGCGTCTGACTTGAATGTCGTTACCAAGTATTACTTCCCACCTCCTGACCAGGCCTCATATCCAGTCACAGAGCAGTTGATTATCCCCATAACCTGCGTGCCATTTTTTTCACTGACAGGTATATCATGCCTGGCTGGTTGATTTTATACATTCTAAGGTCCATTGCTTGTTCTTACTGTTGGCTTCTATTATCCCCAGCATTTTTTTTTTTTAAATTTTGGTTTATTTTTATTTATTTATTTGAGAGTGACAGACAGAGAAAGAGGCAGAGAGACAGAGAGAATGGGCATGCCAGGGCTTTCAGCCACTGCAGATGAATTCCAGATGTGTATGAGTGCACCCCCTTGTGCATCTGGCTAATGTGGGTCCTGGGGAATCAAGCCTTAAACCGGGGTTCTTAGGCTTCACAGGCAAGTGCTTAACCGCTAAGCCACTTCTCCAGCCAACCCCAGTAGTTTTCATAGAACTTTCTAGCACTTTAAAGTTTTCCAGAAGCCAGCTGGATTTTATTTCAGTTACAGAATGATCTCTCAATGTCCTATGACCATAGCTTGGGGTGTCTTCAGCAATAAGGTCTTACAATTTTGATCATGTGAGTAACAAGTAAGTAAGTACTTTGGCAATGGTCTGCATTGTTTTGGGGTCCTCACAGGACTTCCTGACCAATAGTTACTATGGAGATAATCCAGTTCTGAAACTGGGATTTATCAACAAAAGCCTATTGTTTGAGGGTTTAGCTATCTCCACCTCTACGGGGTGCTTTTGACCAAATATCCCCACCTCCACTGGCAGAGTCTTCTATCCAGCTCTGTGAGAGCTAGCCAGCAAGGCAGCTATCTTCCATCTTAGTTACAGCATGATGTCTCGATGTCCTGTGAACACAAAGTAGTGTCTTCAGTAATAGTCTTGACACCTAGTTCTGATGAGCAACCAGGTGCTATGCCAATGGCCTATAGAATAATCGTGCCTATACCTTCACTGTGGCACATATAGGCGGGCAGAATTTTGACCTCCATGACCTCCTGCCACTAACTGGACACTCCTTAAGAGTATTTGCAGGACAAATAGTTTATAATTAGGTTTTTTCTATTCCACTTACTTTTGAATTAAGCAGTACTTCTGAGTTTGTGAGTCATACAGTAATCACAACAGAAGAGGAAATCAGATGGATTATTATATAAAAAGAAATCAAATACCTTTTTTTTGGTTGTTTTGTTTTTAAATGAGGACAGCTACATGAATAGAGAACTAAATTCCACCATTTTTCTGGACTGTTTGGAAGTAGAACTTTCTGAAACCCCAGAAGTGATGCATCCTTCTGAAACTTAGATTTCTGCCCTATGGGAACCTACACAGTTGAGAGACCGTGTGCCTGGAATTGAACTGAAAAACCCATGAGACCAGGACATCACTCACTTTGTGATGCTATGGTGCAGTGGCCATGGGAAACAATTAGGATAGGTAGTCACTGAACACAAACATGTTCGCATGGAACTTGCAGGTAAATGTTTATAGCAGTTATATTTCAGGTTATTCAAACCAAATTATCTATATTTACTTCACATAATAGGTGGATTAATAGAAATAGTGTTTTCTCTTAATCATCAATATTACTTCAAAATATCTATCTTCAGCTTTAAGACTTTCTCCCTGTGATGGCTTTAGGAAGTTTGAGAGCTTTGTTAAGGGGATTACAGCAATTGTGAAAGGGAGTTGCAGCTTTGTTTTGAGAAGCCCTGGAGAGGACCTTCCTCAAGGCTTCCGCACTATAAGCCCCTAGTGAGAAGAGGGACGGGTATGAATGCAGCAGATGCTTACCCTATGCCAGATCAGCTGGCCCACAAATTTCGACATCTCTGTAATGAGAACTGTAAGAAATAAATTCTATTGATTATTAGAAATCTAGTCTGTGGCAGTGTGGTGTAACAACTGAATGGACTATGAAAGAGATTCATGACTAACCTATAATTAGCATATCTTAATTGTGAGAGTCTGGTAGGTTTACCTTTATACTAGCAAAAAGAGTGCAAAGACTAAGGCTATCTTTCCTCTGTCCCTTCCTTCCTTTCACAGCAAGTGCAGTTCCACCATGTTGTTGTAGCAGCTGTTGTTTTAAAGTACTCAGCTACACGTTCAAACATTTCTTAGCAAGATTGTTCACAATGACCATTAGCTGACAGGGCCCCTGGCGTTCCTCAAGCAGTAAGGGAATACATGAACTGTGGTAGAGGTGCAGACGTACGGCAGATGTTACATAGCCACAAGAGAAATGAGTTGGTGGTGACATCGAGGCTAGTGGAAGAAGTGACTCAGTGCATAGGCACCCATAGCAACTGAACATCCACAGAATGCGGACTAGTAATTCTTTGGGCTACACAGAAGAGAGCATTGAGGATAGTTATTGCTGTCTGGGGATCCTCACCTTGCACCAGAAGAATCATTATGCTGTTAGAGAAGTGATGTTTATAGAATACTCTGAAAGTACAGTCGTTTTTCTTTCACTGTAAGATGTTTATTTAATGTCATGTGACTTTCAGATGCTCATCTTTCCAATGGCATTATCATCTATCAAAACTCACTTGGAGGAAGGGAAAGATAGCTCAGTGGTTGAAAGCATTTGTTTTCAAAGTGTGAAAGCCTGGGTTTGATGCCTTGGTTTCCACATAAATCCAGATGAACAAAGTAACACATGGGTCTTGGTCCATTTGTAGCAATGGGTATCTCTGATGAGCCTGTTTTTTGTTTTTTGTTTTCACTCTCTCTCTCTCTCTCTCTCTCTCTCTCTCTCTCTCTCTCTCTCTCTTCTTTTCTCTTTTAAGTAAATAACTAAGTAATTGAAAAAAAAAAACTGACTTGATGTGTAGATTCCAGGAAGCTAGAAAATAACCCATGAGAGGGAAAAAACATGAAACTTCAGGGGAGAAGTGTGAGGAAGTTAGAAGACCATAAGCTATTTTCAAGTCAAAGTGGGGGGATGCTCAGATAGGAGTGGGAAAACAGGTTTGGGAGCAGAGTAAGTGGGGGCCTATCTAGACTAAGTTAATGTATTAATAATGGATAAAAATGTCAAGAAAGCATAGGTTCTTTTAAAAGCTGATTTTCACACATGCATATTTCTAAAGTAGTGCCTAAAAACTACATTTTCCTATCTGCGGGGACAAAATGTGGGAATGAACTACAAGAGCAAACTTTGGAAATCAACGATAATAGTGAAATATGAGAAATAACCGTAGGAACATTTCTTATGCACTTTGCAAATATTTTTTTTCTTTGAAGTTATTGTTCTGAGATTCTAGATTCCTTATATGTATCTTGCCCTACATTTAATCTTACAACTATGTGATCCACTTTCATTAAAGCAATGTGACCAAGTTCCCTCTCCCTTGGTGTGCCTACGGCCTGAAAAGCTCAGATGAGCGACATTGACAAGGATTGCTAAGAGATGCTGCCTGATTTTTATCTATGCTCCTTGCCCAATTTTTACAGTATCTGATTTGATTCTTGACTCAGAGCAAGCATATGTGTACAAGAAGGGCTGACCAATGAGGGGTGACAAGGAGATCCTGAACTAGGGGCCCACAGGATCTGTTGAAGGCAGCAGGTGGGCTTAGTGTGATTGCATTTATGATCGGCGTGTGTGTGTGTGTGTGTGTGTGTGTGTGTGTGTGTGTGTGTGTGTGTTCTGGATCAGTAGAGTCCATTAGCTCATACCCCCAAGTCTCTTTCATTAACAAATGTTTAAGGATTACTCAAAGTTAAAAGTTATTATTCTGTGTCCATACAAGGTACTATGTACTCATGTATTTCTGTGTTTTTTGGCTCTTCAATAAAAAAGCCCATGTGTACCTGAATGCCTAAGAAGCCACAGCCACAGCGGGATCAGAAAGGCTGTGGTGACGGCAGACACAGCAGCTTTACTGATGGCTTAAACCCAACACCGGTTGCTTTTTCCTCAGGCTGCTGCTAAGAGGTTTGGTCACCATTGGGTATGAAAATAAAAAGGTTAATACTTTTCTTAAGCTCTGCTTCTAGACGTCATCTGCCTACTTCTGGATAGGAAAATTTCAGCAGTTATTTTTTTAAATTCAGGGCTGTGCCCCACCAACAAGGGCAGTTATCTTTTGGAGAGACCCCAAGTCTGTCTTCTCTGTGTTTTCTGTGTGGCAACAGCAAGAGGCAGCTTGTCACACATTTAATCAATTGGTTTGCTTGGCAAAGAAAAATACCCTGTTTGAAGTCTTGTTTCTGGTGTGTGCTCAGTGGATAATCACATAAGTCATAAAGTTGATCTTAACTGTATGGTGGTTTTTTTTTTTTTTTTTTCTTATAACTGCAACATCCTTTTTGGAATTCCTTGGATTTTCACTTGAATAATATGTGTCATTATTCACTTGAATAACATGCTTTAATTTAGTTTCACTGGAAAATCATGTTCTCTGTGCTCTCTCTCTCTCTCTCTCTTTTTTTTTTTTTTTTTTTTTTTTTTTTTTTTTGTGGCTTAGCCTGTTACATTTTTCACAATATTTGCCTCTCAGTAGTCTCTGATCATCAATCAATGTTTCCTTACTGGTAAGATTAAAATCAAGAAGAATGGGTTTTCTCTAATTTATTTCCCTTTATACAAATGGTTGTCATGCCTTACTATGAGGCCCTTTAATATTTTTTTCCAAGCTAATGTGCAACAATCTGCTAGCAATTGAAAATTCAAACTGGTATTTGGTGCATTTGTGCCTAATTCTACCCATATTATCAATTCCTGCTTAGCTATTGCCTTTAGTAATCTCTGATGGATGCCCTTGACTCCCACCATATAGATCTGGATTGTCACGGCAGAAAAGCGCAACCCCATGCTTCCTGCCCACATTCACCTCTTTTAGATCATCTACCCAGGGGGAAGCTTTTCTTTCTTATTAGGCTCTGGTTGTGTTTTAGTCATATCCAAGGGTAAAGCTAATATTTAAGGTTTCTCATGATTTACGTTTAGAACAAAAGTTTTAATCCTTGATTTACATATAAAATGTCAATCTTGAATCCATATTCAGTGAGCAATGAGTTATAGGAGAAACGGGTTTTGGAGAAAGAGGAGAAATGAAGCTATGGAAACACCCTGTGGTATTTGAATTCCTGTGGAAGTTATTTTTGTCTCATTTCTGAGATTTCAAATGCTTGCCTTGAGCAGTTCTCAGGTTTTAGATATATTTTGTTACAGACTTAATGAAATTCATAAGGCCTTCCCTACGTCCCACACCAATGCTTGTCTCCTGACCTATTGCTTTTACATTTACTTTTCTCCTGCATGACTTTATATTTGATCTTGTTGCCACTTCATATCAGGTGTATTGACAGAGGTGCTAAGCTTCCCTTGACTGTGTAGTTATGCTCATATCTAACCTGTCTGCACCAGCCAAGGATTTACTTCACAGAATTTGTATTGTTTGCTATACTAAGAAAACAGTAAGTGATGTTTGCGTAAGCTGTCTAATTTTCAGTTAATTCATCATATTAAGATATTATTACTTTTTAAATGTCAGAGTGTTTTCTCTCCTTTTACTTTGATTCTAAAGAATACTGTGCTCAGAAAAATACTTTCTTCATATTTCAAGTGTTCTGACACTACTATCTAATATTTCCTCATGTTTCATAATCTCAGATTGTCCAGTGTAATGATAGTTGTGTGCAGTGCATTGTCTTGCTATTTATTTTTATGAGAATTCATAATCATATTGGAAAGTTGAAACTTTTTAGAAAATGTGTACATCATGCCTTTAATTTCGAGGGGGAAAAACATTGTCTAGGGGAGAAAGTTGCTAAAGAATTTTGATTCATGTACATAGGAAACTAGAGAAAATTAAAAATAAATGTATATGACTGCAGAGATGGCTCAGCAGTTAAGGCACTTTCCTACAGGGCCTGATGAACTAGGCTCAGCTCCCCGGGACCCACATAACCCTAGATGCACAAAGGAGTGCGTGCCTTTGGAGTTTGTTTGTAACAGGTAGAGGACAACTAATGTGCCCACTCTCTCTCTCTCTCTCTCTCTCTCTCTCCCCTTGCAAATACATAAACACAAATATTCTTAAAATGTATAATATCAATATATTTGCATAGGGCATATGTAATCTGAGTTCTAAATGCAGTGCAAGCTTCTGCTTTGCCCTGCAGCACCATAGTGGATATGAAGTATAATAGGGCTACTGTGGAATTATATAGTAAATCAAACTATACAAATTTGTCCAAACAAATGATTTTTTTGACAGAGGATCTTGCCTTGCAGCTCACATAGGCTGACCCTAAAGCATAATTCTGTTTCAACTTCCCATGTCCTTGGGTTATGGGCATTAGCCCCATTCCTAACTCAAAATATTTATAATGAGGAATTTTACAAAATTTAAAAAAACTGTCCAAAAGAACTAGCTACCCAAAAGTATAAAGTCTCCCCATTTTTTGTTAAAACGTTGATTTACTCATCACTGTTTACCTGATTTTCTCTGAGAACTTCACAGAAAAAGATAAATTACTATATTTTTTCATGTTACATTTATCATGGTTTTGAAAGGAAACTTAGACATTCTGCTATGCTATCATGTAAAAAAATCAGACATCTTGATGGTCTTTCACAGAGGTTAATGTTTCTTATTCTGTCTCCAGAATCTTCAGTTTTAGTATGTTTGTGAAACACAATTAGAAATAATAGTGCAGGACTGGGGAAATGGCTTAATGGTTAAGGTGTTTGTCTGTGAAGCTTAAGGACCCTGGCTCGATTCCCCAGGACCCATGTACTGTAGATGCACAAGGTGTAGCATGCATCTGGAGTGGCTGGAGGCCCTGGCATGCCCATTCTCTTTCTGTCTGCCTATCTCTCTCTCTCTCTCTCAAATAAATAAATAAATATATAAAATATAAAAAAAATAGTGACAATATAACAATTAGGGTTCTTATTTCTCCCACTTTCCATTATATATATTTTTTATATAATATTTACATATTATTTTAATTTAAATTCCATATTATATATTAATATATATTATTTATATAAAATATATAATTTAATATATATATAATATGTATATGTTGTTCAGTTTCTTTAAATGGACTGGGTCATTAATTCAGTTAGAAGTATAGGATATAAGTAAAAAGTTAACAAAAAAAAAAAAACAGAAAAAAAGAAAGAAAGAAAGAAAGTCACTGTCAAAGACCTAAATGGGCCAGGTGTGGTGAAACAGACCAGTGATCTCAGCACTTGGCAGGTGGAGGCATGGCCATCATACATTAAAGGTCATTTTTGGCTATATAGTGAGTTTTAAGCAAGCCTGAGTACACAAAACACCATCTCCTCACACACACACATGCATGTGCACACACACCAGATGATTGCTTAAGTAGGCAGGAGAAAAAAATTGATTGCCAGGTTGTGCCTCATTTAATTTGATAAGACAAGTAAGTTGTATGCCAAGATATGATCAGAGGCAATCTCTGAGTTTCAAATTCTGCTCATAGTTATTGCTACTTGTATTAATTTTCCTCTATCACCTTGCTTCTCCAAGACATAGGATGGTGGTACTTGGGGAGAGCTACAAATGGAAGGCCATCCCTAAAGTGCTTCATGCACTTCATGAACATGAGAGTTATGTGAGGTAGACTGTGGAAAAACATAGAAGGAGACAGGACATGTGGGATGACAAGCATAATGGTACACATCATTAGTTTTATTTAATTTGGAACTTAAAGTAAAACATAGAAACAATGGAGAAAATAAGTCAGGGAGTTTCCTATTGGAAGTGCATTTGAATATGTGCAGACTAGGTCACTGCATGATGAGGAGCAGAACAGGGACTAACAGCATGAAGATCAGATACAACTGACTGAAAATATTTTCACATTTAAAATAAACGTGCCACAAGAATATCAGAAATGTTCAGACTTATCATACACATGACAGGAAAAAGATACACTTAAATAGTCTTGATGTTGGCATTTCAAATGCTCTACAAATTCATGTTCAGTTTAACCAGCGGATCCACATCTATACATCTACATATAAAATCAGTTCAATTGAAAAATATTCATTTCACTGTGCAAAAGGATTTGCTATAACGTGTGGAGCTTGTGTGCTTGCATATATGACACACTGCACATACATGAACGCATACCACAAACAGGTTTTCTATTCTCAAGGATTTAAAAAATTAGCACAACAGAAACACACATGATTGAAATAAATTAACAATAATATAGTTAGTATTATAATCTTGTGTTTGAATATTTGTCAATAATGGGTTTTGAAGGCCTGTAGTGTTTTGAAGTACTAAAGAACCCAATTGCACCAGATTCTGAACCTCCTAAAGACAATCATGTGTTGTTTTCAGAGGGAAGATGATGGCAAAGGAGTCTCCTTGAGAAAGTTAAACAACACAGTCTCTTATTGTTCCAGTTTCGTTGGCATAATGACCAGCTTCTACAAAATGCTCACAACTGCACTAGCTTTTGCTGGGTAGGAATGTAAGGAGGCAGGAAGGAAGAGAGGCTCCATCAGTATTCAAGGTACAAATGATAATGCTGTGAAGGACTGGTGCCCTTCTAATGCAGAGTGAAATGGACCTTGTCTTTGGAAAGATGAAGATGTGACAATTGTCTTAAAGCTCTTCTGAGCATAATCTGGGTACCATGCAATCTCTCTTCATTTTGAATGACATGGAAATGAGAATGGGAAGACAACTTAACTCTTGAAGGAATGTTTTTAAATTCTTGACCTTAGTAGATGTGAGTCAGCTTTCTAAATATTGTACTGTAAATAGCCCATCATTATAGAAATTATAAAGTCATAGAAATAATAAAAATCTATATTTTTGGAGATTCCTGTATTTAATTGGCTTTAACAAATGTGATTACTTGAAGGCATTGTCAAAGGAAATTTAACTCTGTGTGTGTGGGGGGGGGTGCATGTGTGTGTGCGTGTTTGTATGCAGTGCATATGAAATCATTCATGTTAGTGTGTGTGAGCTCACTGGCCAGGTTGGTTGGCCAGCAAGCTTTAGAGATCTTTCTCTGCTTCACCATTGCGGACGTTGCAGAAGCACATCACCACGACCAGCATTTACCTGGGTAAGAGACATTCAGTCAGGTCTTCATGTTTATGGGTCAAGCACTTTACTGGAAGAGCAGTCTCCCCATCCTGCAACTTAAAAGTTTGAAGTGTACTTTCTTAAATTGCAGGTACGAATATGAGAATAGTTATTGTTAGCACCTGCTTAGAGATTAGAAAACAAATTCAGTCAATATCAGTTGCTTTAGTAGACTTTATTTTTAGAGTAATATTAAGTTCATAGCAAAAATTGAAAAGATATATATAAGATTTACCATATAGACTCTATCCCCACATGTGCTGGGCTCCCACCTTGGTTAGCATTCATATAAGAGAAGCACATAGGTGACAGCTGTTAAACTCTAAATCATGGGTATTATCCAGAGCCCATAGTTTACATTGGTTCACTTCTAAAAGTTTGGACAAAGTGGTGTTCCTTGTACCCACTGTTACTATAGCATGCTGATACTGGAAGTTTCACTCTCAAAAACCCTTCATGTTTCATCATTTCTTCCATTCTTCCTCCATTCTCCCCGTTTTTTTTTTTTTTTTTTTGAGGCAAGCCCAATAGAATGGCCTTTTTTAATGTAAGAGAGAGAGAGAGAAAGAATTGGCACTCCAGGGCATCCAGCCACTACAATAAATTCTAGATGCGTGTGCTCCCTTGTGGACATGTACATGATGAGATGAGTGTGTCTAGTTTCATTTTATACATGTGGTTATCTAATTTTTTTCTGCACCGTTTGTTGAATCTTTTCTGCAAGGTATGTTGGGTCCATGGTCAAAGATAAAGTAGCTGCAGTTACTTGAATTAACGGCCAGGTCTTCAATTCTGTATTATATATATATATGGAGAGAGAGAGAGAGAGAGAGAGAGAGAGAATTGGAGTGCCAGGGCCTCCAGCCACTGCAAAGGAACTCCAGACATGTGTGGCCCCTTGTACATCTGGTTAACATGGGTCCTGGGGAATTGAGCCTTGAACTGGGGTCCTTAGGCTTCACAGGCAAGTGTTCCAGTCCCTCTACAGGTACTTATTATTATTTTTTTTTGCTAAATATACACTTGGATATCTGATGTCTTCTGTCATTCCATATTAATTTTGAGATTATTTTTTCTATCTCTCTGAAGAATGATGCTGGGATTTTTATTAGCATTGTGTTTGTGGTCATTTGATTTAAGTGTCCCCCATAAACTTAGGTGTTCTGAATGCTAGGTTCCCAGCTGATAGAGATTTGGGAATTAACACTTCCAGGAGGCACTGCATTATTGGGGATTGGCTTGTGGGTGTTGTAGCCAGTTTCACTTGCCAGTGTTTGGCACACTCTCCTGTTGCTGTTGTCCACCTGATGTTGGGCAGGGGTGACACCCACCTTCTGCTCATGCCATCATGGAGCTTCTCCTCAAGCCTGTAAACCAAAATAAGTCTTTTTTTTCCCCCACAAGCTGCTCTTGGTTAGGTGATTTCTACCAGCAAGAGAACCTGACTACATCAGTGTTGAATTTGTATATTGCTTGTGGTAGAATGGCCATTTTCACAATATTGATTCTACCTATCCAGGAGCATGGGAGGACTTTCCATCTTCTCAAGTCCTCCTCAGTATCTTTCTTGGTGTATTCATATTTTCATGATGGAGCTCCTCCACATCCCTGGTTAATGTTATTCCAAGCTATTGGATTTTATTTTTTTTTTTGATTGTATGACTATTGAAAACGGGGCAGCCTCACTGATTTCTTTCTCTGTGTATTTGCCTTTTTGCTTATAGGAAGGCTACTGATTTGTTTCTGTTTTTGTTTTTTGTTTTTTGAGGTAGGGTTTCACTCTAGCCCAGGCTGACCTGGAATTTACTCTAGTCTCAGAGTGGCCTCGAACTCCTGGTGATCCTCCCGCCTCTACCTACTGAGTGCTGGGATTAAAGGAGTGCGTCACCATGCCCACACCTAGCTGGGCTACTGATTTTTGTGTGTTGTTATTTTATCCTGCACTTTGATGAAGGAATTTATCACTTTTAGAAGTTTTATGGTGGAGTACTTTGGGTCACTTATGTATAGGATCATGCCATGTGAGTATATGGCTAGTTTGACTTCTTCCCTTCTGACTTTTACCCCTTTCCCATCTTTCTGCAATCTTACCGCCTGGGCTAGGACTTCCAGTTGTGTGTGGAGAGAAGTGGTGAGAACGGGCACCCCTGCCTTGCTCCTGATCTTAGTAGGAACTCCTGAAGTCTTTCCCCATGAAGTATGACTTGAGGTTTAGGTGATTTCTGTATATCTTCTGTTTTGCTGAAATGTAAATCCTCCATGGCTAGTCTTCCAGGTAATTTTCAGATTTTTGTGGCTGCTATGTGATTCTAACTTCGCAGCCTTGGGGATGAGTCCATGCCATTGATACTTCCAATGAGCAAATGAAGAAATTCTTTGAATAATGTTCAGCAAAACATTTGGCATCATAGTGTAAAGTTAGCATCAAATTCTGCCAGGAGTTTTGTGCCAAGCTAAAAGTTTTCACTATGACATTGAGTGTTGAGACTCTATTCATACGTCTGCTTTTTTTTTCCTCCATGAGTAGCTTTGTTTTGCCTGGCTGGCCTATAGCATAATTTTGGTCAGAAAAGATAGAAATGCATATACGCAAGGAGAAACATGAATAAATAAAAGTGCTTTATCCTTCAAAATATCTACAAAATGCCAATAAACCACTTATCCTCCTGAAACAGTTATGGTTCTTGATTTAGGTCACATTATTTTTTCTTGATTATTCTTCACATGATTGGGTGATATTCATGATTTTTATGTCGCTGTTAAGTTTGAATATATTTTTATAATCAGTGGGATAATAATGCTAAAAATTATTTTTGCCTTGAAAATTTTAGACAGTTTGTTTTCAAATGTTTTTATTGTAACAGTAGGTAAGCCATAACCACATTTTAGGCAATCAGTAATAGATTATTATTTCACACATGCATTATTGGTTTAGTCCTTATATAAAATTGAATAGGTATCCATAAACATGTGAATGGATAAACAAGAAGTTTTTTATTTACACAATGGGGATTTATTCAGCAATAATGGAAAAGAGAAGTAATATTAACTAAAAAATGAATAAAATTAGATGTCATCCTATTAAGTGAAAATAACCAGTTTCAAAAAGTTAAACATGTTTTATTTCATGTGTATAGTCTAGAATTATTTGTTTTTAATGTTTGTTATTATGATTATTATTAACAAGATGTTTAAAATGGATACATCATGTGTTGGTCCCCCCTCTTCCCCTGTCCCTGTCCCTGTTCTGTTGGGGACGCTCCTCAGGGAGTTGCAGGTAATCCACATGGGGATGCCATTCATACGTTGAGTTATGAGATAAGGGATACCATTTATAAAGAGGAAGAGTGCAACATAGAGGGAGAGGGTCAACATAGGGTGAATATGACCAATGTTTATTACAGACATGGATGAAAATGCCACAAGGAAATCCATTTTCTTGCATAATTTATGTCCTGTAGCAAAAAATACAATAAAATAGTGTATATACTTCAAAAGAGATTCAATGTTAATTTCCTTTTTGTTTCGTCAAGTATGAGCAAAGCCCTTTAGGAACTGAGCTTCAAACTCATGGTGAAAATTCAGCCTTGATACTGATTTAAGGCCCATGTCTGGATATTAGGAGCACTACAAAAAAGACAGACTGGGAGATGAATGCTCTTGAGCAGACTTTAATCTTCAGCCTTTGTGAATATGAACATAAAAATTTGAAAATTTATCAGAAAGAATATCTATGCATTAGAAGTGAGAAAATGAAATAAAACTCTAATTCTGTGATCATTCAATGAAATTTTTATTAAAAAAGTAAAACTTCCCAAAGTATAAAAGTTTCTATACATTCAAAATATACTCTGTAAATATTCAAAAATAATACTTACAGGAAATAATATTTTTACATACAGTTATGGACACATATTTTTTTCAAAGATATACAAGTATTCTATCTCATTATATGTTCAAATAAATTTGATGACTATATTTGAATTGAGTAATTTATCATGAAAGCCAAATGATGAAAAGAATTATGAAGTATTTTAGAATAAGAAAAATAGAGATAAATATATGACATAGAATTTTAGTGATATTAGCATGACCCACATTTAAGAACAGTATGGAGGCTGGAGAGAGAGCTCAGTTTTCAAAGCATGTTGGTCTGGGTTCATTTCTCTAATCACCCATATAAAGCTGGATGGGAATTCATTTCTAGTGGCAAGAGACCCTAACATACCCTCTTGCCCGTCTACTGACAGGAAAACATAAAAAAACATTTTTATAGCTAATAATATCCTTGATTAATAGCATATTCAATGAACATTTTTGAAAACTTGCATGTAGATATTTTGCAACACTTGAACTACTCAGCATACATTGCACACAAACTTTTTTCCATATAGCAAATACCCTACCTCTGTATTCAGTTAAGTGACATCTTAATTTGACCTAACTCTATGAGATTATACAGTGTAAGCTCTCACAATGTAATTGAACCATTCTGTTCTTAAATTCTTTTAATAGATTCACTCTGAATTGGAGTTCACTTTTAGTCTCCATGTTTCTTAATTTGTCTTATGTAATATTCACTTATTTTTATTGAATGTGCTTATATTTCATATACACATATGTAATTATTTTACATGTATTATATTTTACATCTTTAAAACAATTTATCAAAAATAGCAGTAGCAATGCTTTGCTGTGATCTTATCACACTTACCCCGGAGGGTGTGCAGTTAGAGGCAGCAGTTTGAGGCCTGGAAGCATTTTTCCAGTTGTACCATGGCATGTGGAGTGGAAACAGACTGGAGAAGAGATTTACGCTTCGTTTCAACAGTGCTCGTCCTGATGCGTTTCAGTGTGCTGTAACTTGGTGTGTGTGGTGGTGGTGCTGTGTGGGTTGGGGGTGCATGTAGGTGCCAATGCCACACCCAGTTGCTCACCTGGATATGCACCTTCACTTCCAGGGGCTGGAGCTTGACCACCGGTGGTGGGCGACCCACTCCATCTCTCTTTGGACAGTTCATATTTCATTTGGAGTCTCCTTCTGTTCCCAGAGCTTGCCAGTTTTTTTCCAGTTCCAGCAATTTGGGGGGATACCATGACTGTGATTGTGCTTCACAAAACCAGTAATTTATGTGGGTCCTGGGGATTAAACTTCAATAGTGACTCATGCCTTCATTGCCCCTCATGCCTTCACAGGAAATGCTCTTAACCACTGAGCATTCTTTCCAGTCCCATGAACATCTTTAAATAGATTTAATTTGTTGGATGGGTTTGGATTTTGAGGAACATACTATTAAAATACATTAGTTAAGCTAGTGCGTAGCAAGCCACAAAATAATGCCTCTCCCCTAAGAGGTAATCATTACTTGTGAGTAATTGACCAGTATTTGGAGAGAACATATTCTTCTGAATATAGCCTTACTTTCTGAAGCATTTGTTCCAGAAGTTTGGAGCTGCTTTTGCATCTGTGCACCTTGTTATTCTCCCTTAATTCCTTCACCAAGGCTAATAGCTTCTTGCTGTCTGGAACTTCTTAGACATGGTTTGATCATCTCCCAGAGCTCCATGCTTAAGGATCTCACAGTGAGAGTTGTACTACTGAAAAGTGATGGCGTAGAACTTTCACAGGCAGGGCCTCATGGGAGGCCATGGGGCTCTGCCCCCTCAGAGAACTCAGACATGGTTCTCCATGTCTTGGTAGTTCTGTAATATGGCTACTACACAGAAGCAAACACGGCCTCTCATGCTGTTTTCTTCCTAGTCCCAGGTAGTCTTGCTCCCATATGTTTGCTGCTATCTGACCTGGACCCTTGGGTAGACTTGGTGCTGTGAAGATTGAACTTGAATTTCCAGTCTATAAATTAAACACTCCACACTTAGTAACTTGAGAATGGTATATTTTTAAGTGATGAGAGGATGACTTTTTCAATGCTAAAACATGCATTTGGTACTTGAGCAATATTTACATGCCGTGTTTCATCTCTGCTTTGCTAAAGAGTTTCTCTGCCACCATGTAATCTAATCTGTAATCAGAGGGCTAAAGAGCAAAGCCCGTACAACATACATGCGATTGTCTACAGATCCATTGTTGGCTTTCCATACATTAATTTTTTATTGATGGTCCCTAATAATTTGGGTCAAATTAATTAGTCAAATTATCATAAATTATCTTCTCCTGTCTCCATTTTCAGGTCCACTTTTCTGTGCAGCTTTATGAGAATAATGGCTCTTCTGTTTCCAGGCTGTCTTTAATCATTCACTATTTTAGGTTTTCCCTTTATTTCTTCATTTCCTAACTCATCAATAACATTACTATTTGATATTTGATGTTGTACATGAGGTCTACTCCTAGCTTCTAAAAATGGAGGAATAGAAATATTCAGATCATATATTTACAGATATATGCATAAGTGTATGTCATCATTTAGATCTCTACACAGTTCTTTCTTCTTAAGCTTTTTTTAAATTTAAATTTATCTGAGGAAGACAGAGAGAGAGACAGAGAGAGAGAGAGAGAGACAGAGAGAGAGAGAGAGAGAATGGGTGTGCCAGGGCCTCCAGCTGCTGCAAATGAACTCCAGATGTTGTGCTACCTTGTGCATTTGGCTTACGTGGGTCCTGAGGAATCGAACCTGGGTCCTTTGGCTTTGCAGGCAAAGACCTTCACAACTAAGCCATCTATCTTTCCAGCCCCCCACACATTTTAATGTAGTAAATTACTACACTTACATATTTCTGAGTACTATATTTTTCTCTTTCATCTATCCTTCTGTGATTTTTCAGTTCATTTTTGCATTGCCTTGCTGCTTGTTTCAAATTGAAGACTTCATCCACAAACCCAAGTGTATCCATGCTCGCTCATACTTCAGCTCTTAGTGTTTGTGATATATACGCTGCAGAAATTAGAGAAGACACCTTTAGACTCCATCAAAGTTGATGCAATGAATTATGATCTATTCGAGAATTATGATTCAGTAACAAAGCCTTTTCATGTGTTATGTGACATTGCTCAAATCCATGACAGGCAATGACCTGTGCCTCACACAGGTATCTCGACATTTGTCACTTCTAGGATGGTGTGTCCATTCTTCATGATGATACAATTCAAAGATCTTCAAATATCTCCTTAGCATTTGATAGACTAGAAGTAATATCCTATTGAGAGCTATCTAAGACTCCTTTATACTATTTGGAAATTCTTCACCTTCTCATACTACCAAAAATCCTTTCAAAATAGCAGGTTCTGTTTTAGAAACTAAATCTTGCTGAATTATTATGTTTCCTTAATTAGTGGTGTGATATTTCTTTATGTGCATTGTGTAATAAGAATCACACAGATATTGGTTGTACAGTACATGTAATAATACATAATGACATTTTTAAGATGCTACCTTCCTGTTAGGGTTTTCATTTCAAAATAGAAAGGATTACTCACTTTTTCCTAGTCCTTTATGTTCAGATACTAAGAAAATGCTTGCTATTCATGCTCTTTTTTATTTCTGAATGAACACAGATATCAGAATAAAAGATGCAATTTGAATAATAGTTTTGTTGCTTTCTGCATATCTATTACAAATATACTAAAATGTAAATATTTTAGCATATAGATGAAAACAATAATTACATAAGCATTAATGGCATTCTATATGGCAATAAAATTAACATATGAATATAATCTGTAAAAAATCATCTTTTTGTGCATGTTTTACATGACATTCTAGGGAATATATACATCTAAATTTTTATAGGTCATTGGATTTATTGTATACATGGCTCTATATCTTCAAGGGTAAACCACTGCTATTTGTTTCAATAAATATTTTACTAAGTTTTAAGGTGGTAAAATTCAGTGGAATATAGAGGCACTATATGTAGAATTTCAAAATGTTTTCTTGAGACTATAAAGAATGTAATTTCAATTGAAAAACTTCTTACTTGTTAGGTATATAAATAATGTGCCAAACAATAGAAGGAAAATCTATTTACTAGTAAATATAATCATTTTTAACAAGAAAATATATCAGGATACTGAGATTTAAGCATCAGTTATATGAGGTACAACTCTCAACTTATTTCAGAATCAAATTATTCTTCATGAATAATTTAAAGTATATTCTTGGAAGTGCTATGAATTCAAGACATTGTTATAGTAATAAACAGAAAGATTGAATTTTTCTTGTAGTAGCTTATAACCAGTTAGGCAATTGGGTGATCTGCAAAGTGGAGTTGTTTTGTAAACATCAAAGAAAGAATGGTTTTTAGTATTTCTTAATCACATCAAATTAAAATAATCTTGTGACTTTCATCTGTTTGAATATTATCAATTAAAATCACTATGGTTTTAAATACATAACAAAATCACCAAATGGCTACATCAAAAGTTGTCACCTTGAAAATTGTGAAACTCCATTGCCCCCACCCCTTTTTAAACCAGATTTTATTTGAGTAAATGGCAAAATTCTATTCTGAAATGGTGAAATTTGAGCTAATTCTTTGGATGATCTCTATATTACCTGGCCATGTGCACTTAGTAATAGAAATTGCCACCTAAGGACTTTGAAAACATTTGATGCTTCCTTTCACATTGGGAATACTATATGTAACCAGCATGGAACAAGAGGGAAGTATTTGCCAACAATTCTCGAAGCATTTCTCACTGATTTAAGAATACGTCTACTTAAGTGAACCACAAATTCCTAAATGCAGTCTTCTTGTGTATGTTTCACAGTGACAGCAAAAATGGGTGAAGGATTCTGGGTGGGGGATTCTTACACACTTGAGATAGTAATGTTTTATTTGTGAACAGTATTATTTGCAAGGTAGGAAAAGAATCCATCCTAGTTTTTGATAGAGTTCCATGTCAGTTTCTCTTAAGTCAGACCAGTTTCAAGGCTGAGCTTCAGTATTTGCACCAGCAGCATTGCATGAAGCTCCCGACCAAGGGACGTGCAAGCCAGACTTCTTTCATAAAGCCGTCAGTGTGTAACTACAGGTTTCAGAAAGAATCTACACATTAATTCAATAGCTGCTGAAACAATGAATTAATTCCATTACCTTACCTTTTAGTGGTAATAAAAATTCCCTCTCAGCAATCACATAAACTGCAAATTGAGTATTTAACAATGACAAAAAGCATGAGAGAAGTTAGTGACCTAAGAAAATAGCAGTTGAGGGCTGGAGAGATAGCCTAGCGGTTAAGCGCTTGCCTGTGAAGCCTAAGGACCCCAGTTGTGCATCTGGCTAACGTGGGACCTGGGGAACCGAGCCTCGAACCGGGGTCCTTAGGCTTCACAGGCAAGCGCTTAACCGCTAAGCCATCTCTCCAACCCCCTTTTTTCTTTTTGTTTGTTTGTTTTTGAGGTAGGGTCTCGCTCTAGCCCAAGCTGACCTGGAATTCACTATGTAGTCTCAAGCTGGCATTGAACTCATGGCGATCCTCCTACCTCTACCTCCCCAGTGCTGGAATTAAAGGCATGTGCCACCACTCCCAGCCCTAGCTCTTATTTCTACACCTCCAATTACTCAATGTGCCCTGTGCCTCGGAGGTCTAGTTTAGCGTTTTCTCTCAAGGTCCTCTTATTTTCTGCTTTGATGAGTTTCGGTTCTCCTCAGTTTTTACCCCCATGTAGGACCTGTAATCACCCTGACCTGCTCAGGTGGATGGAAATGAATGGGATTCTCAGAGACTTTGGGGTACCCAAGGTTCTTAAGTTCAAAAGTAATGAATTCAGAAATAGTAAAGCGTTGGCAAGAGAAGATATTTGTATTTCTCTTAAGAAGAAATGCACTCAAATGAACAGAAAACTACAATTTTGCAATCTACCACACAAATAAATTTTAAAACTTGTATGTCTAAGGATCAATAAAACCATGAACTCAATTGAGTGATTCATGAAAAACAAATCAATTATGATAATATATTCATGCATTAAGAAAATTGCAATGTAATAACTGACCTATTTTTTAAATTTCTCCTTTTATATTTATTTATATATGTTATAACTATCTAAATACATACCCCATTTATGTTTCCTGTTGGCATAACTTAAACATATATTTTGATTCATATATACAAGTAAATAACATAGTAACATAGTGTAAACATTTCTATTAAAATGTTAAATCCCATTAAGTCATTTTTTTGATATCTGAAGAACAAAGTGTATTAAGTTAAAACTAATATGGATTTTTCTATATTTATTAGAATCTAAGATTTTGCTGAAATAATTAATCACCTTTAGAAGTTTTGAGATAGACGCTTTGGGGTCACTTTTGTATAGGATCATGTCATTGGCAAATAGGGCCAATTCGACTTCTTCCTTTCCAATTTGTATCCCTTCTATTCTTTCTCTTGTTTTATTGCTTGGTCTAGGACTTCTTGTACTATGTTAAGTGTAGTGGTAAGAGCAGGCACCCCTGTTTTGTGCCCTATCTTAATTTGAACTCCTTGAATCTTTCTCTATTAAGTATTGTTTCAGATTTAGGTGTCTTATGCATAGCTTTTATTGTGTTGAGATATAAACCATCAATGCTCATTCTCTCTAGCATTTTGATCATGAAGTGATAATGTGTTTTGGCAAAGACCTTCTCTGTATCTCTTATAGTGATCATGTGGTCCTTGTTACTAATTTTATTTGTGCGGTATATTGTGTTGACTGATTATCATATGTTGAACCACGCCTGACTCTCTGGGATGGAACCTATTTGATCAAGGTGTACACTTTTGATGTGTTGTTGAATTCAGGTTGTAAGGATTTTGTTTAGGATCTTTGCATTTAAGTTCATAAAGATATATGACTATAGTTTTTTGTTGTTGTTGTTTTGTTTTTGCATCTCTGTCTGGTTTTGGTATTAGGGTGATGTTAGCTTCATAAAAGGAGTTTGGAAGGAACCCTTGTTTTCCAATTATGTGAAACAGTTTGAGAATTTAATTCTTCAATGAAAATTTGATAGAATTCAGCCAGGAAGCCATCTAGTCCTGGTCTTTTCTTTTTGGGGAGGATTTGAATGTGATAGTTTTGTTTAGGTGATTAATCTGCTCTGGGTTTAGTTTCAGTACTTGATATTTATCTAGGATTTTATCCATTTCTTCCAATTTATATTCTGATTTCTTCCACAATCAATTCATTGTTTAAGAGTGTGTTGTTCAGTCTCCAGAAGCTGAAGGAGTTCCTAATGTGTCTCCTGTTGTTAATTTCTAGCTTTAACACATTACTATCTGATATGATGCAGGAAGTTGTGTCAGTTTTTCTATCGAGTCCCTTCAGTATCCTCTGCACTTAGCATCTTTGGTGGCTTCTAATTTGGATAAATTCCAAGAGGCCCTGAATCAAGCATTAATAATAAAACTGAAAGTCCAAGAATGCAGAAATGTTGAAAGGAGAAAAAAAAATCAATGAAATCTCATGAAAGGTAACATGTAGTGAATGGAAGGTTTCATAGACCAGTGCAGAATAGGGAAATAAGCAGGGACAGAAAGGTTATCAGTTGTTTGAAAATGAGACATGGAGTGTAAGCCATGAGAGAGTGCTGGCTAAAGGTCTGAGGTTTTGTTCTCAGATCATGAAAATCCTCTAAAATTGGGTATACTAATGGTTGCTCACATCTGAGTTCACAGAATAATCAAATTTTATACTTTTAATGGATGGATTGTGGAATAAGTGAAATATATCTGATATAAGCTCTTTTAAAACAAATACAGCATTTTATTTTCATTTTATTATGGTTGTTATACATCCTGAAAAATGTCTGACAGGACTGTCATCTATTCACCTATGGAAGAACAGTCATACATTTCCTGTTTAGATTATTGTGAATAATGTAACTATGGCTTTGGTGAGTTTTATGAAAGAATATGCTTTCATTTCTCTTAAATGAATACCTAAAATATTAAAATTTAAAACACTCAAATTTGTATCTTTTAATTTTAAAGGCACCATCTCAACTCATCATCTGTATTGAGTGAATACTATATATTTGAAAAGGTATCAGTAGATCAGTAGACAAACTGATCATGGTTATTTAAAAGATCACCCAAAATGTTTAATGTTGAACCTATCTACAAACCCACTTGAATGAGAAAGACATGGAACAATTCAGCTCTATATTTCATTCTTTTCTTATATTATTTAATACTATTAGGTGAGTTTTTCCTCTTAAATATATTCTCTATTCATGATCTTACAGATGATTATTTCTGGAATTACTTAGTTCCAATTGATTGTCAAGAGTCACAAAAAGCTATTAGAGGACCGAAAAAGCTGGTGAAGGAATGACCCTTCAAAGAAGTTGAAAAGGAACTGATTAATGGAACTACTTTCCTCAAGTCAATCAAGTTCATCTGATTAGTGACACTATGGAAAGAATAGTATATTCTTCAAGACCATAAGAGAGACTTACTTCAGTTATACACATAAAAATCCTTCCCAGTTGTAATTTGGCATGACCTAATGCTGTGAAGCAAAAAGGACATTAACTGTGTGCTAACATTTGGTTGTTTAATAAGATTATCTCACTAATACCAAATGCTCATGGAATTGCATCAATACTGGTTCATTAAATATGATTCCTTCCAGAAGTATGTGTCTAATGATGGAAGTTATACTTCATTTATGATGTCTCCAAGACTGATGATAGTTAATATTAACTGAATGTATGTACTAAATTACCCTTGTGATTTATTCTTCAAACTGTTAATAACTTTGACCTAATTCATTTACCTGCATGGTGAAGGGTTCACATGAATTAATCTGTCTTTTTCTTTCTAATAGAATTTTATGGTGGAATTAAACAAAGTTTTTAAAATATCTATTAAATATTATTCCTCAAATACAAAATTTGTCTATCAAGCTTATGTTGATGGAAATGCATTATTAGCTTTTATTGACAAAACCTACTATATATTTCTTTTTTTAACTTACTAATGACACTGATTTGAATATGGAGACTACCTTACATTCCGTGAGCAACAAATTAAATAATGTTAATTAGCTCACTCCATACATAAGTTATTTCCTCTCCTTAAAAATTATTCCTTGTTGGGCTGGAGAGATGGCTTAGCGGTTAAGCGCTTGCCTGTGAAGCCTAAGCACCCCGGTTCGAGGCTCGGTTCCCCAGGTCCCACATTAGCCAGATGCACAAGGGGGCGCACGCATCTGGAGTTCATTTGCAGAGGCTAGAAGCCCTGGCGCGCCCATTCTCTCTCTCTTCCTCTATCTGCCTTTCTCTCTGTGTCTGTCGCTCTCAAATAAATAAATAAAAAATTTTAAAAAAATTATTCCTTGTTTATATACAAAGTTAATGTGGGGCTAGAGGGTTGGCTTAGCAGTTAAGGTAATAGCCTAGAAAGCCAAACAAACCTGGTTTGATTCCCCAGGATGCATGCGGTGGTATATGCATTGGAGTTTGTTCACAGTGGCTGAAGGCCCTGGCATGCCCATTTTCTCCCTTACTGTCTTCCTCTTTCTCTCTCTCTGTATCTAAAATAAAATAAATTTAAAAAAGTTAATGTGAATGAAGTATATTTCATTTCATTTTTAAAAATTTGTTTATTTTTATTTATTTGACAGTGACAGAGAGAAAGGGTGGGGTGAGAGAGAAAGAAAGAGAGAGAGAGAGAGAGAGGGAAAGAGAGAGAGAAAGGGAGAGAATCGGTGCATCAGGGTCTCCAGCCACTGTAAATGAACTCCAGATGCAAGTGCCACCTTCTGCATTTGGCTTATGTGGGTCCTGGGGAATTGAGCCTCCAACCAGGGTCCTTAGGCTTCACAGGCAAGCACTTAACCCCTAAGCCATTTCTCCAGCCCCTCATTTCATTTTAATTCAGCCTTTTGGCAGGAATGCTGAAAACCAAAGTCATGTTTATATCCTCTCAGCTAGTAAGAGTTCCTGAATGCTAGAAAAAAAATCATTTAAGACACCTTTTTTTAATGAAAAATTCATAGAACTGGATATACTATATACAAGACTGATTTAATCTTTAATGCATTACTTGGGATTGGACTATGACATTTTTATTTCTATTCTAAACTGATGGCATTACCATACATAATCTCAATTGTCATATGGTTCTTTGAATGGAAAGTGACCTGTGTCATACAATGAATTTTTGAATTCATTCATGTATACTCTAATTACTGAAATCTGTTATGAAAATTATTTTGGATTCATTCTAGCTCACTGTTATTATTGAAGTGTCTCTTCTTCACCCAGAAATAAAAATTGATTCTTTCATGTGTTCTGATTTCTGGAGTAGCATTAAATTCTACTGCTGTCAAGATCTAAAGACATCAGATGCTGACTAAGCCTTTTAAAAATGCATTCCCCATTCTTCTCTTTGTGTGTTTCAAAAAGTAAACTTCCAATTCCAGAAACAATGAGACATGCATATTGAAACAAGTGATTGTCACCTTTGCTTGTCCTTGTGAGATATTACAGGACAGATGCACTTGGTTTTCTTCTCAGCACAGTAGTATGGGGATTGTTAAATGCATTTCTTGTCATCTGTTTCCTTTCCTGAATATAAAATCAGGAGAATCTTGGCATATAGTCCAAATAGAAGCACTAGTCTTTCTAACATACATCATTTTGTTCACTTGTTCCACTGACACTGTACAGGAAACATAATGTAGTGCTGCTAAAGTATTAATGAGCCCTTCATCGCATCCAGTAATGACACATCCACTGAATAAACATACTATACTTTTAAAGTCATTGCTTATGACATAGAGACTCTTGCCAAGTTAGATTAGTATATATTTAGTTTATGAGTTGCATTTCAATGTTTCCTATGTTGCATTATTCTCCTGTGACTCAATGTACTGAATTTTCACATGCTATTTTGGGAATAGGAATAGATGGACAGGGAGGGTAGCTGACGGTACACTCAGAGCAACTTTTAATATCTTCCCAGAAACTGGGTGTTATTCAGATGCAGGCTTTATTATAACATTAACATTAGTATAAATCATATTACCAAATATTATTGGTATATCTTTATGAAAATAGTGAATTGTATTTGTTAAATTAAGAAGTAATACTGCATCAGATGTTACTCCTTAATTCCAACCCTTGAGAAGTAGAGGTAGATCAGGTAGTCAAGAACTTATCTGGCTATATAGAATACTGATCTATATGAAATACTGTCAAATGAAAGAATGAGAGAAGGAGAGAAAGAAAGAGTGGGTGGAATGATATAAGGAAGGAAAAGAAAAGAAGGAAAATACAATATTACATATAAGTCCAATGTACATCTTTATTTATTTATATATTTATTTTTCATGTTTTTAACATTTTAAGAAATTAAATTATTTAATTAATTTATTTATTTGAGAGAGGGTGAGACAGAGATTGAGAGAGAGAGAGAGCGAGCACACCAGGACCTCTAGCCACTGCAAACGAATGCCAGAAGTATGTACCACTTTGTACATCTGGCTTACGTGTGTCCAGGGGAATCAAACTTGGGTGGGTACTTAGGCTTTGCAGGCAAGTGCCTTAACTGCTAAGCTGTCACTCTAGCCCAATTTTTTATTTATTTGAGAGAGAGAGAGAGAAAGAAAAACAGAGAGAAGAGAAAGAATGGGCACACCTGGGCCTCCAGCCACTGCAAATGAACTGCATAAGCACCAACCACCTTGTGCATCTGGTTGTCTTGGGTACTGGAGAACCTGGACCCTTAGGCTTCACAGGCAAGCACCTTAACAACTAAGCCATTTCTCTAGTCCTATTTATTATTTCAAAAATTTATTCTTTTATTCCCTCACCCTTGTCCGCATTTTCCTGGAGCCCTTCTCAGTGGGATTGTGTGATTCACTGTGCGGTCATGAAGGTCGCAGTCAGTCTCAGTGGGATATCTGGGGGACCATGCCTCAGAGTATCCCCATCTACCCGCTTTTACAATCTTTCCTTCCCCTCTTCTGCCATGTTCCTTGGACCATGGTAGTCCTGTTGGCAGTCAGAATATATTGTGAGTTCTTAGTTTGTAGATTTCTGCTTTCCTAGGTTTTGCTTGATCACCCATGTTGGTTACCATTCTGCTGTAATGGGCTGTCAGGTCAGCAGGAAGAGCGGTGTGACCGTGCCGCTTCCACTGAACGTGCTCCTGGGTCCAGGCAGATATGCAAGAGGGGGCGTTTGATTGTCTTCTTGTCTTCTTGATGGATCTTGAGTCTCCTCCATTTTCTGCGCCATCTGCAAAATAAAGCGGACTCTCCAAACAAGAGTAGATCATCTTGGGTTAAAGGGAGTTTGCACAGTTATTTTAGAGATTTTTGGTGTGCAAAAGGATGCTTCTTCTCTGGAGAGCAGTGGCCTCAACTGCCAATCAAAAGACACAGGTTATCACTATGGATTACAAAGGTGAATTTATCCATTTACTGTCTACAAGAAACCCACCTTTTATTAAAGATAAACACTAAAGTAGGATGAAAGGATGGGCAAAAGATTGTCCAAGCAAATGGAACCATGAAAATGTGAGTAGCTATACTTATTTCAAACAAAATTTACTTTAAACAAAAATAATCAAAAGAGATAAAGTAATCAGATGTTTTGGCAATGGCCTACATTGTTTTGGGGACCTCATGAGTCTTCCAGTAGAATTAGGGTGAAATTTTCTATAGATGTCTGTTTGATTGATGGTATTGTTTAGCACCATTGTGTCTTTGTTTATTTTCTGCTTAGGGGATCTGTATATTGAAGATAGAAGGATACTAAAATCTTCTGCTATTATTATATTGATATTTATATCATGTTTATTGTCTAGTAAATTTTTCGTTATAGAATGGTGCACTGTGTTTGATGTATATAAGTTTATGATTGTAATATTTTCTTGTTTAATTATTTAGAGTGATAATTATGAGGTAAGAGTTAATCCCTGTTATGTTGATGGTTTTGGAAAGTTTGGTGTTGTCGTGGTCTTTGCATGCTTTTTATCACTGATCTAGTTCTGATTGTATGTTTTTCTCCTCTTGTGCATGTTGGTTCATCTCCTGAGTGTGGAGTATTCCATACAGTGTTCTCTGTATGACTGGATTGGTTCTCATCCAATCAGCCATCTGGTTTATATCATGAAAGGATTTTTGTTCACCTTCTGTTATGAGGGATAATTTTCCTGGGTATAGTAGTTTGGGTTGACAGTCATAGTCATTTAGTTTTTGAAATATTCCATCCTAAGTTCATCAGGATATAAGAGCTTTCATTGAAAAATCTGAGGTAATTCTGATGGATTTACCTCTGTATGTTATGAGCTGCTTTGTACTAACAACTTTTAGTACTCTCTCTTTGTTTTCTGCATTTGGTGCTTTGATTATTATGTGTCATGGGGTGTCTTTTTGCTGGTCCTCTCTATTTAGTGTTCTGTGCACCTTCTGTATGTGGATCAGTCTCTCCTTTGTAAAGTTGGAAAATATTTCTTCTATAATGTCATTGAAGATATTCTCTATGCCCTTGGCCTTTATTTCTTCCCCTGTGTACCTATGATCTAAATATTTGTTTTCTTTATGGTGTCTCAATGTTCCTTCATGTTCTGTTCACATATTTTTTTAAAATTGACAATGTTTTTAAAGTCTGATCTAATTTTTCTGTTTTGTCCTTGAGTTTCAGAAATTTGTCCTCCATGTGGTCTATTATGTTGTCGAGGCTTTCTTAGTAGCCTGCAAAGAGGGACATTGCATTTCTGTTTTCTATTGTGTGTTTCTTCAGCATTTCCATCTCTGGCTTGAATTTGATTTCCATTTCTTTTATTTGTTTATTTTTTTGTTTGACTTTTTTTTTTGTCTCTTTCAGTTTATTTCTGCATTTCTGCTTGTTCCATTGGCCCGTGAGCTTCCTTACTTGTTGGTTCTCCCCAAATTCCTTTAGCCTTCTGTTGATTTAATTTAGATTGTCTTTGATTTCATTAAGCTTTCTAAGGAGTACTATTACCTTAATCTCTGATTTCCTTCAGCCATCTGTTGAGGTGTTCTTGTTGATTATCTTCCACTTTCTTCTATTCTTTTGAGTTCTTTCTGTTGTTTTTCTTCCAATTCATTGAGCTAACTTCGATTTTGAGTTTGAATTCTTTTTTGTCAATTTTTATCTGTTCTCTTAAGCCATTCTTGGAGTTCTGGTTTGATCATTCTTTGTCATGTTTCTCCCATTCAACAAGTCGTTTGTTCATGGCTTCATTAAGTTCCTTTAAAATGTTTGCGGAGATTTCATTCTGGACTTCTATGTCTTGGGATTCCTCTGAGCTTTTACTGGATAATTCCATTGTTGGAGTAGGTAATCTTGGTGGGATTCCTTTGCTTTCTTTGTGGAATGTAGTTTGTCACTTGCTTTTTATTGGGGTCTCCTCATTTTGAATTCAATTGTTTCCCTGAGGATGCAGCAGTAGCAGCTCTTGGATAGCCTGTGTGGGACAGCCTGATCTAAACTGATCAATGTAGGTGTGGTTTTGAAAATTATCCACTGGATTGGGATGGGTGCACTTGAGCATGATGAGGGTATATTTTGAGTGTGGCTCCTTTAGGACATGATGAAATATCAATTCATAAGGTCCAAAGTAATCCATATTTTCACATTTGACCATATATCTCTATTTAGAAAAGTGTTTTCTTTTCTTTACATGTACTGGACCATAGAAGGAAAGTGTTTAATCTCCCAGAGGAGATTAAGCACACTTGTTGTTTCCTCTAGCTGAGAAAATGATCCTCAGTCTGCAGATGAGGGGTCAATATTGAATAATTTTAAAGCAATTGTAATAGAAATACGATATGACTATAAAGTCAAGTGTACAATGCATACATGTAGAACCAATGAAAACATCCTTTCTGAGAGGAAGTATAAAAGTAGCAGCTGTTTGAACAAGCATGATTCAGTGTTTCTGAGGCAGGAGTATTTCCAGGTATTCAGTTATGCAGAGCATGCAGTGTGGGTAACTTGCCCATTCCACTTCTCGACAGTGGCAGCTGTTTGTCCTCCTAAACCACCGAATTATTGTTTTGTAATCTATGTCTTTGCCAGATTATCAGATTCACAAACTGCTTCAAAGGAAATCTTTTTGAAAGGAGTAGATGCTATCAAAAAATAGGAAACAATAGTATCACATACATACTATTCATATATATTCATACATATGAGTATCTAAATATCATTCTAAATATATATGTCAATATCTTTCTAAATCTATCTAAATTAAATAGATATTCTTATTTTCCCAATGTTGGTTTCAGTTCCCAAAGTCCTAGTTGTGATTTAAAAGTAGCAGATACTCTTAAGAAATCCATTTCCCAATAGCCTGCTGAATTATGTTTGCTGTCTGGTGAATTTGCCACAGTGCATTGAGCTGTCTCTCAGCATTATAGGCTCAAAACATTGATTTCTCAGAACACAAAATCAATTATACTAAACCAATAATATTTAAGGTTATTACAAATGATTTATAGGCTTAATAATTAGCTGTATATCTTTCATAGGCTTGTTATTAATCTGATCTCCTAGTTAGCCTATTTTCTTTCTGTAAGAGGAAATCAGATTATCAAAAGAAAACCTTATAACTTACTGTAGGAAATGGCTGAAAATAATAAGGGGACATAAAAGTTGCATATTCTTTTCCTGTCTTGAAGCTTCACTGGGCTCTGTATAACAACCAAAATATTCTAATAATGATATTAGAAAAATAGGCATTCAAATGATCAGATATATTAAAAATGACAAAATGGAAATGTTCATTTTACGCTATGAATGGCTTGAGTGGTGTGACCAATCAGACCCCCAACCAACCCTTCATGTTCATAATCCCCTGTGCTTTCCTACGTGGAAATTGCCCTTTACATTTGTGTCAGAATACAGACATCTATGAGTCAGGTGATCCCTGAACAGAGAGCCATCCATATTTCCTACTACAACATTTTATTTTCCCTTAAATCTCCCATTCAGGTATGATTGTCAGTCCAGATGATTTCTTCCAGTAACCTCATTTCCAGTCAAGCTGTGTTTTTCTCCAAGTATAAGATTGTGTTTGCTTCTTAATGACCTGAAGTTATTATCATTTAAATACAATGAACCCTCTGTGCCCATGACAGAAAAATTATGCACCTAAAATTTCCATAATATACATTTGCTATATCTTAAAGTGTACTTTTAGGTGGTCGTCTGGTCCATTGGAGATCATGTATTTATCAAACATTTATTTTTTATTTAGAATAATACTAGATATTTAACATGTGTTCAAGTATATTCACTTCACAAATATGTATTCAGTTACTTCTTATATTCCGAATACAGCTCCAGAGATAGGGACATAAGGAACACAGTGCATTACTGCGGTTACTAATAACCCATGCTCTGATTAATACATTTCTCTGAGTGAGGTAACTGGATGTTTCTTCAAACAGGTTAGAGTATGGTTTCTAGGGTATTTTCATTTGCTTCTGAAAATAAAAATAAGCATGAAAGAATCAAACACTATGCAACATATTAGAAAAAAATGTAAATATTAATTTAAGCTGAAACTGTGTCTTCAGTATTGAATTTATATGTAGTGTATTTTATGTCGGGGGCTGGAGATAATGATTTGATGTTTGCCGGGCTCCTTCCGGTTCAGGTAGTGCCTTGGGAAGGACCAGGCCTGCTGGTTCCTCCCTAGGCATTGAGGGGATGATGAGCGTTGGAACACCCAGACCTCTCCTGGCCACAGGAGAAAAACCACACTGAGTCGGGAGTCTTTTTGATGCAGGAACTCGCAGAAACAACTCACTTTATTACTCTGAGCAGTTGCCTATATCCTGTTGGGGACGAAGGAGGGGACTTTAGGATGGGGGAAGAGGTAAGGACCAATAGTAAACTTTAACTATTGAAATGGTAATTACAATTGCCACTTAGAAGTAGCAGACCAGAAACCATTAGGAGTCTTGCAGAGTCCTAGCTGGCCAGAGACAGGTCGCCAAACTTTAGCTAGGTTCAGGAAGTTCCACTAGGCCTCACGCCTGGGCCTTTCAGGGCCCAACAGATGTTGCATTGTGCTTATAAATATTGTTCAAATTTACAAAGGGTTTTTAGTACTTTTGGTATCAAAATTGTATCTAGAAAATATGGAAATTTTAATACCTTATTCTCAAATATTATATTTATATGTATTTTATTAAGATCATAGCAAAACACCTGTGATAAATATTACATTGTTCATAAACCACAGACATTGAGATTTATCAGATAAAATATATGTCATTTGTCCATTTGTACTTCTGATGGGTCATTTGATTTAATGTCAAGAACTATACAAAACATTAAACTTGGTACAAGAAATAAAGCTAGAAAAATATTGAAGCGAGAATAGCTGTTTTTTGGAGCTGTGTTGGGATGAAGCATAATCTTTATCATTCCATTACTATTTTACATTTCCAGCTTTATTGAGTTGACTAAAGCATTTTATACTTGCTTATTATTTTTATTTTGCACATAGTGTTTTAGGTACCATTTATTCTGCCACTTTCAAATACGATTTCTTTGAACCTTGGCGTAGTGGCACACTGGGAGGCAGAGGTGGGAGGATTGGCATGAGTTTGAGGCCACCCTGAAACTACATAGTGAATTTCAGCTCAGCCTGAGCTAGAGTGAGACCCTACCTCAGATACCACCCCTTCAAAAAAAAAAATCCAAAACACCAGGTGCTTGAATTGCTTCACATCCCTCCTTCCTTTCCTCAACCCTCACTCACCCACTTCCCCCACCAATATCCTCCCTATATTTGCTCACATTTTATGCATGTCTTTTCCCTCTTTCCTTAGCCCTCTTCCAGCTCATCTCTTCATCTTTACTTTTGAATAGAATTCTACCTTTGTGAATTTTACCCACAATTACCTACAAATATTACTGGCTAATACCTGCACATTTCTTTCTGAGTTTCGGTCATATTACTTAATGCAATTATTTCCAGGTCTTTCCATTTTCCTGAAAACTTTTAAATTTCATTTTCTCCATACTGCTGAATGAATTAAATTGTGAGTATGTATCAGAATTTCTTTATTGGTTCATGTATATATGGGCATGCAGGCTAATTCCAAATCTTATCTAGTCATAATTTTTTTGGCTTATAATAGTCAATCCCATGAAAATTCGTAAAATGAGCTGGTGGAATAGATTCAAATATAGATAGACAAACTTATAGGAGTCCAAACACAAATTAAACTTCCAAACACACTGTTGATATTGGGAAACAGAAATATTTCACTAGCCATTATGATATTGGTGTGGTTAAAGGTTTCCCATTCATATGTTGAAACATGAATTGCACTGGTAATGATTTAGGATGTGTGGACATTGAGTGATCATTAGATAGAAAAGATGAAGCCCTCTCTCTGGGATTTGGGTCTTTCATAAGAAACCCAAGAAGCATAGCTGCCTTCTTTTTTGTTTGTTTGTTTGTTTGGTTGGTTGGTTGTTTTTTCGAGGTAGGGTTTCACTCTAGCTCAGGCTGACCTGGAATTCACCCTGTATTCTCAGGGTGGCCTCGAACTCATGGCGATCCTCCTACCTCTGCCTCCCGAGTGCTGGGATTAAAGGCGTGCGCCACCACGCTTGGCATACCTGCCTTCTTATACCATGTGAGAATGCAGTAAGATGGCATCAAATGTGAACCAGAAAATGTACCCTCTTCAACGAATTTTCCATTTTTATTTGGTTAGACTACTCTACATTGAGAAATGTACAATGCAAATTATTTTTGGTAGAAAGATACCCAGTGTATCATAATTTTGATATCATTCCTATCAGAATAATAAGAATAATAGTTGAGTGATATTTCCATATTGAATGCATCAAAAACAAACTACCAACAACAGCAGCCATAAATGTAAACATAAAGACATAATTGACATATTTGAACTACTGACTGACTTTATATATGTAGTTATCATTGTCTAACTGGAGATAGGTTTAATGGGAAGTCTCTACTCCAATTCTTAGGCCATATTTAAAAAAAATAAATAAATAATGATACTAGAGAGATACTAGATGTGTGCTTTGCTTAGTAACATGAATATTTATAAAGAGAGAAAACCTTGGTTAAATAAGAGAGGAATTTTTTAACATATTCATTTGGAAGCAGGGAATTTTGGAGTACAAAAATTATTTTATAACTACATTTAACTTCTTTTTGATGTGGAAAACCCAACAAAAATATATAATATTTAGACCTTGCAATATTTTGAAATATTTGAAATTATTTTGAACCACATTTTATCACAGAAACATCTTCAATTCTCAGTAAGAACATATCATTGTACAGGGATATCATACCATCTGTCTTGTAATTACACTTCTTAATTAATGATGGCAATTAGCCAATGAAAGTATAAATTTGAAAGCCAAACATTTGAAAGCTACCAAAACTGGTGGAAGTGAGTTGTTTCTGAGAATCAACATATTCAGAATGTTCCTTATTTCATTATAAAGTCACTCATTGATGAAATAAGTTTAATTACGAAAATATGAGTTATTGCTATTTATATTAGTTATGGGAAAACAATGGAAAAGCAAGACTCCAATATGTTATCCATACAGATGTTTGAAAGCATTTTATTTCAGTAGAAAAAGCTACCCCAGGGTATTTCTCCATATTCCTTCAATTTGCTTATCTCTTCTCAGAAGGGTCACTAGAGAATCCTTCCTATAAAGAATGATGAATGCCCGGGTGTCTAATTATACAGGACACTATGCAAAATTGAAAGGAATGTACTAGCTAAGATAATTATTTCCCCTTTGCCTGATTAAAAGTTGACACTATACAGAGTTTAGTTTTTAATATACTTAACTTGTGAATTGAGCATGCTATTGCAATTTTGTCTCCAAATTCACCTTTGCTATGTTACACTTAAAAACAAAATATCATTAAATATTGCAAAACAAAAAATAAGTGGTTATAAATATATTATTTTGTATTTAGCATTTTCTTTTTGCTTAGACTGACATTAATTTAATATCTTCTTAGTGTATTTATTTTGTGCTCTGAAATGTGCTATATTATTTTTTAGTATAGTCTTATTTGAATGGTAATTTTATTGCATTTCAATTAAAATAAAATTTACAGTTGTAATTGGAATATCATTAAATAATGATACAGGGCTGAAGAGATGGCTTAGCGGTTAAGCGCTTGCCTGTGAAGCCTAAGGACCCCGGTTCGAGGCTCGGTTCCCCAGGTCCCACGTTAGCCAGATGCACAAGGGGGCGCACGCGTCTGGAGTTCGTTTGCAGAGGCTGGAAGCCCTGGTGCGCCCATTCTCTCTCTCTCCCTCTATCTGTCTTTCTCTCTGTGTCTGTCGCTCTGAAATAAATAAAAATTTTAAAAAAAATAAATAAATAATGATACAGAAAAACAACTGGAGTTGCAAGGAAGCAAGACTTAACAAATTTGACTTGAGGGTCAGTTTTACAGTATTTGTATTAAATCAACAGTATCAGTTAATAATGTGCAATGTAAACTCTAGTTTTTTCATGTGGATGTGTGTTTAGGCATGTAAATGTCCATGTATGTATATACATGAGCACATGTGTGTATATGTATACATGCGTACACATGTATCTGAAGGAAGAGTTTGACATATGGCATCTTGCTCATCAAAAACTTCTTAAATGTAGATGTTTATGTCATTTGATCAATGTCGTTCTCTCTTTTGGTTATAGAAACTTCTTTTTGTAGATTACACAGAATATCAGGGAAAACCAAGGCTTGTCAAAGTGTCCTGCATTGTTTTGGGGATGTCATGGGCCTGCCTCCCTGACCCATAGAAAACTGGGGATGTGAAACATTTCTGACAGGGGGATTTATCTACAATGTCCTGAAGCTTCAGGGTAAAGCTTTCTCTGCCCCAGCAGAGAACTTGCCCTCAAATGCATGCACAGTGTCTGCACGTGTCTCTGTCACTCTTACTGTGCATTTCGATTAGCTAAAAAGTAGGCTTCTAGAGTACTTACTCATATCATCTTTACTTTCTCCAGTATGTATGTCTAGCATGTTTATATTCTAGGCCTTTTGAGGATTTACTTCCCTGCTAGTTGAAAGGCTTCTGAGAAAAAAGTAAAACTGTCTTGGCAATGAAATGGGCGATTAGATTGTGAGGTTCATGTTGGTCATAAGAGGAGCTACTCTCTGAGTCCTGGGGGCTTTGTCTAATGTTGTAGCTACAGTTCCCTGGAGTACTATACTAACTCTTCCACAGTTAAGAAAATCTCCTAGAGTTACCTGTAATTTTTACTTAGTATTCTTGCTCACTGTAATATTTATAGATATAAATAGTAGTACTAACATGTTGGATGCCAGAATTACATGTTTGGCTTATTATGTTGGACCAAATGCTATATGATAGTTCTTTTTTCATGTGTGTGATATGTGTGATGGTGTGTGTGATGGGGTGTGTGTGTGTGTGTGTGAGATGTAGGTGGTGTGCACATGTGCACATGTATATGTAGATACAGTGTACTCTTCAAAGGAGGTTTTCCCATTCCTTACTCATCTGGCTGATTTTTCTTGCAATGGATTGGCTTTGTTATTTTGAAGGTTGCTATTTCAGGATCTCCAGAACTTCAGTGATCTCTGCTCCCTACAGGACTGGGATTACAAATAAGCATGGCCATGCCCAGCTGTTTACATGAGTATTAGAGATTCAGGATATATCAGGCCATTTCAGGCTCACGTGTTTGTGTTTGAATCACACTTAACTACTGAGCAATCTCTCCAGAACATGTGATTTTTTAAAGATTATCTTGTGGTGTTAGAACACACAGGCATCTAGGGCCAGCAGGGAGTTCCATTGTGAGTACAGAACTTCATTTTCTGGACACCTGTTGTTCAGCAGGGAAAACATACTTCATGTTGAGAATTGTACACTTATAATAATGAGCATGGTAAATTTAATAACATTATTTTTATCACAATTTAATATAGACCAAATAGACAAGCACAAATAAAACAATCAAACAAAAGACCTTTTGCTTCCTTTTGCCGATGATGTCTTTTATACTCAGAGCACAACATCCTGCCTTATTCACTCTCACAAATAATACCCCTAATTAATTTTTCTAGTTGAATTTATCATTGGATTTATTTGTATTTGTAGTACTTTTTTTACTTTATCCCTAGAATTAGAACAGATTACTATATCTCATATACCACTAAATCACCAGTACATATAAGTGAATTAAAAAATGTGAAGTTTTAAGGAAATTGTGAAATGTCTTGAACCCCATTAACATCTAAACAAATGAAACATAGCTATTTGAGAAAGTTGTACAAACTTAGCCTTGATATTTAATGGGGTTTGTAAGCAAATGGATTGAATTATCTGAATAATGAGGGCGAGAAGGATTGAAAACCTTTTAAGTGGAATGTGAGTGATAGATGAGCACCTAGCCATAGACACCTAAGGACCCAGTAAAATGGAAAAGCTGGAGCATTAATTGGGATAGGCTGAAATTACGTTTAGATTGGCTCATTTGTCATGAGTGTGAACGGGAACAGGGGAAAGTAAAGTGAATGAAAACTAGAATAAATAGTGAGAGGAAAGAATGGGCGACAGTGACAAAATGTGGGCATATAAGCCAAATAGTGAAGCAATGAACATATGGAACCATATGTATGGTGGACAGAAACATGAACTACTGGACCAAGTAGAACTTTCCGTCTCCTTCTTAAGTATGTGAGATTTTCAAAACCTAGATCCATTGACATATGTAATTTCCAATTCAAGTGTTCCATTTCTAGAAATTATTTTCTGAAGTGAAGTTATTAGTGATAATAATAATCATGATAGTGATATAAATTTAATAACAGAAAAGTTAAAAATATGATATATCAGGGAGCTATGGGTCTATTTTCAAGTGTACTGTGATAGTTTTCTTTTTGTTAACACTGTTCAATGTAATAGATGAAAACCTGATGTACCATTATTTTATTTTACTGATAATATTGGTGGAAGATTAAAACAAAATGTCAGTTTCTTAATCTGATGAGTATCTAATATTTAATAATACTTTACTCATAATTACAGAATAAGCTTTCACAATACATATCTGCTAAGCTCACTCAGCATTATGGACATTTCCTATCTTCTTTCTTGTCAAAATTATCTTGCAAAAATATTATAGCCAAAAATAGACACACTCCAGAAGTAGCACTTCTTCATGGAGGTAATACTGGTTACACTGAGCTATTGTGTCCTTGTTATAAACAATATACTTTTATACTTTTGTTAGTTCATAATGTTTTAAAAATATTTTTGGAGCTGGGTATGGTTCTGCACACCTTTAATCCCAGCACTCAGGAGGCAGAGGTAGGAGGATCGCCATGAGTTTGAGGCCACCCTGAGACTCCATAGTGAATTCCAGGTCAGCTTGGGCTACAGTGAGACCCTACCTCGAAAAACCAAAAAAAAAAAAAAAAAAAAAATTGGAGGCAAGCCCAACAGCTGGCCTGTGTTTTATGCAAGAGAGAAATAGTGAAACAGAGATAAAGTGTGAGAGAGAATTGGCACACCAGGGCCTCTGTCACTGCAAACTCCAGACACGTGCACACCCTTGCACGCATGTGCAACCTTGCATGTTTGCATCACTGTGCATCTGGCTTACATGGGACATGGAGAGTCAAACGTGAGTCCTTAGGCTTCGCAGGCGGGTGCCTTAATCCCTAAGCCATCTCTTCAGCCCCATATTTTTCTAAATTATTCACATGTTCCTATATGTATGAGCATATATGTGCATATGCATGTGTATGTGGGTGTACAATGTGTTTTTGTGCATGCATAGGCCTTGACTCCCAAACACAAACCATCTCCTTTGAGACAGAGGGTCTCATTGACCCAGATCTCACTAATTATGTTATACTGTCTGCCTGGTGAATCCCAGATACCCTTCTGCCTCAACCTTCTGGGGCTGAATTACCCCTCCTCACCTAGCATTTCATGTCGGTAATGGGGGTCTAATTAAAGTCTTCATGCTTTTTAGGCTTAAATTTTACCAACTGAACTATTTGCCCAGAACACTGTTGAGAACTTTTGACAGGAGTATCACTGTTTTTCTAAACAAATGTCAAACCTGTTTCACTGAATTGTTAATATGAGAAAAATTCTCAAATCAATCTTAAAGTTATCATTTATTAAATATAATGAGTTCAGTGTTTATAATCTAATATGGTGTTATATGTTCACTTAAAAATCATGTAATAACAAAAAATATTTATTAAAAATAATCCTGGCAGGTTCTATACATACAAATTCAAGTCATAATTAATGGAAAAAAACTTTAAATAAGCTGTCTGTATGAAATCAATGCATACTGACTCCTGTTCATGATATTCTTTTATAATACTAGAACATAACACATATAAAAAATTGACATTGTATTAGTTATCTTAAAGAGCATTTGAAGCATATGAGCTTGTGTAGGTTATATGAAGTTCTTTAAATTAGTGAACTTTGCTATCTATGAGAGCATTATCCTGCAGATATAGACTGGCAGCATACATAATAATTTGTTCATTCATTTATTCAATTATAGGTAATTTGGATACTTCAAACTCTTGATTAGTGATTTTCTTATTTTTTAGTGTTTATTATTATCATCATTAAGAAGATGGTTCATAGGGGTACGTCATGTTGGTGCCCTCTTTTCACTCATCCCTGACCTATCCCACCGGGAGTGCTCCTCAGTAGGGTTTCTTAAATTTTTTTTAAAATTTTATTATTTATATTGAAAGAGAGGCCTTCAGTTGCTGTGAATGAGCTCCAGATGTGTGTGCCCCCTCTGCACATGTGAACCATTACACACTTATGTCACTGTGCATCTGGTTTGCATGGGATCTGGTATTCAAATATGAATTCATAGGCTTCACAGGCAAGCACCGTCACCACCAAGCCACCTCTCCAGTCCTTGAATAGTGTTTTTTTTTTTTTTTTTTTTTTTTTTTTTTTTTTTTTTTAATGAAGGCTTTCCTATAACTTTTAGAGGTCCCAATTTTCCTTTTCTGGGCATATGCACTAAAGTGTAATTGCTGGATCTCATGGTAGATTTTTGACCATCTGAAGAATTTCAACATTATTCCCCTTAGTGTCTATTCTTTTTATGGTACCAACTTTTCCACATTTCAATTTACATTTGATAGTTGGTATTATTTGTTTCTTAGTAATTCTCCTAATGTAGAAGAAGATTATATCTCAGTCATTTTCATCTAAGTGTCTGTCAAGATTAGATGATGTTGATTATAATGTCATAAATTTGGTAACTATTGCATATTGTCTTTCTAGAAATGTCTCTTTCTGTTCCTGCCAAGATTTTAGTTGGATTATTTGATACCTTGCCTTTAGCATGGTAATACTTTGTTTCAGGTTGCGTGCACACTTTGTATGTACGCATCATGAGTTGGTATCGTCATTTCCCTTTTCCCCAACCCCATTCCTCAGAGGGACTCTCCTCAGTGCGAATGCTGGCTTTCCCCATGGGGCGGTGGTTTATGAGTTGAGAGAGCAGCAGCCAGTCACTTAAGGCAGGGGGTACTACCTCCTGATATTCCCTCTTAATGTCTGCAGATATTGCTGGATAGCCAAGGCCTGCTGCCATTCCTTATGAATTTTGAGGTCATTTTGTCTATCTCTGTGAACAATGGTGCTGGAATTTTTATTGGCAGTGCACTAAATCTGTTTATTACTTTTGATAGAATTGCCATTTTTATAATATTAATTCTCCCTATCCAGGAGCATGGGAGGTCTTTCCATCTTCTCAAGTCCTCTTCGATTTCTTTCTTGAGTGTTTTTACATTTTCGTTATATAGGTCTTCACAACCTTGGTTAGTATCATTCAAAGGCTTTTTAAAATTTTTCTAATTTTATTTTATTTTTTAAAATTAATTAATTTTTTTATTGACAACTTCCATGATTGTAAACAACATCCCATGGTAATACCCTCCTCCCCCCACCACTTTCCCCTTTGAAACTCCATTTTCCATGATATCCCTTCCCCTCTCAGTCTGTACGTTTGTACTTTGCATATAGAAAGGCAGTGATTTTTCTCTGTGAGAGCAGGTAAAGCCCTGATGTGGTATTGATTTCAGAGTGAATGACAAAAAGAGTGATGTGAGAGGCGGTCAAGGGCAAATCCGCTGTGGGTTGTCTTTAAGTGCATCAATTACTTCCCATTGATATTAGAGAGAGCAGCATGACCTGAGATCCTTCCAATTGCATGGACACAAAGGGAAGAATAAAGGGTCATTACCATTGCTTTGTGTGAGTTGATGTATACATGTAAAATTTTTCTACCATAACATATTGTTGAGCTACGTAGGACTGTGAATTAGCCAACAAATTTTCAAAGGTAATAGCACTCAATAGACAGCACTTGAAAGGTAGAGGTTGGAGGATCACAGTAAGTTTGAGACTACGTAGTGAATTCCAGGCCAGCCTGAGATAAAGTGAGATCCTACCTCAAAAAACCTGTATATATATATATATATATATATATATATATATATATACACACACACACACACACACACACACTGTGTGTGTGTGTGTGTGTGTGTATGTGTACCATATATATATATATGTATATATATATATATATATATATATATATATTGTAAAAATATATATTATATATAAAATAAAAATATATTTTATTATTTTAAAATATATATATATATATTATATGTATATATATAATAAAAATATATTTTATCATATATATATTATTATATATATGTATACATATATAATAAAAATACACTGCTATGTCAACTTGGAGATGACTTTTAAGCTTCAATTCTTAGCAGTCAGATAGATTTGTGAGACAGAAATTGAGAAGCAAGGTTATAACTTGGTAGATAAAGCTATGTGATAGTTAGGAACTAAAATGAAATAAGTGGTGGAATTAGCCTTATAATTTTTCTACCTTCACATTTATCTGTAACGTGTGAGGAATGAATCATCTTGTTGCTAATAATGCTTCCTCCGCTCAACCCATTCACTACCTGTGTCCTGCATGTAAAACAGTAGAACACAACACTGGCCAGATTGCCAAGAGGTTAGGCAACATGACGCAGAGTAGTCACAAGAACCATGAAAAAACTATTTTGAAGGAAAAAAAAAAATAACAATAGAGCCAAGCATGGTAGTGCACGCCTTTAATACCAGCACTCGGAAGGCAGAGGTAGGAGGATTGCCCTGAGTTCAAGGCCACCCTGAGACTACATAGTGGATTCCAGGTCAGCCTGGGCCAGAGTCAGACCCTCTCCAAAACCAAAAATAAATAAATAAATAAAATAAAAAGAACAATAAAATAGTAAATTTCAGTGTAATATAAACATGCATAAAATAGAAAGCAAAAATTAGCTAGTGGGATAATTACTATTTTTTCATTTTTCTATTAGTGTAAGTAAGAAAAAGTGCAGCACAGCAATAGTGGTGGGAGACTTGCACATAGATAAGCAGCAGAGAACATACTATTAAACATACGCATCTACAAAGCTCATGTTGGGCTGCAGAAGTGGATGTGGGAACAAAGTGCCTTGCTGCGTAAGCACAAGTGCCTGAGTTCAAATCCCCAGAATGCATGTGAGAAACCGGAGCTGTGGTGTCAACACCAGCATTCTCAGCACGCCTATGGCGAGAAGGGAGATGAGAACAGAATTGCCCTGTTTCCTGCCAGGGAGCTCTGTGAACTGAGAACACTGAACCTGCCTCAACCAAGGGGGGAAGTGTTACCATGAAGTTTCATATACATCCATGGCTCACATGCACCTGAAATTACAAACATACACACACACACGAATCCTATTTAAACTCACACACACCATACATAAACAAACACACACACACATACACACACACACCACGTATCAGCACAGCATACACACACAACAACAAGCCCTACATAAATACACACACGCACCATATGCATGCACACACACCACACATAAACACACACACAACATACATAGACACACATGCCATACACATATGTATACACATAATATGCATAAACACACACACAAACAAACCATATATAAACACAATTCCCCATACATAAACACACACACTATATACAAACAGTCATGTCATACTTACATATTAAGTGAAAAATCTCTCCTTACTATTTATTATCTATTAAAAATAGAGAACATAGAGATTAAAATTAGAGGTGGAATTTCATGTATCCTGATATTTAAATTTAATTGTAAATCTCTGTTTTATATTACAATTTTAACATATTTTTAACAATGACTGTATATTGACAATTAGGTAATAGTGCAGAGTATTAATTGTGTGTTTCTAAGGGCACAATTATAAACACAGGTTGAATTACTTTTATGATAATATTTTTAGATTTTCTTCATTAATTATGTTTATAAAATTAACAAAATAAAGATAAATTTTATTTTGATAATACATAATATTATCATCCTGTCACTTTCATTTGTACTTTTTGAGTAGGCAAACAGTGCATTTGTTAATAGGATCTTGATATACTGACATGTGCATGTGTGTATTCATGTTCATATATGTAGGAAGACATGTTTACAGGCATGCTTGCAAATGTATGTCTTTCAATATCATTGGAATTCTTTCCTATCTCTCCTCTTATTCACTTTGATTTCATAGAGTAGCTACAAGCATTAAAAAGCAAAATAAATTGAAAGTCTGTGTAATTTAAGGAGTTCTGTGTCTCAAAGTATTATCTGTAGGTGCAGGTATAATTAGATGTGTGGTATATATCTATTTGGTGTATTTTATATAGTCTTTTTGTTTGTTTGTTTGTTTGTTTGTTTTTGGTTTTTCAAGGTAGTGTCTCACTCTGGTCCAGGCTGACCTGGAATTAACTCTGTCTTCTCAGGGTGGCCTTGAACTCATGGCAATCCTCCTACCTCTGCCTCCCGAGTGCAGGGATTAAAGGCATGCACCACCACGCCCGGTGTGTTTGTTTTGTTTTTCAAGGTAGGGTTTTGCTCTAGCCCAGGCTGAACTGGAATTCACTATGTAGTCTCAGGACAGCCTTGAACTCACAGCAATCCTGTTACCTCTGCCCCAGAGTGCTGGGATTAAAGGCATGGGTTACCATGCCTGGCTTGTAATTTTCTTAATTCAAGAAAAATAGAACGCACAAATGGAACCTAGTTAGAATAATGAGGTTGTATTTTGATTTCCATTAGGAAATCGTATTAATCTGAAGTTATTTTAAAGTAAAATATTAGAACATAAAATATAAACATTTGTGGGATGCCATGTGACAGGTCACTACATACATTGCAAAGTCTAACTTGATGTCCACAAATGTTTATCATTTCTTTATGTATAAACTCCTGGAATCATAGTCAGTGTAACAGCGTGTAAGAGTGTCTTACTCTGGTGTAATTGCCGTCTTTCTCCAGATGATTTGTACTCTGGTCTCTCAGTAAAAGGAAGCTATCATTCTACTCTCCTGTGTAACAGCAAATTTTCTATATCTCACTTATGAGCAAGATGTTACTGTCACTTGCCTTTTTGTGCTTGCCTTATTTCATTTATCATGATTGCCAGTTCTATTCATGTTGTTGAAAAATACAGAATTCCCTCCTTTTATGGCTGAATAGAATTCCACTTTATACATGAGTCACATTTTCTCTAACCATTCATTAGTAGATGGTGACTTGGATTTTTAGATGCACCTCTGGCATAGTCATTTAATTTTCTTTTCCTAAATACCAAGTAGTGGTAATGCTGAAAAATGCTTTTTATCATTATCAGAGAAATATCCAAATTTTTTTCTGTAATGAGTATAGTAATGTGCTTTCTTGTCTCTAGAATACAAGGCGTTCTTTTGAACCCATCCTCACCAGCATTTGCTATCTTCAGTCAATTTTATAACCAAAATAATTACTGAAATGAAGTAATATATAATTGTGATTTTGATTCACATTTTCTTTAGTAATAGTGATATTGAGCTTATTGTCATGTAATTTGGGGGACATCATGCCTGCTTTTGAGACATATATGTTTATTTATTTGTGTGTATCTGGATACATGTATGTATTCATGTTCATATGTGTAGGAAGACATGTTTATAGGCATGCTTGCACATGTATGCATGTGAAAATGGAGCCAAAGATCCAAGTTAAGTGTATTCCTCAGTCACTCTGCATTTCATTCTTTGAGACCTAATCCTCACCAGTCTATTTAGCATGCTAGCCAGTGAGCCTCTGGGGATCTTCTGTCTCTGTCATCCCAGTGTCTGCACAACAGGCAGACAGCTCTGACATTTTGTGTGAGTGCTGTGGACCTACACTGAGGTCCTGATGATTCCAAAGGAAACACTTTATTCACTGTCCCCAGCATTCTTTTGATATAACATTTGTATAAAATTATAGTGTTGTACTTTGTAATATTTTATTACTTTTGACTATACTAATTCCACATTTTAAGTATGTTTTTAATATTTTATAATCACTTATGAGAGACAGAGCGAGAGAGAGAGACATAGAAGGAGAAAGAGAGAATGGGCACACCAGGGCCTCCAGCCACTGCAAATGAACTCCAGACACATT
This sequence comes from Jaculus jaculus, assembly GCF_020740685.1. Taxonomy (NCBI): domain Eukaryota; kingdom Metazoa; phylum Chordata; class Mammalia; order Rodentia; family Dipodidae; genus Jaculus; species Jaculus jaculus. The sequence continues at coordinate 77,544,956 of NC_059115.1, forward strand.
TGCATCTGAATTTATGTGGGTTTTGGGAAATAGAACCTGGGTCCTTGGGCTTCACAGGCAAGCACTTTAAAGGCTAAGCCATCTCTCCATCCCCATTCTACATTTTTACTGTTTAACAAAATACATGGCATTGTTTAAACATTGTTGAAAAATATAGTTCCTTTACTTGTTATTCTTCATGAAAATTCTCCTGAAGTTAAAAGTTAGGATTAGACATAATGCTAGCTGTTAAGAAAACTTAATCTTGTCTTAGCAAGAGAGAGGGAAAGAATAATTTACAAGCAAAGAAATGGAGGAAGAAAGCAAGGTTGTGTATTGCCACAGTAGCAATAGTTATCTTTGGTTTTGTATGACCAAAGGAACAATTTCTTCTTTATAATGATATCTAAGTCATTAAGGAAAGCAACTGTTAAACATGAAGACATGCCCTTTCTATTTTTTCATGTCTCAATCCTTCTCTTCCTCATCAGTAACGTTTCCATTAAAGGAAATCTGGGTAACGACCACTACAGAATGAAAATTATGAGAACATAATTATGAGAAAATTATGAGAACACAGTTTGTATGAGATGAAGGGATTTAACCTTTGTATTCAGTACATATGCATTTTGATCACTTACATAAGTTTATCAATTTCAGCCTCAGGAAAATGAATTCTGCAACATATATCTCACATTACTGTGTGGTTAACATGACTGTTATTTTTTGGAAAATAATCATAACAATTAGGATGCTATACTAAGAGGAAACAATACTTAACAATTTTAAATACATCTACTGTTATGTGTATATTATTTAAAGTCTTCTAGAGTTTCTCAAGATAAACATCTACATAAAAATAATCTAATCAGAGTCAACCATATTTGTATATTCTCTAGAAATTTGTCACTAAAAGTAAAATTGGTTACTAGGAAACTTTAGATTATTGATATCAATATTTTCTATTTTATTCAATAACAAATATTAAATTCTCTTGCACATCAATGGTCTATTTTTCATCAATGTGAAATGCTTTCTGAAAGAGGCCAAATGAAGTAGATTTGAGTGTCCTCAGAGCTGTTGATGCTGTGATTGGAACCGCTTGTGTCATCAGTTCATGGCTTCATATGTTTGATGTGTAGACATCTATCACAGCAAATTTGAATTGATATTTCTTTAAAAGGAGGCATTAAACCTTTTAAATAACTATTATTTTCTTTTCCTTAACAATGATGACAAATGTAGGAAGGTAAAAGCTTTTTTAATCTTGGAAATGCAGACCTGAAATAACAGTAATAAGAGTAATAAGTAAAAAATGGAAAATGATATCTCCAGTCTTTCTTTAGCATCCAGCTTTCTACACACACACACACACACACACACACACACACACACACACACACACATATACACACACACACGCCCCAAAGGGATACACACTGAAGTTTATGGCCTGAGCAATAAACACACCCTTATCCTAAACAGTGTGCATAGAACTCTGTTAGGTAACTTGGCTCCTTTAGATGTACCAAGCTGCAAACAATGAACTAGGTTTTTCTTCCACTAGGGACCAATATTAGGACTTATTCTGAATGTATATACATACATATATATACATATACATATATATATTTTTTCAGAATATATATATATATATATTCAGAGTATATATATATATATATATATGTATATATATTCAGAGTATATATATATATATATTCAGAATAACAGTGGAGTGCAGTATTTAACATGATTTGGTTCTGGATGATTATTCAGTAAATCAAATTGTGTCCTTTAAGTGGAAAGTTATTTACTCATATATGCCTATGTATAACTGAATATGTATATGATTAAAATCAGATATATCATGTGAAGGAATGAACACAATAGACAAACTGTTATTTAACCCAAACTGTCAGTCAAGCTTAGATAAGCCCAGACCACTCCCTGCTATTCTTGAGTTGGCCCTTGCTTCTTTGGAAGCATATCCTAATATTTACTTTTTTCTTAATCAGGACTTTTTATGCCTATTAGTGTGTGTATTTCTTCAGTTTTTGTGTGTGTGTAAGACACCAAGAATCAAGAAACATGAGGAGACCATTCATAACGTGAATATGTTATACATACAGGTTCTTTTTCTGATAGAAATAAGTAAGTGATGTTGTCACTTTTCAAATTTCAAAAATACATTCCTAATTTTTTTTTTACTTTTATGCATATTACCCAGTAAATAAAGAGAAAAAAGGACAACTGGAGATACAAATATTTATTTATGGCTTTTCCTAAACTTAGAAACATAATATATGAAATTAATTCTCAGTTCTGCTCATGAAAAAAATCTTGCAAAAAGAATAAAGAACCACTTTCATGTTTAAATATGGCTGTTAAAATGATGGACGCTATAACAGTGAATTAATGGATTATACTACTTAAGGCTCATTTCTTTCTTGGCACTCTCTTGAAGTCTTTCTGGTAGGTTACACTCCATTAGCATTCTTTCTTAAATGAGTTAGGATTGTGGCGGAGTATGCAAGTAACAGAATGTGAGAAGGGCGCATCTGGGTGAGGAGTGGCCATGGGAGCTGGGAACACAAAGCCAGAGCTAAGGCAACATGAAAGTCCACAGATCAGGCTGTTTGTAGGTAATTGTGGAGCTCAGGGAAGGGGCAGCCATCTGAATGGAGTGTCCACCTTAGGTCCTGTTTTCTGGATGAGACTTTGCTGTTGCTAGGTAAGCAAAGTCCAAGTACTCGTAAAGTCTTTTTGTCTGTTACAAAGTATTGGAATGCAAAGCCGCTGTATTCTGGCAGGAGTGCTCTTGAAAGGAGGCTGGTTGGACTTCAGCTGAATTTACACCCTAGAGCGATGGATTCACTAGTGACCTCAGGTGCACACCTAGATACGCAGGTAAAAATTGAGCAAGTCAGTAAATGTCATTAGCTATTCTTCAGAGAATTACAGGACCTGTTGTATGGCAGGTGAGTAGGGCTGTTTGTATGTGGGTATTAGAGAGTCCGGAAACTAAAGAAGTGATAAGAACACAGAGCTGGATCTATCACGACCTCCTCACAGGTGCGGTCCAGGGACTGGCCACTGAAAGCAAGTAAAGGTAAAAGTTCGGCTTGCTTTTTGACTCCAATCCTGATAATTTCCTATAATTGGGATGTGGCAGGATTATGAAAAACTGACAAACCTGTCTTTTCTCCTAAGGCTTACAATTACAAAGATTTTCAGTAAATGCTTTAAAGATTCTTTTTAGAACATTTGGAATAGAAATAAATAAATTGATGAATGAGATTATTTCTGTTTCCATCACAACATTTCTTAGCTTCCCCTGGGGTCCAGAGGCACAGTAATGAAGGGATAATAGCACCTAAGAAGTAGAAAGAAGCAAAGAATTTCCTTGAGCCCCTAATGGGAGAATCCAGATCATTTCACTTTGTTACAGGCCAGAAATGTCAGGAGGATCTGGACTTTTCTTATCTTTCCCTCTTAGAGGAGCTCTTCTTTCCTAGGAATGATGATCACTCTTATGAGAGAAAGCCCTTCTTAGAGGACTAACATTTCTTGGGAGACTGTCTTTCTCAGAAAACCTGACCCCATATACCTGATGTCAGGAAAGGACTAACCAGCATAGTGAAAACCCTAATCTGGGTCTCTAGGTGGGCTTGTTATTTTCTAGGATTCCACTCTTATCTTTTCTTGGGTAATCCCTCTGAATTTCTTCCTTCCCTTAAGAGCTCATACTATTAAAGCTATGCCTCCTAAAATACTAATAAAATCTTTCTAAACCTAATCTTCTGATCCATAGATTTTTTTTTAAAATCCATGAGACAAAAATATGGATGTCACTGAATCTGAGAGACTTTTGTGACCATTATTGGCCCTCTGGGGTCCTGCCTCATGAGATGTTACGCACAAGAGCTAAGATAAGGCTCCAACATTCAAAGACAACACAAACCCCATTAATAAGTGATTCAAGGTCTCATGTCATCATTGCTCAACCACTTAACAATAGCCTGGCTGACGCTGCCTCAGTTTCCTTGCATCTTCAATTCATTGTGCAACCTCTGCTGTGTCTTTCTCTGGTATCCATCAGATCACCTCTTTGTAGGGTCATGGGCATTCCCAATCTTCCTCTGAGAATTTTCTTCACAAATCCACCTGACACCTCAGTGTATTTGTAACTAGTGGTACTCTCTGACTAGGCAGCAGTATAACATATATAATATAACTTGTGTGTTCAAATTAAAATAGTGATAAAATAAAATGCACAATTTTTCACTGTTATAGGAAATAGTACTCTCAACAGGCCTTCCGCCATATTTAAAATTGCATGACAGGCTTTAGTAACAAGCATCAAGTCACCATGTCTTTTGAAATAGGTTGTTTTAATGACAGGTGCTAATTTGTATTTAAAAATAGAGACTGAGTACTTTCATATACAGAGTTGCAGTAATTTTTTTCAGGTAAAAAATTTTAAAGTAAAATATAGTTTCTGAAAAGTACAAAATGGTAAAAAGCAACAATTTTCCTTTCTTATTCCTACATTCTGTTAGGCTCCTTTGCAAGAGCAGTCAAAATTAACCTTGTTTAGGTACTCTTCCAGGTTTTAAAAATAAAAATATCAGTAAAATTAATTTTTCACTAAATATTTTCATTTTGGTAACATATTCTTGTTTAGCTGGTAAATTATAAAAAGTCCCCTCCCTTTTCAAAAAAAATATATGCATGGTATTTTGCTTTACGGATAGCTAGTATTTGTTTGATATGTATCTTCTTCCATATGGGCTGTTTTTAATCCTGTGCTCATAAAAGTCAGTTCAATGAAAACTAATCACATGTGGCTGTTTCCACTGCATGCCGATTTTATAGCTGGATGGCTTCTTAATCATAGAATTACTGGTTGAATGTAGATGTGCAATTTAGTGTTGATTGAAATCCTAAAGACACAGAAAACAGAAAAATCCAACGAGAGGAACTGTTTCTAAGCCCCCGACTCCCCGCCCTGAGAGTATATGAAGATGTTCATTCCCACTTCATGGCCATGTCACTTCCATCATTTGGGATGATGGAGGAAGCTGAGGTTGCTCTTCCCAGACACAAGGTAGAGTGACGCTGGATGGAGGAACCAATGCAGGCGAACTCTTGGAAGTGTCCGGTGGAATGAACTCAGAGTAGTAGTGCATGGAACAAGTCCTAAGGAGAATGAACGGTGGATAGAAATTTTTGGGTAGTAACCAAAGTTAAAATGCTGAGACAAGAAAGGTGTTACCAATTTGTTTGGTAGTCTCTCTCTGAGACAACTCATATTCTAGAGAATATAAGATATTAACATGAATTTATGGACATAGTGGTACATTCTTCATACATATTCTTTTTCCTTCTATATTTTTGAAGTTCCTTGAATTTGAGTTCTGATTTGATCTTACATTTGGGGAGGGATATCGAAAAATAGGCCTTATAGTACCTTGAAAAGGTGTAAGATTAATTTTATCATTCTTTGTTGACTGTGATCTGAGTATGAATTAAGAGACTGTATGTACATTAGTTTGTGTGATTCCCTTGACAAGCTCCTTAAAGTTTAAGAAATCAAATGGTGTATGCTTCAATATGTGTGTATGAACACACGTAAGTACAATATGTAAAATTGTACATAACATGTGGCTCTGAATCTCCATTAATTGAAATTCTATGACTTGATTGGAACAAAATATAGATGTTTTCAGTACCAGTCTATGAAATATATTGCAATAAAGAGTTTTAGTTCTATAAAAGAAAAAACAAATGGCTTATATAATATATTTGGCAAAAATATTAGCTTTCATTTTCAAAAAAAATTCTTAATAGTTCAATATTTTTAAGAAGAAATGTTTTTTCTAAACTTTATATAATAAGCAATTAGTTAAAATTCATATAGATACATTCCTGAAAGCTGTGTGGAAAACTTGATGACCTTGGATTTATAGAATATTCTCAAAAAATCATAAAAATAATGTAAGTCATTGAACTCCAAATAACACAGTTTTGTAAACCCCTGTCTAAATATCTTATATCTTGAGAAAGGCTTTTCACTTTATTAATAGTCTAATACCTGAGAATGATGTACAATATTATTTTGGAAATTTCCTTTTTCTAGGTGCCTGATGAACTGTTAAGATCATTTTTCTGCAATTGATGTAATACTCAGTACTTGAAGAAGTCATTGAAATGTTAGTTTCTAGTTATATATTACTGTGATAGTGCTTTCATTTTATCTGCACTTTTATTGGGTATATTAAATGTCTGTGGTAGTTCTAGTTCACTTACTGAAAAATGTTCACATTTCTCATAATATATTTTGTGGTTTTCAACATCTTAAAAATGATAATTCTTGCTTATTTTTTGATAAACCTCAAAGTCAAGTGGCAGAACTGTAACAAGAAGAAATTATTTGTAAAGAATGTCTTTCAAAGTGTTATTTTTCTTTTACTGGTGTCAGGTAATAGAAATAAAGTGTTAAATTAAAGGTTTAAAGTTTTAGAGTATAAGCACTTGGATCCGTCATACTGAATAAGACCATTGGTAACCCCCATAATTGCAGAATATAAATACTCAGGAAAGATATAGCAGGTAACTTTAAGGCATGACCCCATAAATGTTGAAAACTATATGCTAAGGTCTTCACATTCAGGAAAGAAGGATTCAAAATGGAGATAATCTTTTAGAAATACTATTTGGTGAATAATACATCATTCATTTGTTATAAGAAGAAATGATACTGTTATAAATTATATACTACATTTAGCTAATTATATTTTAGAACTATTTTTTTATTTATAGGATTATTATAAACATTATCCATTATAAATCAGTAAACAATACACTGAATTTTTTAAACAATTTAATTTTTGTACCTTAATATCAGGAGTTAATTTTTTTGTTTCTTCCTGAAATATCTTTGCTCCAATGATTTCAAATCATATAATTATAGTGAAATCAAAATAACCTATAGAAAGCAAAGTCAACAACATATTCTTGGGCTGGGTTTGATCCAGTTTGCATTTTCAACTTAATGTATTCACCAACAAAGAGATTTGTCAGTGTCTACTGAAGTAATATTTCTAATATTCAAATACTTAGGAAGACTGAGTCATAACTATTAAAAAATAAAATGGATAAAGACAACTATAAAAGCTAAAGGTATTTTTGTTTTAGCTTCTTTTTTAATTTCTTTATGAGAGAGAAAGAGGGTGAACACCAGGGGCCTGTAGTCTCAGCAAATGAATTCCAGATGTATGTGTCACCATGTGTATCTGGTTTATGTGTGGGTTGTGGGGAATCAAACAGGGTCCTGAGGCTTCACAGGCAAGTACCTGAACCACTAAGCCATCTCTCTAGCCCTAAGGTTGTTTTGTGATGAAAGAACAATGTGCCTTTAAAAGATCAGGCTTCATGCTGTTTATATGTAAATTAGGCGTTCCTTAGGGAAATTATGAAATTTTATATTTGTTTTGAGCTAATTACTGATATAAAATTTATTCACGCAATACTGACAAATGTAAAATGATAGTTATTTTAGCCTAGATTCACTTCTAACTATGACTCATGTTTCTCAAGAGCTATTATGAAGAATGTTATTTATAATAAATGTGATCTGCTAGAACTCATCTCCTCCTTCATGTCCATAAAGTTATTTAATCTGTCTTTCCAAAGGTGACTAGTCATCAGAAATCCCAGCTGGATATATAAATTACTAGACTCTCTCAGTAATATTTCCACATGATGGATATTAAGGATGTATGTGTGTGTGTGTGTGTGTGTGTGTGTGTGTGTGTGTGTGTGTGTGTGTGTGTATATATTTAAAAAATAAAGGAGGATAATTATGGTGAAGGAGGGTAAGTACCAATATAAAAACTACCTCTTTTTCATATATCTATGGATTAAATGTAATTTTTATACGAAGATCAATATAATTATAGGTATGGTTGTCAAGTGTGTCATTGAGTTTTTTGTACTAGACTTTAATAGGTTTGCATAATATCAAACCTATTACTATATTTGTTAGGACACTCTAATGTATCATACTCCAAATTTGATTCCTTTTTATTGGTCAGGAAGCAGTCAGTTATACTAATGAATCATTTTAACTTAAATAAACATCATTATTTCCCCATAATCTCATATGTGACTTTCTGATATTTCATATATGTGTGTGAAATATATATATATATAAGTCCTTGCCCACTTATTCCATGTTGTTCTTCATTCTCTCTCTCTCTCTCTCTCTCTTTCTGGTTCTTTTTTTTTTTTTTAACTCATTCCTGTTATTTGGCTCCAGCTTATTGTGTGTTTGTTGTTTGTCTTTTATTCTCTTTCCAGGATATCTTGGAGATTGCACCCAGAACCTCACACATGGAGACAGAGCTCTACTTCTGAGCTTCTCCAATATCAGAATATTTATAACATGTTTCTATCACAAAAAAGTGTCATCAAGCACCAATTGGGATACCCTAATGAAATGTTTACCTCTTACAGGTTCTTGATTTCTTACTTTGCTGTCTTGCCCTAAAGCATCATTCACATCAAAATGTTGACAGACCCAGTGTTATGCAGATAACAGCAGATTCTGTGAATCCAATGGCCACTTCAGATTTTGGAGTCATGGCTCCAGGGCATTCCTCCCTAGTGATATTTACTAGGATTCTTCTCACTCTGAATATTAGGCACACATTGAATTTGCCAATTACTGTAAAGGTTGTAATACAGTACTTCCTGAACCATGATATTATATTGCCTCTCCTTATAGTCTCTAAATACTGAGAACTATTAGTTATTATGTGCACATTATTATTACTGTTATAAAAATTACCATTGCTTATTCATAACTATAATTAATATGTTTTGCTGTGTCATATTCATGCTTGCATAGATAGATTCTTATCATGTCCCCTTCTTTTTTTCCAAATTTTCCTAGTTCCTACTGATTCATTTCTAGGATCCTTATATGTACTTTTTACCGATCAGTTTATTCATTTTAACATTTAACATAACTTTATTCTTCTAGTACATCTAAGAAAGGTAAAGCAGAAATGCTTATTTTTGTCCATTTTAATGTATCTGAACTGGTGTCACACTACATTTGGCTGTATTGTTTTGAAGCCGGGTAGATCCTCTAAAGTAATTGGAACTATAAGCTTGCATGAACATGCCCAGGTTATCAAGGCTATTTACACAGCTTACCTACTTACTTATCTAACACATGTTTGAGCGCATATATGAATGTGAGAGTTTCTGCCAAATAGTAAATCAAGAGAATTTTTGTAACATCAGTACCAGAAGAACCATATTTTAAAGTAAAACAAAATGGATATGAGGAAATGATTTTAATAATACAAATGCTACTGCAAGTACATGTAACCATTACTATATATATATATTTTTACATATGCTGACATAGTTTCTTTGACTCTTATAAAGAAAAACTGACATTAAGAAAAATCACCTGGCTGAGGAGGTGGCTCTGTCACTGAAGCGCTTGCTTTTTATTCTTTCAGATCTGAGTTGAGTCCTCATGCCCATGCAACGTTGTTTAGTGTGATGGCAAGACTAAGTAATTCCAGTTTAGATCGACCACGATGTCACTGGACAGCCAGTCTAGCCTCCTAGGCAAGCTGTAGGACAACAGCTGGTAATAATAAAGGTGGTCAGCATCTGTGAATGATGACAGCTTTTTTCAGCTGGTCTCATGCATATGCATGCGCACAAGCAAAAGAATGAAAAATGAAAACAAGTCAACTATTCAGGCCAAATTTAAAGAAAATCTATCAGTTTATCTTTGTGTGTGTTTATTAAGTATATCTTATTCTAGTTATACTAGACATGGAACATATTTTGTAGTAAACGAACTTGAATATTTGGCATCATCAATGCCATAATTTCTCGCCAGTTACTACTACATTTATATTTTATTGTTTTAAAAATATTAAGGTGATTTTAAAAGTTTTTATTGAGCCTGGTGTGGTGGTGCACACCTTTAATCCTAGCACTCGGGAGGCATAGGTAGGAGGATCGCCATGAGTACGAGGCCAACCTGAGATTACATAGTGAATCCCAGGTCTGCCTGGGCCAGAGTAAGACTCTACCTTGAAAAACAAAACAACAACAACAAAAATTTACCAAACATTCAATAATGCCTATTTGCAGAAATGCTAATCAGAGAAAAATGCTAATAAAGATCTTTGAAGCTATGGTAAGGCACGATGAAACTGCTTCCTTGGAGCCTCCTTCCATGGAGAGAGGAGGCCACTCCTATAGAAATTGCTGTAATATTGCTGGGCGAAGGATGCTTTTTCCCAGCACAGCTTCCAGGAAGTTGCAGAGACCTCTGACGATGTGCCTTCAGTTGTGATGTCATCAAAACAGCATGAAATGCTCTAGAGTTAAAACCCGTTTTGTACTGAGCTGTTGTTGTCTGTCCACCCGACCCCCGTGAGCCTGTTTTCTTGAACCGCAGGCCTTTCTTCGCAACCCCAAAAAGTTCTGGAAAAATTGCAGTGAAGAAAGACTTTAAACAAATTTTGTAATGTTTTGTCAAATTTGAGGTGACCTTTGCTGGCATATAATTTCTGAATATATTTGCTCTATTTCTTTACAGGTATTTGTTACAAATTGTGCATGATTTTATATGCTATTTTTACTTATTTTCCAAAGTGGAAAATGTTAAAAGTATTACATATGATCAAACCTGAGTTTTCTTTAATTACTTGGTAATTGTATTCAAGTAGCTGGTTGTAATATTATCCTATTGCTTATATATTTCGTTTGATTATTAATCTTTGGCTGTCAACTTGAAATAACTTCCAGTCACCATGGAAACCAGTCTCTGGTCATGTGTGTGAAAAATTTCCTAGGTTAGATCAAGTACGGGCATTACTATTTATGAGCACGGTACTTGGCTACCTACAAAGGAGAAACCTGCCTGCGCATGAGGAATGGCTTGGCTTCCAGCCTGCACCAGAGGGCTGTGACACTAGCCATGCTTCCTCTGTATCATGGTCACCATTTGAAACTGTAAGCTGAAATAAACGTTTTTCCTTCCATAATTTGCTTCAGATCAATTTATTTTGTCCTATTAATGGCATGTGAATTGATAGACGTTAGCTGGATTTTGTATGGAAATTCATGTATCTCTAAACATATTTACTTGACTTTAGTTCAGATTTTCATCTCTCATTTTCTGTGTTAGGTAATCTTGTTGTTTTTTTTTTTCCTATAATGAGTAATTTCTATAACAAATTCCTCATTTGTATGTTGGCATGGTTGGAAATTCATTAACAAACTCTAAACATCAAAAGGAACCATAATAAATACTTCGGAACATTTAGAAAATATTAGGGATACATTAACATTGTTGGTTAAGCTTTTATTTTTACTAATGATAGACAGGCTTCTGCCAAAGCTCTTGATGACCTGCCTGAGGTAAAAACAAAGACACTGCTGCTGAAGATATCATATACTGCTGACACAGAACACCAGGAGACCCAGCTGGAGCCCAGAAGAGAGCCAGTCACCAGACAGTTGCCCCATCTAATGCTGCAAATTGCTACATGAGCTACTGGGGGAAAGTGGCCAGCAGCAGTGTGAGCAATCAGGGTTCTACTGATTCAAACACCCTGGTAACATGTATGCACCAGTGCAATGGTGGCACTCAGCCTTGCTGGGTAAATAATAGCTTTCTGATTGGCCGAGAGATCCGCTCAGTGGAAAAGAACCCATATCTAGAACTGCGAAGCAGATCTGAAAGCTATGGAGGCAAAGATTATGCTCTCCACTGACAAGCTTCTATTAGTCTTTGGCTAACAGAGGGGCTATATCCTTCAAAATCTTCCTAAATTAATAATTCTTATCCAATTTAACCTATGCTGACATCACACTCTATTGGAGAATCTATTTTTCTTTTCCAGAAGGTAACAAGACTGGAGGAGATAAACCATCCATAGCACTTGAGCCAAGACCCAGCTGAGACTCAAAGATACAGAGGAGATGAGCAAGAGTGTAGCTACCATGGTGAGCCTGACCATCAGTGCCAGGGTGAAGGAGACAGACCCTGAGGACACTCAACACCTACCAAAGCAGAGATCCACAGGCTCTGAGAGCCCCTCACTGAAGTAGACTTAAAACACACCTGACATGGTTCAAAGAATTTTGCAGAAGAGGGGGTGGAAAGGTGGTAAGAGTCACAGGTTGGGACATCATACCAAGAGGCATTGCCCCCTCCAATATCTGACTGATACTCCCACAATGCATAACCCACAACATGATGGGGAATACCAGCAACCCCACTGAGGAGGGACCCTTGTAGAATGGGGTCAGGGACAAGGGGAAAATGCATGATGTATCCATATTAAATATGTCTATAATAAAAATAAGTTAATAAAAAAGAATAAGATAAAGAAAATATGTATGATCATAAATTTGTGGAAGTTAGGGAAAATGAAATATGAGCCAAAATTATATTGACCTCATTTTTATACCAAACACATTTTTACTCTTGAACTTCTCCATCATTTTATTCAAGAAAAACTCTAAGAAGCTACAATAATTTGTTACAGGTTATATTCAGTATAACATACATTTTCATTATTTCCAAAAAGAGAAATGTTTCCCTAAGTGACCCACATATATCTTTGTATCTTGGAGATCATTTAACAGATACACAATATCAAAATCACTCAATACCCCATCACCGTAAAATAAAACAAATTGCCTTGATAAAATGTTGACCTTCATTCAGTTGTAAGTATTTTCCCATATGCTGAAAGAGCAGTTGGGGAGGTTTGCATATACAATGTCCCCCATGGTAAGGTTATCCTCAAAACATTAAGCTGAAATAACCATTTTTATCACTCAAGCTGCTTCTAGTGTGGTGTTTTGTCTGAGAAATGAGAAGTTTACTGCTATAACAGTGATTCACAAATCTGGATCATTACAAGGGCAGCATGCTATTCTAGTGAATTTTTATTGTTCATTTTCATACACACAACACCTTAAACACAAGCATTGTTTTAAGGTAATTATTTAGAAAAAAATAGAAGCACTAGTTTGTTTCACCTTGACCCTTAATTCTATGACTTTTTTTTTTTTAAGTAGCAATTTTGTATGGACACATCATGTGTTGGTTCCATCATTTCACTTCTCCCTGAACCCACTCCACTGAGAGCCCTCCTTAGTAGGATTTCTGGTGTGATTTCTCCATGAGGTTATGGGTTATGAGTTGAGAGAATAGAAGCCAGTCATTGTAGGGTTTTTTTTTTTTTTTTGAGTTTTTTGTAGATTCTAGATAGTAGGTCTCTGTCCGTGGTATAGTTGGTGAAGATTTACTTTCACTCCATGGGTAGTTGGTTGGCTCAGTTTATGGTATGTTTGCCTGTACAAAACAGTTTATATTCATGAGATCCCGCTGGTTTAATTCTTCAGTTATTGGGGTATTGTTCAAGAAGTCTTTTCCCATTCCTATATGGTGGAGAGTTCCCATATTATTCTAACAAGTTGTTTGAGAGTTTCAAGTCTTACATTAAGGTCTTTAATCCATTTGGAGTTGATCTTCATGGTTTTATCACATTTTATTAATAATTGTGCCAAAATGAAAAGTAGTCAGTCAGCTTTTAAGTATGGAATTATGGCTGTTGCCATGGTGTGCAAGGACACCATAGCAATCTGGTCACAACTTTGCCCAAGTTATATCTAGTTATAACAAGACTTTCTACCACAGAACTCAACATACATTATAAATCACATACAATTGTCAGTGTTGTAAGACAGCACTGAAAGTTACCAAGGATGGAACAATGGAGAAACATACTATCCAATTCAGAATTTGTAACTGTAGAATCACTGTAGAAAGTTCTATGAAAGTTTCCTATAATGATAAGCATATATTTGTAATATGACACTGAAATTTCATTTCCAGATATATTTCCAGTAAGAATAAGCATAAATTTCTATGGCAAGATTTGTTGATTAATCTTTATGCCAGCTTCATAATAAACACCTAATTTAGTGCATATACTTTTCTTTTATGCATACACTCAATACCACAGAATAATACAATAAGATAACCTGGTGGCATGCTCAGAAAATAGTGAGTTACGAAAGAATTATGGTGAGTGTATAGTTCTGTGAAATTAAAAATAGAAGTAGGGTTAAAGAGATGGTTTAGCAGATAAGGCACTTGCCTGCAAAGCCTAAGAATTGATGTTTAAATCTACAGGTCCCACATAAGCCAGATGCGCAGTGACACAAGCAGGCAATATCACACATGTTCACAAGAGGGCACACACATGTGGAATTTGTTTGTAGCAGCAGAAAGCCCTGGTACACCCATTCTCTCCCTCTCTCTCTCTCTCTCTCTCTCTCTCTCTCTCTCCCTCTGTCACTCACTCTCTCTCTCTTTGTCAAATAAATAATAAATTTGACAATATAATCTACAATGCTATGGGCACAACAATGAAAATCAACCTCAGCCAGAGTGGCCTACCTTCAGCTGTTTGATATATCAACATTTGTATAAAATTTTATTTAAGGGGGGCATTTAATACCTACTGAATTTTGAAAACCATGGTAATATTATGTCCCAAAAATATTGCGAGAAGACATGTTGCACAAAGAAAGCTCAAAGTCAAGGAGGCCAGAGTAGGAAGGTAGTTTTAACTTAAGACATAAATTATATTTTGTCTTATAAGGAAACAGAAGTTACTAAGAATGTTGAGTAGCTGAAGTATTATTGCATGTTAAAAATGTTCAGATTCTAAAAAGAAAGAGATGAGAATAAGAGGCACAAGAATGATGGTAGGAAATGATAATAAATTATTATCACTTGTCATGTGTAAGTACAAAATTAAGATAAGGGCCAATCATTTAAAGCAAGGGAAAAATACACACTGTCATTTATATCATAGTTAATTCTGGCCTCATTACCAGTAACAGTCTTAATGAGCAATGCACCAAGTTGAAATAATAAAGGCATAACAGCAGATGGGTGGGATGGAAGTAGATGTTTTAACTGTTTGATATTTTATCATATATTTACATCTAAATAAGCATCAAAGATGTCACTTTGGAAATACAGTAATATTCTGCAATGTTATCTTTTATGTGTCAAACTCAATATATAGTTTATTTGACCACTATATTGTATACTGAGATAAATTTAAATGAAATTTCTTGTACCATTGTATGATTTGGGAATAGTTTGCTCTGAATTTAGATGTGTTTTTCCCTGCAATTCCTCTGCTGCATGCCTTAATGAAAGCCATGCATCACTGCATTAAGTGAAGGAAAGCACCAGATAAAATAGAACATTGCTATTAACCTCTAACATTAGTGTGTAGGGAGGCAGAGACAAGTTTAATAACTCAGGGATAAAATACTCAAAGGGTAATTACCTAAGCCTGCTTTACTCTGGCACATTAGCATAGGGTAATAAACTTATCTGCTTTCCAAGAGAAAGGAAATCATCATCAATAATCAATTGTATCCATTTTATGGCTTATGAAGTGATTGGTCATTTAAATGGGGTCATCATCTGCAGTTTGACTTTGATAAAATGATGCAGTGTTCTTTTGTTGCTATATAAAGCAGACTTCAAAATATGTAAGTTTAAATTCAGCATTTAGTTTTAGGTTTGTTTTTAAAACTATGTTGGATGTAAGACATTGAAAACATTATTTGTACTTTGGATTACATATCATTTTAACTTCTGGGGTGTGGGGAAGGTCAGCACCAAAATGAAAATGTCCTCAACTGCACACTAAGGTGACATACTACAGTTTAATTTTATTTTGTAATGGACACATGTCTTCCCATAAGCTTTAAAGACAGCTTGCTATAAAATTAGTGCAGATTGTAAAAAAAGAGAAATAGGCTTTCCATTTATCTCCCTGATTAATTTGAGTCTTTAAATCTCCTTTGGTCAGATAGTTTTAAGTGATTCTGTATGAATAATTAAAAAATCTTTTTTGAAGAACATATTAACTCAAATAAGACAAAAACAGTGCCCATTACTATTAAAGTTTAATTTTAATGATGACAATTAAATGTGTGCATCATAGAAATATGAGAAACCTACAAATGTCTGAGGAATTCATATTATATTATCTTGTATCCATTTAAAATTTAAATATACTGAATACATTGTGAAACACTGAATGTTTTTGAAAGTGGTCATAAATATGTGAAGGTTTAGTTAGCTTCCTCCTATGAAAGCTAATGGAAACCTGGCCCCAAACAAATACTAGTAAGAATATGTACAATTGAATCATGTGCATAGAAAACTACTGATAAAGTGATGTGTTCCCTGGAGTTATAAAGAGGTTTCGTAGGGCTGGAGAGATGGCTTAGCGGTTAAGCGCTTGCCTGTGAAGCCTAAGGACCCCAGTTCGAGGCTTGGTTCCCCAGGTCCCACGTTAGCCAGATGCACAAGGGGGCGCACACGTCTGGAGTTCGTTTGCAGTGGCTGGAAGCCCTGGCACGCCCATTCTCTCTCTCCCCCTCTATCTGTTTTTCTCTCTATGTCTGTTGCTCTCAAATAAATAAATAAAAATGAACAACAAAAAAGAGGTTTCGTCAACTCATGATATTTGCATATACAATTCATTTATCATTTATGATATTAAAATTATTAATTTCAGAAGTGTCAAGCAATACAAATTCTAGCAATCAGTTACACATCTGACTTACCCATTTCAGCAGACTGGTGCCAGCAGCAGCCTATACTTTTCTTGCAGCCCATCAGAATATCTGTGGAAAAATGTGATCCACATACAAGCCAATATTCAATTTTTTCAGAATATTCTATTTTTATTTATTTATTTGACAGAGAGAAAGAGAGAGAGAGAATGGGCATTCCAGGGCCTCCAGCCACTGCAAATGAACTCCACATGTGTGCACCCCCTTGTGCAGCTAACTAACGTGGGTCCTAGGGCATTGAACCTCGGTACTTTGGCTTTTGTAGGCAAGCGCCTTAACCACTAAGCAATCCCTCCAGGCCCCAATATTCAATTTCAAAGCTGATAGTGAACATAAAAATGTTAGGATTTAATGCAAAGTGAGGAAGGCTCCACATGGCCAGAATTAATTTACAGATGCATTCCTGAAGTTTTATGAAGAACACTGTCTCAGAGGCCAAGGGAGCCACAGCAAAATGAAATCCATCCTGTAAGTGCTGAGACCTCCACGCCCATTGGCCTCCTTCACCCCTGAGGCTGACTGACTGTTACAAAGGCTATCTACATGTAAGCGCAAGGGATTGCAGATAGCTGCTTTGTATTATTATAACTCCAAGGTGAAGGCACACTCTGAAATTGTGCTTCTTGATTTAGAGTGTGGGTGCTGCAGGGAGGACAGTATACAAAGAAAGGAAAACAAACTTTATTAGGTCAGAAATCCCACTGGTAATTCAAAGGGGCGGTAGTGACATTGTGAAGATGACACTGTCCGCTGTCCCAACACACACACGTCTTCCAAGTTCACAAGAGAAAGGAAGTTTTGATTTGAAAAATATCCCAAAAGGCAAAAGTGTTAGATGATTTCACTGGTGTTGCTTAAACCCTGTGCTGCTTTTAAAATGCTGTTAAAGATGACAAGTAATAAAGCAAATGACCTTTTCTTGTTCTTATTTTGAAAGAATAATCTTTATAGTTCTGTTAAACAGAGACCTGTGTGAAGGGTTCTGCTGTGAATTACATCAGATATGACTTGGTAGGATGAAGCTTTCTAAATCAACAGTTGACATCAAAGCTAATTAAGAGAGAGAATAGAATAGTCTATCAAAAACTGCAACACATTTTAATGTGCTCATGATAGATTTGTTATTGGTGTAATTTGCTCAAGTACTTTAAGGTGGGACAAAGGAGATCACATGTCGTATTTTTTCCATACTTGCTTAGAAGACATTCTCTACAGAAACATGGCATTATAGTTGAATTTTTTGAAATAAATTTAGCTGACTTTTGAAGACTTGAAAAAGTATACGGGATACAGACAACAGTTTGCTATTATTGTTATTTGGCAGTTAGAATTGTTTGTTTCCATGTGTCTACTCCTGGAATTCATGGTGAAGGCATTCTGTGATATTCCCTATGAGGTTTTCCATTTTGGTCATAATGCTGCGCAATAGTTGTGGATTTCTTTTTCTTCTTAATTGCTAGTTTATTTCTTCCGTTTCATAAAGAGCTCTCGGTAATTATGTGAACTTGGCAGTGTATTCTCCAAACCTATATGTAAAACTAAAAGAAAATTCACTAGTCTTTGTCTATATACTTAAAGTAATGTCATTTAAGTATTTCATATTTACATTCTTCTGGAATTAATTTTCTAGGCATCAGATACACTAGAGCTGTGGGTTAAGCGTGCATCATCATGATGAATTCTGTTTAATAAAATAATCTTATAAAATACTCTATTTTTGGAACTTTACCCTGTGATTTAGTTTACTTGGGCATGTCAGTTTAAAAATTGTAGGAACTCTTTCAAAATATTTCACTCCCTGTATTGAGATGCTAGTAATTTTATTATTACAAAGTGACACATTTCTGTATAGAATGTCTGTATATAAAATTATGAGAATTTCAAAAAGAGTAAAATTTTGTGGTGATATATATATATATATATATATATATATATATATATATATATATATATATATATGGTAGTGATATATAGGGTAGTTACACCTATTACATCACATTTCATTAATAGTGTACAACATCAATATCTAAAAACTTCAAAATTCTCTTCCCAACTCTTTTGTATAAAGTGAGCTGAACATCACCATGGACACATGAGTGTGGCCCCATGAGAGTCATCTTTAAGATCAACTTCATTTGAGTTAGTGTCATCTTTCCAGTATAGTTCAAATTCTCACTGTGCAGGTGGTGGGCTGGTGCTATCTCCTTTCAACACTGTTCTGATATCCTTTAACATGTCTCCCAATAAGTATGCACAACGCAATCACACACACAAATGGGTAGGTAAGAGGTTACCCACCTCATTCACACCATCTGTAATATCTCCCTTATAATTAATCACAATTTTATTTTGTCAGTTGCCTGGGTAAGCAACTTTCCAGTGACCCTTGACTCCAGCTTATCAAGTTAAATTAGCTCTACAAAATATATTTCTTTGTTACTTGTCAAGAAGCATGTTCCATATACTCTGTCTGAGCTATTGCAAGAGCTTCATTACTAATTTTCTTGCATATGACCCACAGGGATGTTGTCATTTGTGAGGTGGGGGTCAGTGAAGGCAAGCTTCCATGGCAAACTCCAACCTGCTCACATTACCAGGGCCTGAAGTGAAAGGAACTCATGCCAAGGTTGAGAACCAGCAATACCCGCCAGCACTCGGTGCCGTCAATTTCAGCCAAGTTCAAGGGCTAGCAGAATGACTCAAGGTCAGCGGCTAAAGGACAAACAGAGGGGACTACCAATGCCTGACCATCCTGTAATCAAGTCAGCAGCATGTAGACATGTCTTCATTTGTTCCAAAGGGACATGAAGGACCAGGCAATCCTTGTTATAACAACACAGAAGAGCACCCCCCAACCACACACACAAAAAAATCACAATTACCTTAGTCTTTGTCCAGCCCCAACTGTAAATCCTACTGAAAGCCTCTAAACTAGGCACTAGTGGCAACCTCCCCTTAGGGACACCTTCCCACGGGCAGTCCTCGTCCTCCTGCTGCTGGGTTAATGAACTCACGTTCCCTTGCTCACCTCTTTGCTCGTGCCTCTTATTCTTTAATGATAACCAGACAAATGAACTGAAGAGCCAGCATCTCAGGATGACATTTGGTGACCTTGATTTTCTGACACCTTAGTCTCTGTGTCAAGCGCATCGAGGCCAAGAGGGAGGTTCCCATCACTCTCAGAAATGTTGCACAGTGACCGCCAGGGAGGCCACTGGGCCTGGAGGAAAGAGTGGTGGCCAGTGGTCTTCTGTGGCCATCTTCATATCTAGGTTTAGGTGGTTCTAAGTGTCCACTTTGTAAATGCAGGCAGTCCCTACTCAGAACTAATGGCGTCAGGAAAGGAGGACATTGTTCAGAAAAGGGGGCACATGAGTACACATACTCTAACCTAAAGGAAGCTAAGGAAGAATGGCTCCAGGAATTCAGAATAAAGGAAAAGAAATTTGGTTTGGTTTGGTTTTACTTGACTTCTAATTTAAAGAGAAAGAAACATGCCAGAAAAGTTTCCATCCCAAATGTGAAAGGTGGAAAGAAGTGAAACGTTTTGACGTTTTAATGCCTGGAAATGCTTGAAATTTCTGCCTCACTTCACTGTCAGAGTCAGTTGTGAAGACAAGCCAGTTGATCGATCATTTCTTCCTATTTCTTGTGCTTGGTTAGATCAAGTTAAATGAGCTTCTTATAGAAGCAATAGATAGATAGAAAATACAATAGTAAAGCTGTAGGTAGTATTAGTAGTATAGATTTTTTTCTTTTAGATTTTTTGAGATACGGTCTCACTCTAGCCCAGGCTGACCTGGAATTCACTATGGAGTCTCAGGGTGGCCTCGAACTCACAGCAATCCTTCTACCTCTGCCTCCCGAGTGCTGGGATTAAAGGTGTGTGCCACCACGCCTGGCTAGATCTTTTTTTTTTTTTTTTTTTTTTTCTGAATTGATACATTTCATCCTAGATGGAGGAAGGAGGCTCATTGGAGTCAGGAATTAAATAAAGCTTCCAAGACAGCAGAAGTAACTGAAACTAACAAGGCTCAGCAAGCTCCTGAAAATTTTAAGATTTGCAATTGCCCTCTGCAGATCCATGAGACCAGCTATGCTACCTTCAAGGTGCTCAGGGAGCTCTAGGCTTCCTGAGTTGTCACCCATTGTGGGGTTGGCTTTTAAACGGTGGTGCCACCACTTTTGAGTCATCACTGTCCTATCTTGGGCGAATAGATGGATGCTCATGTCTCCACGGGGGGAAAAATAACACACAAAGTATTTCATATTCTTACCCAAACAAGTTGAAACTCCTCAGTATATTAACTGTGGATGCTAAATTTTAAGGGATAAGATCCAAATAATCAAAATCTCTGTTTTTTTCCAATGTATCATTATATATATCACTGTGAAAAATGTTGGATCTAAAAGTGCCTAAATATGGTAGCAGAGCAGAAAAATCACCCTAGGTTTTATTTTATGGTTAAATAGAAGCTGTTTCTTATATCAGCATTAAACAATATACATGTGAAGTAGAAAATCCATTTGGTTCTTTGTAGTAATTTTATTCTGTATTAAACGCTAATACCAATTTGACCTCAGATACCTCTGTTTCATATTGGGCAATTACATGTGGCTACTTTTCTAAATTGTGTTAGAATTTCATATATAAAACAGCAATAACATTTCTAAACTATTTCACTTTGAAAATAAAAAAAACTGACCTTTTACAAGATAATATGTAGAGCTATAACTTTTAAATATGAATAGTTGAATAAGATTGGTATATATTTGAGTCTTGCATTATATTTGGTAAGATTTTTCATTTAAGGATGTTAGAAGGATTAAAATAGGCACATCTATTAATAAGTACATAAGCCCAGATGCTATTTACTCATCAAATATAGTCTGATTTGTGAAAATGATGATCATAATATGGGGTTGTTTTGATTTTTCTTTTTTCTTTCTTTCTTTTTTTTTTTTTTTTTTATTGATTTTTCAATTAGGGTCTCACTCTACCCAGATCACCTGGAACTCACTCTGTAGTCCCAGGCAAGCCTCAAACTCATAACAATCTTCCCACCTCTGCCACACAGTGCTGGGATTAAAGGCATGCTCCACCATACCCAGCCTCTTCTTGATTGCTATAGATCATAGGGTGTTAGGAAAAGCTTCCATGAGATACCAAATTTAATAGAGCATGCCAATTTTGTGTCTTTTAAGTTATTTTCTTTTTTAGCATTTTAACTTTCATTAATTGTTTTTCATGTTTGTTACTATAGAGTGAAATTCTTAAAATCAACAAAGGAAGTGATAATTGAACACTTCTTCCATGGTCACAATATAGTAACAGAACAGCTATGTGTTTGCACATAGTATAAATTTTTGCTTTTATTTTTATAATATTTATTTTTATTTATCTATCTATTAGAAAAAGAGAGAAGGAGAGAGGGAGGGAGAGAGAGAAAGAGGCAGATAGAGAGAGAGAGAGAATGGGCACATGAGGGCCTCTAGCCACCGCAAACAATTTCCAGGCACATGTGCCATCATGTGCATTTAGCTTACGTGGGACCTGGAGAATCAAACCTGGGTCCTTAGGCTTCACAGGGAAGCACCTTAACTGCTAAGCCATCTCTCCAGTCTTGCTTTAAAAATTTATTGGACAAAATAATTTTAACTTTAAACTCTTCAACAATTTATTGATGTATTATTATTATTATGTGATGGAAAGGCAATTTCATTAGATAACCTCATCATCATTCTTGTCAGGTGGTTAAATATCTTCTATTTTTTCAAATTGATGTAACAGGTATCTTTGTTAAGTAAATTTTATTCATCAATGCTAGTTTTTATTTGAAATATTACTCAAACTAGGATGGTGAAGTGAAGGGTGTATAATTTGTTCCATTCAAAAAGCCTATGAGAAAGTTACAAAAACACTTACTAACAAGGCTTGAAACAATGAGACTTTAAGCAACTTGCCCAGGATTATACACTGAGCAAATGGAAAATGTCCTCATTAGCATTTTTCTAGATAACTCAGTTGTGCCAGTCTGTACCAACTTGTACCTTGCTCAGGTAAGCAAAGCAGGACTGTAAAATCTAAGGCCTGCCCACTGTGATCCAGCGACTCCAGCAAGGCTCCGCAAGCTGATGGTGAAGAATGAGGCTTAATCACGAGCACATGAGGTTGGGAGGGGGACGTTTTACATTCGAACCACTGCAGCTGTCTAGTGCATTCATTTTAGTATTATTTTAGTACTGCATTTACTTTTTCCTCTCACTGGGTGAATATTATATTCATTTTATTTTTGGTTATGTTTTAGTAATTTTTTTGCAATCATAGTTTTTTTTTAAATTTGTAAGATAAAAAAGTTTATTTTTATTTATTTATTTGAGAGTGACAGTGAGAGAGAGAGAGAGAGAGAGAATGGGTATGCCAAGGCCTCTAGCCACTGCAAATGAACTCTAAATGTGTGTGCCACCTTGTGCATCTGGCTTATGTGGTCCTGGGGAATCGAGCCTCAAATGGGGGTCCTTAAGCTTCACATGCAAGTGCTTAACTGCTAAGCAATCTCTCCAGACCCAAATTTGGAAGACTTTTTTTAAGCTTAGCATTTTTATTAAACACCTCTTCATCTTTTCTCTAAAGTGTTCTTTCCTCTTGAAGTGGGAAATCTATTTGATTTTTATGCTTACTCATGCTCTTTTTTTCTATATTTTTATTTATGCAATTTCTACTGCTCGTTCTTCATCTTGATAAGATTAACTTGCAATGTTTAACCTGCTGCTAATCCTATTAATCACATTTACCATGCAGTGATTGCAGTTTGCATCATTACATTTTATGTTTCATCATATTTTCCATGTCTTGATTTAACATGTGCAGTATTTGCTCTGCTTAATTGAACATCTGAAATGCAATTATTATTTACTAATTTAATGCCACAATTTACTTATCTCCATCACTTGAGATTTTTGGATCTCTTCCTATTAAGTAAAATTTCTCCTTCTGTTAGGCTATATTTTCAGGTAATTTTCATGCCTGTTGATTGTTTTCAATTTCCAATATTGTGAAGTTTAGGCTTATAGGTATTCTGGCATGCCTATACATGTTCTTGAACATTGTTTGAAGGTTCAGTATCCCCTGCCCCCATCGAGCTCAGGTCCCATTTCTCAGGAAATGAACTACTGCCTGTTGGCCAAGGAAGTACTCATTCTACAGGCCGCATAGTTGGTCCAAATAGGAGGGAAAACCAAGGCTGCCCAGGCTGCTCATCACTTCCAGAAGCAGAAATTGAAAAGTAACATTTTAAGCAGTGTTATGACGAGGGTTATCCACAAATTGACATAAATAAATAAAATATAATTCCAGGTAGCTTATCTTTTATGTGAATTGGTTGAGTACAGAAATATATTGGATTTCTGATTTTGTTTTACATTTGAAGTATCCAGATATACAGAAAGAAGCTTCTTGGGAATTGAAGACAGATCCAAACATGAAATTCATTTTTTTGTATACACTACACACATAGACCGTAGAGGTCATTATATCCAACATTTTAGTGGCCCTGTGTCTTGGTTGTTGTCTATGAGATCAGTACAGAATTTGTAACTGCGACATGATGTCAAAACCACACTTTGCATTTGGGGTCATGACAGATGATTTCAAGTTTTTCATTTAAGGATTCTCTACCCTGTACTAGTTTTTTCAAAGCTTCCTTATAAAAAGTTAATTTGGGGCTGGAGAGATGGCTTAGCAGTTAAGCGCTTGCCTGTGAAGACTAAGTACCCCAGTTCGAGGCTCGGTTCCCCAGGTCCCACGTTAGCCAGATGCACAAGGGGGCGCACGCATCTGGAGTTCGTTTGCAGAGGCTGGAAGCCCTGGCGTGCCCATTCTCTCTCTCTCCCTCTATCTGTCTTTCTCTCTGTGTCTGTCACTCTCAAATAAATAAATAATTTTTTTTTAAAAGTTAATTTTACAGAAAGAAATTAGGACCTGGCATAATTACGCCATAGTTATTATTGTAATAATTAAAATCTGCTTTATAAGTCCACAGCATCATATTTGCAGTGCATTATTTTCTTACAGTTTTCAGTAGTAAAGTATGAACATACTTTATAAGTATTATTTTTGTTATTTTCTATAATAGACTTTTATGCAAAAAGTAGGAAATCACTGCACAATGCACAAAATTTATTACCTCATCTTTAACACACACACACATATGCATTGTATGCATATTGTAGAAAAACATAAACAGTGTAATAATATGAAAATCAAGCCTCAAGGTATGTTATATTAGATAGTCATGCAATCAAACAGTAGAAAGTTCTATACATTCAAAATACTGTGAAAAAATGGATTTAAATGTGGAAGAGGCTGTGCATGGTGGCAATTGCCTTTAATCCCAGCACTCAGGAGGCAGAGGTAGGAGGAACGCCACGAGTTCAAGGCCACCTGAGACTACAGAGTAAATTCCAGGTCACCCTGAGCTTGAGGGAGATCCCACTTCAAAAAAACCAAAGAGAAAACAAATTGTGGAAGTGATGTTATATATTTTAAAATACATATACTTTTACAACTTTACAAGATATGTTATTAGCCTCAAATTTATTTTGAAAAAATGATACATTTTTTCTAATGTTGTGAAACATATTATGAAATGTGGAAGATTTTACTTCAGTGTACATGCTTTGAAATCAATAGAAAAAAATCTTATCTCCATAGTCACTTGATGGTTACAATATAGAGGTGTTTTTTCATGCATTCTCTTTATCTTGATAGTCCAACTTCAGCTTGATATTTATACTTCTATGTGAGCAATGAAGAGGACAATATTTTAGCTCTTCTTCCCTTTTGAAGTTCAATTTTCTTCTTTAATTTCCCACCTATTATATATTAATGTTGTGTTATTATTCCTCCACACTTCAACTCAGGGGTCCACAAATTAACATATAATATGTAAAATACAAAATATAACATATAATATATAATTAAGCAAACACAAAAGGAAGAAACAAAAAGAAAACAGCAACTGTATCACTTAGTAATTATCACTGAACTGTGGTTGAAATGCCTCCATCCACTTCTATACTTCTGCATTTTTTATAAAAGTAATTATAACTTTGTTTAAAAAAGTCAGATTGTTACCTAGAGACTCTTGGTGGCACTGAGTCAGCACAATAACTCGGTGACAATAGGAAGGCAGAATTAATCTAAGACAACTGCACTCTGTGCGTCAGCCGGAGCACAATCAGAACCTAGTGGCTCTTGGATAGGCAAATGTGCCAGAGCAGCACACTAACGATGCGGCAGGAATGTAGGAGAATACTTTTAATTTCAGTAACATTTATAAGCTGTAATTAATATAGTTATACCCACCAGTTCCCTATTAAAATTCTAATATTCAAAACTGATTTTCTTTGTAGAAGAATAATTCATGCATTAAAATTTTCTACTCATAAGGCACACTGAACTTAGAAAGAGAACAGTAAAGAACGTTATGATGCCACCCACTACTATGGCACTAGGTCCTTCATAGAAAGAAATTAGGGCCTGACATTCCTTATACTCTCATCGTTGTGATTATTATAAATCTGATTAATATATCATTAACACCATATTTGAAGTACATTTTGTTCTTATAATTTTGAAGCATTATTTTGTTATATCTTAAATATTCTCTGATATATGTTAAGAAAACAAAGTCCAGTAATATTCTAACCATCACCATTACTTACATGGAAAAAAATTTATGATATATGGAACAAAAAACTTGTCTTGACATTTTTCTGTTAGCTGATTGATAAGTGCTGACATTTAAGGTGTCTTTTTGATATGAGTAGGGAAGTATGAAATTATTTGAGTTGGTTATGGAATAGCAATTTCTCTTTCTGATCACATTGCCTATATTTATAAGAGCTTATGATCTTCTTTTGATTACTAAGAAGTATATTTGGACAGAATTTATGCTCTAAAATGTATTTAGGAAATTATAGTGTATATTAATATATATGTTATATATTAATATAATATATAATAATATAATATAAATTAATATACACTATAATTAATATATAATTAATTATATATATTAATAATATATATTTATATATATATATATCCATAAAGCTATTTCTAATGGATTTTGATTTAAAAACAATTCTCCAAACTATATTCAGCTCATGAGCATTATCATATTTTGGGATAGTTTTTCTTTATATAAACCTTGAATAGATTATTCTGAGGGTACTTATTAACCCTGGATCAGTTATTATTTGAGACATTTATATTCATAGAGCACATATTTGAACTAATTATGTATTCATACCAAGAGAATTGATTGAATGTATCAGCTCTTTTGTCAGGCATAAAAGATTTTACAATCAAAAACATAAATTGTTGGACAGAAAATTACTATTAACCTCTTGAACTAATCACATTTTATCAGGAATTTACAAACTTTTATTTTTAACCATTTATTTTACATACCTAGCTCTTAAAATTATAGCTACACAAATATGTCATTTTTAATATTGTATTTTCCAATACACAAAGAAGAATTAATTTTGTACTTCATGAATGTGGTATCCTATAAAGACTATCTTCAGAGTTGGCGAGATGGCTAAATTAAGGAGCTTGCCTGCAATGCCAAAGGACCCATGTTAGACACTGTAGGACCCACATAAGCCAGATGTACAAGGTGACACATGTATCTGGAGTTTGTTTTCAGTGGCTGAAGGCCCTGGTGTGCCCATTCTCTCTCTCTCCTTCATAAATGAATATAAAATTAATAAAAAAGAATGTCTTAAGAACGAGATTAAACTGAAGCAGTTGTTGGAACAAATACCTTATTTTACCTATTCTGACTGCCTTCCCATGATACCTAATGACAATTGACATTGGTACTATAAATGAAGAGAGACATTCAGTGTTTCTAATAGATATATGAACTATACAGGTCAGATTTCTCTGCTCCACAAACGTTTAAGAGTGATGCCAAATGGCTATTCAAGAAAGCAAATGATAGCCGGGCGTGGTGGCGCACGCCTTTAATCCCAGCACTCGGGAGGCAGAGGTAGGAGGATTGCTGTGAGTTCAAGGCCACCCTGAGACTCCATAGTGAATTCCAGGTCAGCCTGGGATACAGTGAGACCCTACTTCAGAAAACCAAAAAAAAAAAAAAAAAAAAAAAAAAAGAAAGCAAATGATGTATAGTTTTCCTGGTAAGTAGTTACATGTTTAAGGAGATGTTCAGCACACAATTACTTTGACTTTATTATAGTGCTCTAAAGAAAAAGATGCATTAATCATTCATTTGTGTTTCTTTCATTTGTTTGAAACAGTCTTTCTATTTACACCACACTGTACTGAAACTCACAATGAACTTGAGTCTAACCTTGACCTCATAATCTTCCTATCTTAATCTTTTGTTCTGAGACTGCATTTGATATTTATTTTATTTAAAGAAATCTAGTCACTAATGTGTTGATGTAAGTCCAAGTTATTCTACTCTGTTAGCTTAAGATGTGCTTTAAAATTACATCATTAACTAAAAGTAATTTAGAAGGTTTTGTATTGAGTTTACCTTTATTTCAAAGAAAGCAGAATGCCAAATCACCACTTTGGCAGAAATTAAAATCAAAATATTAAGACTGACATTTTTGTGTGTAGTCAAAGACTACTGAGAAAGCTAAAGATGCATCTGTTCTCCAGGTGACAACGGCACTGACAACTCTAGAGGAACTAAGAAGACTGATTCCAAAGAAAACAACAATGAGGTCCACTGTCTCAACAAGAGGAAACAGAGTAAATTTCTACAATAATATTCAAAGAAATTTGCTTTGACGTTCCACATAGTTTGGGTTTCTACTAGGTCTTCTACTGCCTTTATTGCAGAGAAAACACTCAAATAGTTCATTCCACCATGATTTATTTTGCATGTTCTTACAGAGCAAAAACACATTTAAGTTCCGTGTTAAACCATATATCATCCTCAACCCGTGTTTTTGCCTTCTTTACTCTTTCTTATAGTCTATGTTGTCCAGGTGTAATTAGTTGAAAATGTATCTAATTGAGCATCTGCTCAGCTCGCTGGCGTGGGAGTCACTTTCTTCAAGTGGCAAGTTCCTAGAATCAGTTACAGAGTGAGGAAAAGAGTTATGGTAGCTGGGATGGTTCAGCAACCAGTTTTGAAGTGTGCTACATAGCCAACTTCCTCAGATCATCTCTGTACTACAGAAGAGACAGAATTCTGAAAAGAAAATTGAGTGTTTCTAGTGCCTACATTATTAGGTGCACTGACAGGAGTGCTGAGTCATGGACCACAAAGAAGGATGAAGGCAGCCAGTAGAGAAATTGGTGTTTTGGGGCAAATGAACAGCATGGGTGATGATGAAATTGTGCTTATTGTGCTATGTCTCTGTGTTTCAAAAATCAGATTTGCCCCGGTACTCCAGTTTATGAATGTTATCCAAAGAAAATTATTCATAACTGTCTATTATCGAATTAGTATTATAGGTTTATCACTGCTGGTATTTAGATTTCAGAAAGATTATTAATGATTGTTGTAGTGGCCATTAAGCAGTAAATTGTATGTACTTAATTTATAATTCAAATAGAGAATAGTCATTTGAACTGAGTTATCAATAGATTCTTATGATAAGCAATGTGTTCATGAATGCTATATCATTTAGCTCTTTTACAAAGCATTTGATTTTAAGACATTTGTAAAAACTTTATGCACACATACTAGCTTTTTTTTCTTACTGAGTTATTATTATTTTTTTTAAGTTTTAATTCCACTTCTGTTTCCTGTTAGAAGTTGAATTGGGAAGCTTATTTCAAAATATGGATTTTAATTGTAAAATGAACAAATGCCAATTCCATAGCCAGGGAACAAGGATCTGCTTATGAAAATTTTAGAGCAGTCCAATGAGACCAATCCCAATAGGAAAATAGGTAGAAAGATGGAGATCAATGTGCATAGTTGCTGAAGAGGGGTAACACTGAAAGAGTGCAGTTCTTTTTTCTTTGTTAGTTCTACACATACTCAGTGTGTAAATAGCGCATGTTGGTACCATCATTAGCCTCCTTCCTGTTCTCCCTCCTCTGCAGGGTCCCTCCTCATTGGGGATTGTGGGTTGTGCATTGTGGGGTGTGGTGTTTTGAATAGAATAGATGGCCACCAATATATTCAGTTGTTTCTTTGTAGTTTGCATCTGCAGCAACATGGCTGGAGGCAGTATCACTTGGTGGATTTTAAGGTGCAGTGGTGGATTTCAGATTTCAATCTAAAGATATGCAAAGTGTGCCTAGCTGGAGTTCCTGTAGTGTGCTGTGGCTTTTGGTTTTGGGCTTGTGCTTCTCTGTCTTTGCTTGGAACTGTGAAGGCAGACCAGATCCTTTGGCCATTATGGAACTTTCCCTGGATCTGTAGCCTTCAATAAATATCCCTTCCTCCATAACTCCTCCATAACTAACTTCAGTAAATATCCCTTCCTCCATAACTGTGCCTGGTCTGTAAGTTCATCTCAGTGAACCTGAAACTGTCTTCTACATGGGGGTAGCCATCAGTTATGGGGAAGAGGCTCTTACTTTTCACCATAATGGATTTATATCATAAAGGAAATAAATCTTTCCTTGATTAGTTTGTGTTGTGAAGGCACGTTGTCCCATCAGTGAACACTCTGCCTATGCCCCACATTATACTACCAAAGTCCAAGGCAATTCTAGGTAGAGGGAGATTATGCTTGTCAGTTACTTGTGACAGTTCTCATTATCTCTCCCATACAATCACCTCAGAATAGTTACTAGATAAATGCAGTGTCTGTAGTTTTCCCAAATTAAGATTTTTACCCAAATTTCAATTATATCAATCTCAAATCTTTTCTGCTTGGGCAATTCTAAATAGTTGCTTTAAGCATTGTTTTTGAGTTAATATGTACATTTAGAGATAGAAATGTATCCACATCTCTTAATGACTTAAAGTGCACAAGTGTGGAAGGACAGTTGTATAGAAAATGACTTCACCACGGATTTATAAATTTCTCAAGTTTATTATCTTTAGTATGTAGGAATCTGAGCAATTTAGTTTGAGAGAAAACAATGTTCTTTAGACAATTATATGCCTTAAACAATATAAAATAGCCTGTGTTCTGTGAAAATAAGAGAATCCAATACTTACAGGTTTTGCTTGATTGTATGTAAAGGGAGTGAGATTGAAAATGAGAGAGAGAAAGAGAAAGATAGAGAGGAGAGAGAAATGTTATTGCTGTACTTTTCACAAGCTTACCCAATCGATATGGCCTTGAGTCCTCCTTCTTGATCAAGTCTTCTCCAGAGAAATTATCTTGGCTGATCTGAACCAGCAGCAGAAGATGAGGCCGAGGGTACTGACTCTCTTGTCTTAGGAGAGAAAGACTTATTGAATTTATTCTTATGTACGAAGCCAAGGTCAGCCTTTGTCTGAGTTCACACTCTGGTGTTTCCACTACATTACCCTGCTTTATAGCCTTACTTCCATTCCCCCAGTAAATTACTCACATGGGAATTCTTGTCCTAGATTCTGTTTCTAGATAAAAATGACTTAAGATAGGTGTCACAGAGGTCTTAATTTTATAACGGAGAAAGCTCAAGGTAGTAGTCTTTTAATTCCGTTCCTAGTATTTTGGTCACATTCAGTTAGACTCTAAGTCTTGCCTCAGGATGGATTAGAGTAGTGCAAAATAATTACCTATGTTTAGTCACATCTCTAACTTTCTAGATACTCAGTGAAGAACAGTAAGAATTTTATTAACCATATATATATATATATATATATATATATATATATATATATATATGATAATATATATATATTTATGATGTAATCAAATTATGTGTTTTAATGTGTCCCTAATATTATTAACTATGAAATTATATGGCATACAAGAAATTCTCATGTCTAATGTGAGATTATTCTTATTACCGATCAACACAAAATAGATTGTTTATAAAAATAGATATTTATAAAAAGAGGCAGATAATACAGATAATCTTATGTTACTTACACATGACAGGAGGGTTTTAGAAGAATAGTGCACAGTGAATTTGTAAAAACTTTTCTTTCACAGTAGTTTGAAATTATATTGGCTAGCACATTTATAATTTTATTCAACAAAGACATGGACATAGCATTATAAATAATAAAAAAAAACTTGCTAAAACACTTCTCCATTTATAATGGCTACAATGATATATTGAGAACAGAAAATTTTATATGCTTAATACTTGCCTTCAACACAACTTGCATGTAAATTTGTGTTTATAATCTGCATCAAAGGCTTATATTACTCCTTTAAATTGCTTCTTATACAGAACATTAACTTCTTCAAAAATTTTAACTATTGAGAGGCTTAAAGTATTTTGTTTATTTTTAAATCAGAAGGAAGAACATAATTTTCTTCTGACTTAAGTGTCCAAACAATTGAAGCAGAGCTGATTTGCATTGGTTTCATTCTCCATTCTTTATGTAGGTTCTTCCTGCTACCCAGTGGAGTGCCATGCTTTAAAGGAGACGTAGATCACTGGCCTAGAAAGTAGTAACAAATTGGATCAAATATTAATTTATTATAGCAAGTGAATTATAGTAATTTTAGATTTCCTAGTGATGCTAAGAAATCTCTTTGAAAAACATTCTTGTACACAAACTAGCCATGGTTTCCCCTGTTTCTATTATTGATTTTTTTTTGGGGGGGGTGTTCAAATTGGAACTTGAAAAGTCATCTCCTACTCTTATGGCATATGTTACATGGACTATGTTAGTAAAATCTAACTATCCTACTTCAGTAACATATCTTGAATGTACACAGTCAAGACGCAAGCTTGGGTTGACACCTCTGTCACAGGTGATTCCTGCTCTGCTGCCAGAATGGTTCTGGGTCTGAGACTTGGGCTGCATTTCAATACTAGGGCGCCGGCCATGAACACTGCCTAACTCACTCTGACAGCCAACTTATTAGAAATTTAATTTGTGAAAAAAAAATTAAGAACCTGGATGTATCAATATTAAAAGTTGACCTTTACATTAGGAAATAAAAATTACCTTTTAAGAATATCCCCGAGGCTCTGCTCAGGGCTGGATGAGGAAGTGCCTGACTGCCAAGCCAGGTTTTGCCAGGGGCCTGGTCCACTCGCAATAATCAAGCCTGACCACGTCTGCAAACGCTCTACCCAAGCGGGCCCCACAGCCACTGTGACTGAGATCCATCCTCAACAGTGGGATCTTTACAATCCTCCACCCCGCTGGCCGCCAGGAGCCACAGCCAAGCTCACTTTCAAGGAACAAAATGTAACTATCAGAGGCAACAGGCCCCTGACTAGTCACCCCCATCCGAATTACTAGAAGAATGGATAGACAAGGAATGACCCTACCTTGCAACAGCCCCCTCACAAAACAACACCCAGCCAAAACATGGAGTGATCCCATCATGCCACTCCTAGCCTGACCAAACGTGAACAAGACAATCAATGTATACTCCACAAGATATTCTAAGTGTTACATTCCTACTAAAGCAAAGACCCCAAATGGGCAAACTCTAAATGCAAAACAACGCAAGACACCAAGCTTAACAGTCCTTGCCAAGGGAGGTGGTCCAGTAATGGAAGCCTATATTGCAAAGTGAGAGGGAACTCCAGCCATAGAATCCCAAAGTGCAGCTGTGACAAGTATTTCCAGCAAACTTACTGTGGCCAATGAACAAAAGACTGCAAGAGTTAGATAATAATCAAAACAAACAATTTACAAAAC
Source organism: Jaculus jaculus (assembly GCF_020740685.1). NCBI lineage: Eukaryota > Metazoa > Chordata > Mammalia > Rodentia > Dipodidae > Jaculus > Jaculus jaculus. The sequence continues at coordinate 77,578,438 of NC_059115.1, forward strand.
AATGTAAAGCATGGCTGAATGAAGAAAATCAGCAAACAATTCAAGAATGAACTCAAAGCATTGCTGAAGGAAATTGAAACAAAATAACAAAAAGAGCTCAAGTCTCGAAAAATTACAGAGAATTTAAAAGAACTTGATGTAAGTATAAAGGAAACACAAACTGAACATACAACACGCAAACCACGATTTAATGGAAGGTCAGAGAGATGCACTCGAGTGGTCCCCACACTATGTGCTCTTAGCTTTTGTTCAGCTTCAGACAGTCAAAGCTAAGTGGAGCGTGAGCATAATACAGAGGGCAATTTTGCATCTGAGCAGATCAGGTGTTTGCGTAGGCTCATTACATCAGGAAATCTTTGAGGGAACTGAGTTCAACCTTTCAAGAAACCCCACCCACAGGTGTGGCTTGTCCAGCAGCAATTAACCTGTTGTGAAATAACTTGATATCCGCATCTCCCCAGTTTAGCTTGATGTCTACAATTCCCCTTGTCTTTTTCTTTTAAAGGTAGTCTGATGAACCAGACATACTGCTGCTGCTGAGTTAGGCTGATCCCTCCAACTGTACAAAGAATGAAGCACGGATAATTAATCCAATGGCTACCAAAGTAGAAAGCCGAGTGTTCTAAAACAAAGAAGATGGATTCAGTCAAGAAAAATTGTTGGTGAAATTCTGCTGCCAAGATATCTTTTTAATATTGTGTTGTAAAATAAGCACTGTTTGACTAATATGGTCATGTGATCAATTAATTTTTATAGCAATATAATTAAGTACTGCCCTTTAAGATGTTTGCTTTTAAATTTTGTCCCCTGTATGGTTAGAATTACTTTAAAGATATGAGGTCATACATATGGACTTAAGTCCCCAATCACAACTTAAAGCATTCTGGAGCCAACTGGGTTAAATTTGCTTAATAATATAAATTGTGCTTGGCTAGTAGTTGTTTTTTTTTTTTAATATATCTCATATTATATAGCAGCAATACTCATTACATTATGCAGTTTGATAAAGTGTGTTATTAGAGTAGATTAAGTGACTTTTGTCACTGCCATGACAGCATCTAGGATAAAAACAACAGTGATTATCTTGATTTTCAGCATCCCCCAAAGCATTTAGGCCTGTTGAAGTTTTACAGTACTTTATTAATTATATTAAGAGCCCTAGATTCTTTTAAGGCTCAGTATAATTTACTGGGATAAGGGATAGGCCTGGCATTACATAATTAGACTTTTATTAAGAAACAAGCAGGTAACACGGGCAGCACAGTCGTGGCTGGGAGAGCATAGAAAATGAAATTGATGTTCTTTCTGTGCAATATTAAAAGCACCAATAAGAAGACATATGGGCCTGGAGAGATAGCTGAGCAGCTAAGATGCATGCTTGTGAAGCCTAAGGACCAGGTTCTACTTTTCAGGACCTAAATGAGCCAGATGCACATGGTGGCACAGCATCTGGATTCATTTGCAGTGGCTGAGGCCCTGGCATGCTCATTCATTCTCTCTCTCTCTCTCTCTCTCTCTCTCTCTCTCTCTCTCTCTCTCTCACTTTCTCTGTCTCTAATAGATAAATTTTAAAAATGTCTGGAAAATAAAGACATATGGATAGGGAGTACAAAGACACATAGGTCCAGTGGGGGTTGAGATAGAAAGTAATTGAAGAGATATCATTTACCTTTGTAAATTTACTTCCCCATACTGAATAATTTAAAAACGCAAAACCAAGTTGCCAGGTATAGGTTTGTGGAGGTCCTTTTTCTTAAACAGGTTGGGGCTGGATAGTCCTCCCATCCCCAATATAATAGAATCATTGCTATATGCTATTAAGATGTTGATAAAAGTGTAAGTAGACAACGAGTGACTATATTTATCACAAATTCAACCTTTAGGACCCCAATCAATAATAGAATAATTTCCTAGTTTGATAGCATGTCCTGTAGGGCCCTGGTATATCACCCATCAGATTTCTCCATACTCAGGCCAAAGGTCTATATGAACAGAACAGCGGGGCATCAGAGACTGAAATATATTGTTTCTTTGCCACAAACTAGGCACAACCAAAAATTTAGCATGGTTAGTTTTTAAGTGGAGCCAAGCTTGTAACTTGGGTGCAACCTTTATTACAACCCACATATATTGGCAAATGAGTGGCCCAATAATTGATTCCTGATGTGAAATGTGGGTAAGATTAAATTGGCTGTTAATTTCTTAGCCAAAAAGTAACATTACTGAAAATAGGGAAAGGAGGATCCAACCATGTAATGGGTTCCCATCAAGGGAGGTCAGCAATGAAAGCCCAGTATATATTCCTTTTATTCCAAGTACTGAATATGTACATCACCAAACAGGACAGGATGTCCATCACACCCCAGAGCATAGAAACAGGACATTACATTGACCTGACATAGGAAGAACCACCTCACTTTGATGGGAAAGTTTCTTCTGGCTCCATCAAGTCACTATAGGGCCTTCCTGGTCTGCAGCCAGAGTGGAAGGCTGGGAAGAATTGATTTGGGTTGCTCCAATTTTGAGCAGTATGTGACCACCTTACAAACAAATTGAAAATAGTGATAACAACATATAGTTTAGTCATGGGTGACTTTGGCCTTCTCCATTATTCCCCCTTCTTTTTGTTTAAATAACATGAGTTTTTATATTCCACATGTCCTTTTCTGTAAAGTAAAGTTTTCTGCCAGCAATCAGACTGACAGAAGGCTAATTTCTAGAACCTACAAAGAACTCAAAAACCAAAACAATAATAATAAAAAAAAATCAAACAACCCACTCACAAAATGGGGCATAGAACTGAATAGGGCATACAAATGGCAAACACACACTTAAGAAAATGTTCAACACCTCTAACCAACAGGGAAATGCGAATTAAAACAATTATGAGATTCCACCTTGTACCAGTGAGGATAGCAAACATTGAAAAATCAAATGAAAACAAATGTTAGCAAGGATGTGGAGAAACAGGAACACTCATTCACTGTTGGTGGGAATTTAAGATAGCACAACCACTATGGAAAGCAATGTGGAGACTCCTAGAAAGGTTGACTATAGAGTCACCAACAGACCCAGTTATTCATTTACTTGGCAATTATCCTAAAAGTTCCATGCCTTATTCCAAAGATATTTACTCAACCATGTTTGCACCTGCTGAATTCATAATAGCTAAAATCTGAAATCAACCCAGGTGCCCATCATTGAATGAATGGATAACCAACCAATGATTGAATTCTACTCAGCAGTAAGAAAAAAGTGACACAATGAAATCTGTAGAAAAGTGGTCAAACTTGGAACAGATCATCCGCAGTGAACTCATCCAATCACATGGACATGGCCTCACTCATTTGCAGCTCCTAACCCGGATCAGCCCAAGTTGCTGACATACCTAATGGGCATCTCAAGGCCTGGACAATAGGGAGGGTATGGCTTAAGGGGAAAGGGAGGGTAGTGGTGGTGTTGTCAGGGTGGGAAGGGACACAAAACTGAGCTCAAATGGAACTGGTGGTACCTTAGAATCCTATATCCTGGAAGGTAGATTAAAGGCTGAAACCTCAACAGGGCCTTAGGGGAAGCACCTGAATCAAAAGGCACTGGAGAGTATGAGATGAAGTTAACCTTAAATTTCTCCTGTGTTTTCTGTTTCCATTTTCTACTTTATCTCTTTTTCTTCTTTCTTTTCTGTAATTCCCAGTACCAGCATGTGATTAACCTCCACAATGATCTGTTGATCAGAAAGACCTACAAGGTTTTATAAAAGAAGCAGACTTCCATCAGAGCACTTGATTCCCAACCAGAGGTTAATGGTGAGATGCTACTGCTGAAGACACCACCTGCTCTTGCTATAGAACATGTAGAGACCGGGAAGAGAGCAAGTCTCCAGAGAATTATTCTACCTAGTGCCAGAAGGTGCTTTATGAGCTACTGGGAGCAAGTGAGCAATATCTGTCTGAACAACTCAAAGTCTGAGCTACTCAGAAGTAAACAACCTGAAGTGATGCTCACACAAGTGCAGTAGTGGCACACAGCCATGGTGGATAAACAAATGCTCTTGAATTGGCTAACAGATCTGCTCAGTGGAAAGTAACCCATATCTGGAATTGGGAAAAAAGTCACAATCATATCCAGATAATAATTTTGCTTTCTGGTATCAAGCTCACACTAATCTTGGGCCACAAGATGTTCTACGCCCATTCATTAAATTATCTCTAACCTAGTAATAGTTATCCCATTTCACTTGAACTGACTACACTCTCCATTGGAGAATCTGCTTCTCTTTTTCAGACAGGAGCAGGACCTGAGAAGAGGAAAGACCCATTGCACTCAACCAAGGCCCCAGCTGAAACCACAGAGGAATTTAGGAAAAGAGCAAGAGTGCTGCTTTCTCCATGAACCTGATATCAGCACAAGGGTGAAGGAGATAGATAGATACTGAGGACACTCACCTCCTACCAAATCAGAGATCCAGAGACATGGAAGTTCCCAAGAGCCCATCACAGAAGTAGACCTAAAATGAACCCAACTTGGCTCAGGGAACTTTGTGGAAGAGAGGCTGAAAGATTGTTAGAGCTACAGTTGGGGAATAATACACAGAGACATTGCCTTTTCCTTAAAACTGATGGCTGTACCCACAAATATATGGCCCACAATCCCCATTGGGATGACCTGAATCATCCCTAATAAGGAGGGTCCCTTTGAAAAAGGGGCAGAGATGAGGGAGAGGATGGTACCAACATATGCAGTTAACACACATGTAAGTATGTCCATACTAATAAAAATAACATATAAAATAAAACAAAAAAAGAAAATAAGAATAATACTTGAAGTGGTCACAAGTATTATATATTTTAAACTTTACATTGCTATTCTCTATCATTTTTCTTTGATAAGGCAATACATACTAACAAAACATTAAAACATCAGGGATACACACGAAATAAACACATAAATTCCAGGTACATCTTAAGAAAAACAAAATATATGTAGGGTCTCATTATAGCCCAGGCTGGCCTCAAAATTGCAGCAATCCTCCTACCTTGGCCTTCTGAGTCCTGGGATTAAAGATGTGAGCCACCACCCTGAGAAAATTTCATACCTTTGGAGATGTAAGACTCAGTAACATAAAAAGATCACTAGTGAAGTTACTTATGTAGATCTACAGCATACAATTATCCATTTCTTTTTTAGAGCTAAATGGCAGACAGGGAGAAGTCCTTACAGATGGAAATGTTTTTTAAACACTTTAGATCAAAGCTTATGTTCTTTTATTAGGTTTATACATATATTATGTTTTTGAAAGCTAGGGAAACTCTTTAAAATTCCTAGTGAAAATCCAGGGTTATGACAGGTAGAAAAAGGTTAGAAGAAAGTCTTTTTAAAAAATATTTTGGATGAGCCAGGCATTGTGGTGCACACCTTTAATCCCAGCACTCAGGAGACAGAGATATGAGGATCGCCATGCGTTCGAGGCCACCCTGAGACTACATAGTGAATTCTGGGTCAGCCTGAGGTAGAGTGAAAGCCTACCTTTATATATATATATATATATATATATATATATATATATATATATATATATATATATATACATACACATATACATATATATATATATGCATACATAAATCTTTTGAGGTTATATATTATATATAATATTATTTATATATAATGTAAAATATCATATATATATATATATATATATATATATATGCATACATAAATCTTTTGCGGTTATATATTATATATAATATTATTTATATATAATGTAAAATATCATATATATATATATATATATATATATATAAATAAAATGTGGGATATATTGCTCTATGAGCAGTGCTTGCATGATGTTTCCCGTTGCTCTTGCTCTCTGGAGGGTAGTAGCATGGTTAAACTCTTTGGGGAATCAGCCTGTATATGACATGCCACCAGAAAAGCCATGCACTATAGAAAGGTATCCAATGTATGCTTGAAAAAAGAGAGATTGCTATTTGTTATGGCAGAAAAATAAAAAATAAAAGAGGGCAAGATCACCTGCGTCCTTGGGCTCAGGCGAGGTGGGTGGTCATGGTTAATAGTAACTGTCTGATGGGAACAACATAATGTTGTTTCCAGAGGAGAAGGCTCTGGGTCTGAGAGGAGAACAGACAGAGAGGGGTGGCATTTGAGGTCTCCCTTCTCATGAGCCCATCTCAAACTCACTCCACCTGAGCCCACATTATCAGATCCACTGTGTCATTGATAGGAAACCAAATATTAGTATCAACTACTTCCTTCAATGGCTTCAAGAGTTGTTCCTCTGATGCTTGATCCCCTGAGGACTTTTATTAAAAACATTGAGTAACCTCAATATATGATTTCTGTTCTTTGGAAAATATTCCTCCGTGTTTCACTGACTGAATCCTTCCCGAAGACTAGCAGAAATTCTCCATTACTTACTGCTCGTCTCTGGAACTCCCCTTTGTTTTGTTTTCATTACTTCTCAGTCTCCTAGGCTTTTCATGCTTCCTGAAGTTATAATGTCCCTGTTTCAGTTTCTGAAACTCTAAAATAACTAGAAGAAAAAGTGCGGAGAACTCTCCAAGATATACGAGAATGAAGCTAGGAGAGGTAGAGTTACTTGGCAATTTGAGGGACTGTGAAAAGAGGAAAGGTAGAAAAAGAGAGAAAGGGATGAAGGGAGGAAGGGAATGGAGAAGTCTAGAAGGGACAGGGGAATACACAACACCAATGGCAACATGAATCCACTCCACAGAGCCCTTCTTCCTGGATAGGGTTCTACAAATCACTACCCTCAACAAGTGGGTACTAGGACAGAAGAGCCCCATAGAAGTTAGAAAAATCATAACCCTAAAATCATGGGTTTGGGCCAGTAAATCCCAGGGCCAGAATTGGCTGCCCCCCTCAGTGAGCAGTGGACAGGGGCACAAGTGAGGTCCCCACATTAATACAAGCCATCACCAAAACCCTGGGCTACCTGCAGGAGCCTGTGGCCAAAGGATATAAAATGTCCATGCTGGGACTGAGAGGGAACCCTTTCCCTCCCGGCTAGCCCACGTGTGCTGGAACGAGCTCTGAGAACTTCTGGAGAATAATAGCTGCCAGCAAATGTAATAAGCTAGAGAACCTCCCAGATACCAAATCAAATATTACCTTCTTAATATCAATTGAATTTATTACCAGTTATTAAGCTCCAAGGCACATTAGGGTATTCTGTTACCTACAGAAATGTATAAAGAACAAACAGAGCAGATTTTCCATGTCTCGCATTTCTCTCTACTGTTCAAAAGCATCCATGCATCAAGAAAGCAAAAACAAAAACAAAACAAGTGAAGATCCTACACCTTAAGGTCAGTAGAAACAAATCAACACATTTCCTCACAACTTGCAACAAAAACACCCTATCCCATGACACATTATTGATATTTTAAACATGCTCGTAGTATCAAAATAAATTCACTAATTTTGTAAAATTCCGTCAAATCATAAATGAGGGATGTAGAGATGGCTTAGCAGTTAAGGCACTTGCTCATGGAAGCCTAAAGACCCAGGTTCGATTCACCAGGTCCAACATAAACCAGATGCACATGGTAGCACATGAATCTGGAGTTCATTTGCAATGGCCACAGGCCCTGGCATGCACATTCTCTCCCTCCGTCCCAATCTCACACACTCTCTCCCCGTCTCCAATAAATAAATTAAGCAATAAAATACATGTATATATGATATACTACAAAGAATTCTAAAAATTATACCTCTGTAATACACATGAAATCACAAAAAAATCTCTGAATATCCAAAACTCCCTTGAATGAAAAGAACAATGGCTCTGTGTGTTCCACTGTGGGTAGGGTAGGGATGTCGTGAGATTAAACTTTTAATGAATTGTTGCGGAGTGGACTCCCTGCAGCTTCCAATAATACGCTATACACCTCAGAATCTAGAAGAATTTTGAAAGTTTACCCCATAAATAAATGGTAACTATATAAAGATGGCTATTTAACCTAATTTTAATATAATATAACATCACATGTATCGACAAAATGTACATCTCATGGTAAGCCATTCATTTATACAATTTGTACATTTTAATACATCAGTTGAAATAAATGAGATTTAAAAAAAGTTCTTAGTAATGCAAATAAACCCAGTTATTGGTTTTAGTGAATAATCTTATGTAGTTGTACTAAATCAGTGTGTGTACACTTTTATAAGTTGCTTGCCATGGTCTGAGCAAATATATTCTTTGGAAGTGTTACAGTGTCAGCTGCTGTGAAAACAGACAGTTCAATAAATATGTTGCCAAAACAGTTGAGAATAAAACAAATGACATGTTGTGGGAAAGAGTAGGCTCAAAAATGTATACTTCCTGACATTGTCTTGGGCATGGAAAATCTCTTGTCTGACCAAAACAAATTTATTTCGAACAGTGAGATTAAGGGAATGAAAACAATGATGCTTAAAGAGTCACATGATAAAAAGTGAAAAGAGGAATTTTTCTTACCTAAGGGACACACAATTCCAACGTACATTATTTTTAAACTTCAAATGTTCAAGGTCCAATAAAATTTTAAAAAATTTTTTTTGGTTTATTTTTATTTATTTATTTGGGAGAAACAGACAGAGAAAGAGGCAGAGAGAGAGAATGGGCACGCCAGGGCTTCCAGCCATTGCAGACAAATTCCAGATGCGTGCTCCCCCTTTGCATCTGGCTAATGTGGGTTCTGGGGAATCGAGCCTCAAACCAGGGTCCTTAGCCTTCACAGGCAAGCGCTTAACTGCTAAGCCATCTCTCCAGCCCCGATAAAAATATTTCACGGTGTCTACTTCCAAGTAGCAATGATGAGCAAAGCAGCTGTGCTCTGTTGCATTTGTCCTCATGGCAGTGTATTTGCATTGGCCCAGCTTGGTTACAGAGCATGGAAGGACTGCTGTGTCACTTGAAGCATTCGGAGTTGAGTATCATTTTCTATCGTATTCACCACATGTTAGAGGAAACTTCAGGAAAAAAAAGACAGAGAACCAGCTAGTGAAGAACAGAACCCTGGTTTCATAGACCAGAGAATTTTTGTGCCTATAGGTAGATCCTCTAATATTCATCCAGCCTTCTGACCACTGAAGCTCTGCCTAGATCTGGACATCAGATTATTGAGTGACTTTAAGCCAGAGGCATCAATGAAGCCACAGAAATTGTTAGTCAATACATATCTAAGCCAACTATAGAGAGGTTAAGTGTATTAAATAACTATTAATATATACATAAGAATATACATGAAAGTTTACATGAGGTTTGTTGTTGTTGTTGTTGTTGTTGTTGTTTTGAGGTAGGGTCTTCTTCTAGCCCAGGCTGACCTGGAATTCACTCTGTATTCATTCCAGGGTGGCCTCAAACTCATGGCAATCCTCCTATCTCTGCCTCCTGAGTACTGGGATTAAAGGTGTGAGCCACCACACCCAGCTTACACGAGATATTTTCTGAGACAATGACTGCTGTACCCCAGGCTTGGTTGGAATGTGCTGTGTGCAAAAGGGACACTTTGAACTTCTACTCCTCCTCCTTCTACCTTCTACCTTGTGAGCACCGGAATTACAGGCACCGGCTCCCCCACCTGTTGATGCCTGTCTGGGGCTTCACACTAGCAACTGAGCTGCATCCCCAACCTCTGTGCAAGAATTTGTTTAAAACAGAACTTGTGTTCAGAAACAACAAAAGCTCACAAGCTAATTGTACATTGCTAAGAATCCAGAGGAATCATGACCTTAGTTCAACTGATTTGATATAAGTACAGAATCAAAACAGAATTAAATAAAAATAAGTTTTATTATGTTAAAATCTCTATTACAATCACTTATGAAAAATGTAAAGGACTCTAGCTTGTGAGATTCTATCCACAAAGTCTATGGGACTTTATAGTTTTTTTTTTCTTTTGTTAGATTAATGGGATATTATCAACTCTTATTTTAATTGAATTATATTCAATCCAAGATTATTTCTGTTCTTAAGGTTTAGTCTGATCATGTTCCTCAAAGATAGCCCAGACTTCTGCACGCAAAGCCTCCTCTTGCCTCCTCCTCCCCCCGTAGCTGAGACTGCAAAGCATATACGTCCACTGTTTCTCAGCAATCCAATGGATGTCTTAAAACAATGTGCAACCTAAGGGGTAGCAGTGAAATATCCCTACAGCATCTAAATGAATTCACATTTCTGTTGCACTAAAACTTTGCATTTTAAATCTAATTTACATATGCCATTTTTTTAAGTACAAGTTTTGCATGTATGCAAAAACAAAATTTTTAAAATGACAAATAATGCATATTTTGTTTATATCAAATGTCAACTTATTTTTTAAGGTAGTGTAAATAAAGCAATGCTACCTGATGTAGGTTAAGTGGGAGTTATGCTTCCATATATAATAGTCATGAGCTCAGTGAGATGTTTACTTTGGTGCTGAGCTATTTAATAAAGTATTACAGATTGAAAAAGATGCAGTGTTTTAGCACCTTCTGGTAAGTTACCGCAGACCCTAAAGAGTTACTTTAGCAACAGAAGCAGTGCCCAGTACTTTCTCCATGCAGATAAGGCTGATCCCAAGTCACTGTTTTCTAGTCAGAGAGCTGATAGACTAGAAATGGCACATTCAAGCTGCCTTCAGAGAAGAGGGCGGGGAAGTGCTGTTTTCAAAGGCACCGCAGTGAATGTGAAAAGCCAAAAGGTAGACTGAGGCATCCAAGGGCAGCGACGGCTGGGGGCTCTCACTGCGTGCAGGCGAGGACCAGAGACTGCGCACGAGGAAGAGCTGGTCTATAGTGGGAACCCGAGGAGACCCCCATCCACTGGGGGGGGGGGGAGGAGGCGGCTGCAGCGGGGGTCATCAGCCAGTACGGCACCCTTGGAAGGTCAGAGAGGATCTCCGTGGATCTAGAGATCCAGACGGGCTTGGGAAGTCCCCGCCGCGGGTCTTCGGCCCGTGGTGACGCCCAGCGTGCTTCGCCGGAGCAGGAGGGCACCTCGCCTGTGCACAAGCCCTCTATTGCCCAGCGACCCGGCCCGGCTCCATGTTCTGAGATGATTGCAATCTTTAGAACAAGAGGAGCTTTGTAGTTTTTTTGTTTTTTTTTTTTAGATTAACAACAACAACAAAATCCAAGTAAGTGATTTTTAGTGGCATCTATTCCCTATTGCACACGACGTTCCTTCTTACCGCTTCCTACCGGCATTCACAGCGCGCAATCAGAGTCTACCTTTGGTTGAGCGTAGTATTCCATCCTCTCTTAGTAATTTAGTAATTGCAGGGCATACCCTGTCATTAGGCAAAAAAAAAAAAAAAAAAAAAAAAAACAGGCTGCTAACGATCTAATTCTAACAGTCTCATTGAAATTGCTCAGTATTCTGACCATGTTACTGATTAATTCTGCCCTCGTTCTGCCTATGCAATTAATGAAATCGTACTGAATAAATATGCCAGATGTTATGAATTCTGATGGCGAATATTCACGTGCCTATATGGAAGCATCTGAAGGACTCTTTAAATTTGAAAATAGTTTTTAAAATCTTACCTCACCCTATTTAGTTGATAACATTTGAAATATCTTAATTTTTCATTATGATTTATTACAAGTCCAAAATAATGATTCTTCAAAATGTTAGATATTTATCTCAGTTTATGTTACCACAACACTGGTCGCCTTGCATTTTTTGCATGTTATTTTTTCTGTTGGATGTCAGTCTCTTGAAACCAGGGCCATTTATTGCTTATTAGTTGATTAGTTTGGGGACATATATCATCTGACGATACACTTGCCACTACAGTGAGCTCTTAATGACTGTTGAATCTCAAAATGGATGCATCAAGTGTTTAGATCTCATGTATTCTCGTAAGCATTGTGATGTCAAGAATAACACTGCCTTTCTTTGTGAAGAAGAAATGACATTTGCTGAGCCATAGCAAAATTCAGAGGAAGGAACTACAGAAAGAAGCATGTTTATCTATATTTATGTTCAATTTTCATCACATGTGACATTTTATTAAACTGCTATTTTACTTTGAAAAGTATATATGAACTCTTAGACTACTTCCCATGGGGTAATTTTCTAAAATATAGTGAAATAACTTGTTATTTTGTTGTGAAGCACTGTATATTCCAGATGTCTGTTTTGTAAGGAAAAAAAACACAATTCTTACATATAAAATTGAAATAAAAAAATAGCATATGGCTTTAAAAAAGTCGCTGACTCTTGGGACCATTATTGCTAAAACACAGACATACTGAATTTTGTTTCAGACTTTTAAAGTAATACAGGTTGCAACACAAATCTCTATAAAAGTGTAAATCAGAATTTTGAGAATACAGACACCTGATTTTGACTTCTAAATTTAACTTTGCTTCCTTGTTTTGTGAAGGCTTTAACCTTCCCTCAGCTATGATAGGGTAGGATATCTGGACAAAATGGTTTTTTCTGTTTGTTGGTTTTTTACAACACAGGTAACTGGACACTGTACCAGCTGACAAAACTGCTATAACCTAGAAAGACATTTGGGGACAAAAATAAAGTTTCTTTCAGTCTCCTTACTTCCTTAACCCACAGATAACAGACTTCAGTTGTTTCAAGGAGAGCACTCTGACAAAACTAAAGTTTCCCAGTGTTTTCATCAGAGTCAGAGTTGGAAAGAAGAGACTGAGAGAACAGAATTGTGGGTCTAACTACCTTAAAATTCTGACTATCTTCTTGCTTTTCCTTCACCATCTAACTCTGAATCACCCTCACCCTTGTTCTCTAGATTGCCATGATCTTCGCAGTGTCTCTGTGACTTCCTCACAGACCTAGATTGTCATGGATCTTCGAGGTGTCTCTGTGACTTCCTCACAGACCTCTAAGTGTAAGCCTTCCTTTCGTCTGGTGACTAATTTCTCACTGGATCGGTGGCCACAACATGCAGATTAGAGTCTGACTCTGGACACCTTGTCAACGTCCTTATGTGTAAAATCAAAAGAAAAAAAAAAAACATGCCTGCCCTGCATAAACTCCAGAAATTACACTTCATTTCATAATTAAAACTACTCTCCATAACTTTTGTCAGTATCCCTCCTTTGCATTTCTTCCGCCCTTGCCATGACTGGTGTCTTGTTATATCTTGCCTACGGGTGATTTACAGGAGTCATTTAAACAGCATATGTGTAGTTTCTCTCCAAGTGAATCCTGCTCAGTGTCCACTTCATCCACACATAGGAGAGTGACCACACAAGGGTACTTGTATTATAAAAATCAAGAAATTCAAATTCTAGTCTCATTTACTAAAATCCAGTCATAATTTATTCTAGCATGGGATTAACCATCTATTTCCGGTAAACTTTTTTCAGCCTGAATTCCACTTTACTGTTGCAGTCAGGTTCACATTGCTGGTAGAAATCACCTGTCCAAGATAAGCTTGTGGGAAAAAGAGGTTTATTTTGGCTTGCAGACTCGAGGGGAAGCTCCACAATGGTAGGGGGAAATGATGGCATGAGCAGAGGGTGGACATCACCCCCTGGCCAACATAAGGTGGACAATAGCAACAGGAGAGTTTGCAAACACTGGCATGGGGAAACTGGCTATAACACCCATAAGCCCATCCCCAACAATACATTGCCTCCAGGAGATTTTAATTTCCAATTACCATTAGCTGGGAAAACTATCATCCAGAACACCTAAGTTTATGGGGGACACTTGAATCAAGCCACCACATTCCACCCCTGGCCCCCATAAACTGATAACCATCCATGATGTAAAATGCAATGCATTCAGTCCAACTTTAAAGTCCCCATAGTTTTTTTTTTATATAAATTTCAATGATGTTCATACATCTCCATAGTCCAAGATCTGCTAACTGAGCCATAATACCAAAAAATATCCCCCCAAAACCCATAATGGCACAGAATAATCATTCACACTGCAGAATATGGCATTGGGTGTAGCGAAGAAACGGCTAATACAAGACTTTAAAACATACAGGGCAAGCATCAAATTGTAACTCCAAGTCCAACAAATGTAGCTAGTGACAAATCTCCAAATCCAATAATTCTAACCAGCAACAAGTCTCTGGCACTAAAAGGGGGCTATTGTAATCATGAACAGTAACTAAACACAATGACAACTGGAGCTTAGTCTCCAGTTCACTGGACACGAGCTTATCAAGACCTGGTCCTTGAGTGTACACAGTTAGACACCCCCAGGCTCAGCACAGATTAAAGGGCTAAGCGCCAAATAGGGCCAAGAAAGGAAATAATTGACCTTCAGACTTTGCTTGCTTGTGCAAAAGTTAGGACTTCTAGTAATACACTTCTTTCTGATTTTACTCTTTTTTTTTTTTTTATTAAGAACATACTTTGTATGGATACATCATGTGTTGGTACCATCTTTTCCCTCCTTCTTGGCCCCATTCTTCTGGAGACTCCTCCTCAGTGGGGTTGCTGTTCTTCCGCATGGGGCTGTGGGTTAGGCATTGTGGGAGCAGCGGTCAGTTACTGTGGGTTACTTACTGGGGAGAGGCAATGCTTCTGGGCATGTCGCCCCGACTAGTGGTCCTGACCGTCTTCCGCAAAAATTCCCTCAGCTGTGGTGGGTGGGTTGTAAGTCCAATTAAGTGAAGAGCTCTTAGGAGCCTCTGGATCTCTGCTTTGGTAGGTGTTGAGTGTCCTCAGGGTCTGTCTCCTTCACCCTGGTGCTGGTTGTCAGGCTCAGTGTGGAAGCAGCTCTCTTGCTCCTCGCCCCAATTTCTCAGTCGTTTCCCCTGGACCTTGGCTGAAGTATGAGGGATGGTTCATCTCTTTGGGTATCATTACCTTCTTAAAAAGAAAAAAAAAATAGATTCTCCAACAGAAAGTGAAGTCAGCAAAGTTAAATTGAATAAGTGGTGTTATTTTAGGTTGAGTTTGATAGATGTAGCTCTGTCGGGAGCCATAGAGCAAAAGCCTCTCCATTTTGCCTGGGCCTGCTCATAAGCTGACTCATTACTCAGAAAGGTGGCCCAGCTTTCTGTTAGGTACTTCTGGAAGGTCAGTCAGCAGACTGCTTACAGAATCTTATCTTTTGCAAAAGGCCAGGTTATGGTCAGGATGGGAAGCCTGGTGCAGTCAGGATGTTAAGCCATTGAGGCAAGATTAGATGAACACCTAATTACATCTCCTCTAGGCTTCCTGACAATTCCAAAGCCCTAAATCACGTCAGCCAGCTTATTCCCCCCCCCCCCCTTTTTCTTCCCCTATATAACCACTGTGTAAAAAATAAAGACTCTGAGGCCTTGACAAACATCTAACACGGTCTCCTTCTTGTGTCTGTTTGCCTTTTCTCACCCAGGTTAGCTTCTCCTTGGGTTCTTGTTCAACTCCCTGATGGCTGGGGGAATAGCCCCTCTTGTAGCCACAGACCAGTGGGAATTTGACATAGGAGAACATAATGTTTGTTTCCATAAGATTCTGACTTGGTTCCCAGTTCCAGATATGGCTTCCTTTCCACTGGTCTCTTAGCCAATCGGAAAACGATTGGTTACTCACCAAGGCTGTGTGCCCCCATGGCACTGGTGAGTAGAGCCTGCCATGCTGTCTGCTTAGAGTAGCTTAGAACCCTGGCTGGTCATCCCATTGCTGGGCACTTTCCCATAGAAGATCATGTAGCACTTTGCAGAAGTAGATGGGCTGTCTGGGGACTGGCTCTCTTTCGTTTCCAGCCAGGGTTTTCTGTGTTCTGGGTCAGCAACATACGATGTCTTCAGTAATACAGTCTTACCTTTTACCTCAGGCAGGTAATCACATGCGTTAACAGAAATCTGCCTTGTTTTGGAAACCCTGCAGATCTCGCTGATCAGCAGCTCAATGTGGGTAGTGCCAGTTTAGAGCCTATGTTTTATGTTTTGTTTGTTTTTTTTTTTTGGTTTCGTTTTTGGATTTTCAAGGTAGGGTCTCACTCTAGTCCAGGCTGACCTGGAACTCACTATGTAGTCTCAGGGTGGCCTTGAACTCATGGCGATTCACCTACCTCTGCCTCCCAAATGCTGGGATTAAAGGCATGTGCCACCATGCCCAGGAAGCCAATGTTTTTTAAGGCTAGGCTTCATCTCACACTCTCCAGGGCCCTTCTTTTTGGGCCCTTTCCCTATACTCCTGTTAAATGTTAGATAGTTTAGTCTACCTTCAAGGAGAAGGGTTTTTATGGTACCAGTTCACTTTCTGTTTAGTTTTGTGGTTATTTCTCCTCAAAGACCTCTTCCCCTACCCACAAACTCTCCATCCCTCTGGTCTGGGCCTCAAGTCGCCTATACAGGAAGGCAGCAACTCAAGCTAATCCATGTTATGAACTGCACATGATTACTCATTTATTTTAACGAACAAGTTCATGATTAGTCAGTTGACTTTGTTGTTACTAGAACCACTGAAAGTATAAACGTTCTAAAAGGGAGTAAAGCAAATAAATCATTGTAAGTTGCAAATGGTTTTCTATTTCTAAAGTCAAATTTAAATTCAGATCAGTGTCTTTCTTTAGCTACATTGGATATTATTTGAGACCTTTATTAATGTCTTATGAATTAATTTTGAGTTTAATTTTTTATATTTTTATTTATTTATTTATTTATGTGTTTATTTATTTTATTGACAACTTCCATGATTGTAAACGATATCCCATGGTAATTCTGTCCCTCTCCCCACTTTCCTGTTTTAAACTCCACTCTCTAATATATCCCTTCCCCCTCTCAAATTGTATATGACAAAATCAAATGCTGTGTTCTTAATATGCATACATGAAGTAAGAATTTTAATCCAATGCAAATTTATGATGTTTATAATTAAGTATTTTCTAGAAAATGGTTAGAGTTGCAATATTACCAGATAAAATAAGATTAAGTACATATTTGCTTAGGTCTGACATGATTCTGTTAGGAATCAACAATGATAGCACTTAATTTACATTTTAAGTTGTAATATATAAACATAGAAACTGGTTCTGATTGTATATTTAAGATAGTGAATGGCAAGATGATTGGATGAGTGTTAGACTTCTGTACTTACCTAAAGTTACATGAAATCACTTACCTATATGTATATATTTATTAGATTGTTTATGTATAACAACAAAAAGATGGGTTATATTTTCATCAGACTCCATTCCATCATTAATTTATTTCACCAAAAAGAAAGAAAATTGCAAAAACAGGAAGCTACACAAAATCTGATCTAGCTTCTGGGATCTTCAGTACATTTAAAAAAATCATGATAAACAATATTACTCTTTGTGGTTGTTTCAATAATGGCCACTTAAAAATGTAGAAGTGTCAAGGAATGAGGATTAAAAAGTATTGAATATTTTAATACAGAATAAAAACCAGACCTGTGTACTGTGAACTCAGATTCATTAGTGAATGAGGCTAGAACTATCTCAGTTTTGGGGCTGGAAAGATGGCTCAGAGGTCAAAGGAACTTGCTAGGAAAGCCTGATGGCCTGGGTTTAATTCCCCAGGATACACATAACATCAGACACATGAAGTGGTACATGCATCTGGACTTCATTTGCATTGGCAAAAAACCCTTGAGCACTCTTCCTCTCTCTTTCATTCTTCTGTCTGTCCTTCTCTCTCCTCTCCTTGCAAATAAATAATGTTTTAAATTTGTTTCTAAATGATTACATTCAGATTTTTTTCTTAACATTTTCAACTGTAAATATGTAGCCCATATTCAAAAAATAATAATAATTGCATAAAAATTAATGCAAAGAAGTAAATTTTTCCGATGAAAAATAAACAAGCCTCTTATACATTAAGGTTAACTTCTTACAAGGTAAAATAAATGAAATTTAAAAAACTCACATTCTATCAAATTCCCTCAAGGAAAAAAGTCCATCATTTCTTCCATGACTTTTTAAAATACATTTTATTTGTTTGAGAGAGAGAGAGAGAGAGAGAGAGAGAGAGAGAGAGAGAGAGAGAGAGAGAATGCATGCCAGGGCATTCAGCCACTGCAAATGAACTCCAGACACATGTGCCCCTAGTGCATCTGACTTACATGGCTCGTGGAGAATCAAACCAGGATCCTTT
This sequence comes from Jaculus jaculus, assembly GCF_020740685.1. Classification (NCBI taxonomy): domain Eukaryota; kingdom Metazoa; phylum Chordata; class Mammalia; order Rodentia; family Dipodidae; genus Jaculus; species Jaculus jaculus. Next base: position 77,596,500 of record NC_059115.1, read on the forward strand.
GGCTTCCCAGGCAAGCACCTTAACCCTTAAGCCATCCCTCCAGCCCCTCTTCCAAGATTTTGTTGATAGAACTAGGAAACTGATAAAGTATTAATTTCAAATGTAGTTTTCTGGCTACAACAAAATTTTAGATTATTTCTTGTTTTCTTTTGCAAGGCTGTTTTATTCTATATGCAATATGTAAAACTAAATTTTAATAATAGATGTATATGAATTTTAACATTTTCTTTATGTTTGTTATGCTTGTATAACATATTGGCTAAAAATATTAAATATGGGTATATTTGATAGCCACACATTTTATTATAAAATTACATCTAAATTGTAGGATTTTCAATGAACAAATATGAAACAATATAAACATGTAACATTATTACTCTACAGTAGTCATACAGGTTCATGCCTTAGTTCCAGCCCTCGGGAGGGTGGAGCCTGGGGGCTGCTGTGAGGCGGGGGTCGCATGGCTGCATAAAGAGACGGGCTTAAATATAGCCTTTAAACATATTTTGTGCCACTGAGCATTAGACTTAGGTAATTAGTATTTCTCCACTGTTAGAGTTCATTGAACAATAAAAATGCTATAAAATGTTTAGGAAATCTCTTTTGTTTGTTTACAATGACACTTTTCCTGATATATCCAATGTTGAAGGTGAATCTAAGAGATTTCGTCACATATCTTAGTGAAATTGCATGTAAGTTGTTGAAATTACTAACAGCAATAGCTCTGTGCTGACTAGAAGAATGGTAATGGAATACATTATCTGTCGAGGGAACTTTCTTGTGGGTGTATATGTGTGGTGTGCACGTGCATGTCTCTGTGAGTACACGTGAATGTGAGAATGCACAGACACGTATGTACACATCTTCAATCAATTACAGACAATCACACTGATCTCAGTAGCATTCGTTTAAATGCTTTTTTATTATATGTAGAGGTCAGTGCCAGGAGTCTCTCTTTAGCGCCCTCTCCGTTGTTTACTAAGACTAGGTTTCTGACTGAACTCAGAGCTCACTAATTCAAGCAGCATAGCTAATCACTTTTTACCTGGGGATCCCGCTGTCTCCATTTCTTGAGCACTGACATTCCAGACACCCATTGGCACATTCAGCATTTACTAGGGTGCTGAGGATATAGCTCAGGTCCTTATATGGGTATGGGAAGCACATTAATGTGGGAGCCATCTCCCCAGCTTCAAGAAACTTTTTTTTTATTTGGGGAATTTAGAAAAGTGATAGCTAATAGGCTTGAAGACAATATTGATCTGCTCTATATTTAATTGTCATAATTATATTTAACCCAAATATATGTACGTCTGTATGTATTTGTGTGATATTATACTTGTGACAACATCCCTGACATGAAACAATTAAAGGAGGAAGGATTTCTTTGTGTTTAAATATTGGTAGGATAAAGTCCATCATAGGGGGGAATCCCTGGCTGTAGTAGCAGACTCAGTCAACATGCTGATATCAGGTAACTTTCTTCTTCTTACTCACTCAGAGCCCCAGCTCAAGGATGGTTCTGCCCACATTGACAGTGTGTCTCCCCCTCTCAATTCACCTAATCTAGAAACTCCCTCAGGGACATGTCCAGAGATTTGTCTTTTAGGTGATTCCAGATCCAAAAAATTACAATACAATTTACCCATCCATATTATGAAAATGCCACATGCAATATGTTATTTCATATGCTCGTTATTAAAAATGAACTGCTGAGAGAAACCTTTGTGGATGACAGGAGGCTTCAGTCAGAGTGCTGACGGTAAATTTGAGTACCAGGTGGAAGGACTGGAGAAGGACCTGCATCTAAGGACAGGCGAAACACGTCACCAAGGCCAGCAGGGTAGGAGGGAGGAGCTCTCTGTGACTAGATGGCCATGGAAGTGACAGACTATTATGGGAAAGAGTGATGTGCACGTGGACTCCGGGCTACATCAACAGCATCTTGAGAGACAAGTAGACCTGCTGGTTACAGTAGCAACTTCTTATGAAGTCGCAAGCAGACACTTGCCAGTTCTGTAAATAGGCTTTAAAATAACTTATAAGTTTCATGTTAGCAAACTCTTTTTTTTGTTTGTTTGTTTTTCAAGGTAGGGTTTCACTCTGGCTCAGGCTGACCTGGAATTCACTATGGAGTCTCAGGGTGGCCTTGAACTCACGGCGATCCTCCTACCTCTGCCTCCCGAGTGCTGGGATTAAAGGCATGCGCCACCACGCCTGGCATCATGTTAGCAAATTCTTAAATCTGTTACAACTTTCAATGGAGAATTCTGTAATACATTTTATTTTGTTTGTTTGTCTATTTGTTTTCAAGGTAGGGTCTCACTCTAGCCCAGGCTGACCTGGAATTCACTATGGAGTCTCAGGGTGGCCTCGAACTCACGGCAATCCTCCTACCTGTACCTTCTGAGGGGTGGGACTAAAGACGTATGCCACCATTCCCAGCTGTAATACTTTTTCAAAAGGCTTTTTTATTATATCTAGTCCCACCCTAGTAAACAATATATATTATAAAAGGAGGAAGTCTCAGTGAGAGTCAACTGACAGGATTGAAAGATTTAGAAGAGCTTTTTGGGAGGAGGGATATTTGATATTAGTAAAAATAAAGATAAATAATAATATTAGAAACATGCAGGGGGGGAATTTAAATATAATTCCTATGTTCAGTGTAGAGTACAAAATTTATCAGTATTCATACATAATACTGTATGACTCAATTTTATTCCCTTTCATTTTTGGAATTTTTAAATATGCAATTTTATTCTGTTTTGCATTTATTTATATCTGTGTGATTACATCAATATTGTTGACATAAAAATCATTCTAATAATCCTATTACAAATTAAATATGATGTGAAAAGTTGATGTAATGAAGTTTAAGGATCATCAATCATGAATCATGTGCTATTAAAGAAATTCTCATATGTGGTGCTGAATATCACCAAGAGCATTGTAGGCTACGGACAGTGCAATAAACAGAGTGTTATTTTCGATTATCCTCCCAAAGGTTAAATTGGGAATCTTACACTGACCATAGCATAGATAAATTGAGAATCTCATGTTAAGTATGAAGGCATTGTTAAATGAGAAAGATGTATCATAAATAAATACTTAATGAGTTAACATTAGAGATATTTGTTTTGAAGCATTCTTTTGTGATGGGAACATGAGTTATTCATATTTAAATTTTAAGAAGCTTACAAAGCAATAAATCTAAATTCTACCAAAGTGTATTACAATACTTAAGCACAATAGGTTTTCTCACGAATAGTTCAACAGAAAAATTTTTAGCTTGCCCAGAGTTGATGGTATTAAGTCACTGTCATTGTAAGGAACAGGAATATTTTGAGTTGAGTTACTTGGTAGTATAATCTGTTTTTAAGTATATCAGTGCCCACTGGAATAAAATGCATCTAGCAAACCACATTAAAGAAAACATGATTTCTTTGATTATATTTCTTCATTATGGTGTTGGTAAAGTCACAATGAATGTTTCATATGAAATAATGCATACATATTCACTTACATACTACTGTTATATACAGATCTCTTTCTCTCCAATAAAGCTACTCACCCTTTTTTTCCAATCAAAGCTTCTCCCCTTTTAGCGAGCAAGAGTTCTGATCCTGGCTTTCTCAGTGGAGGAGTGGAAACAGTCTATGCTTCACTCCACCTTGCCCTTCTATCTCTCCCTTTCACTTACAGGATTGCTTTTGTTTGGAGCAGTTCTGAGGTAAGTTCTTTTCTGAGATAAAGAGGCAAAATTCCATATACAGCACTTACCCAGGTTTCCGTGTGTGTTCCCTCTTGGCTTGTGCGGAGTATTCAATGCCTCCTGCATGGCCGAAGTCCAGACACTGGGATCTTATCTCTCAGGGCAATGGAAATGTGCCAGCTTCTTTTCTTTGCTACCCTGAGCAAAAATGTGCAAGGCGTTCCTGCCCTGCACTCTCTGGCCCCCTTTCTGACACACCCCTGATTGCCTTCCTTCAGCTTCCTTATTCTGGCATCTCCTCAGTCCCAAAAGTGGTTATTCTGTGTGAAGGACCATTTCAAGTTGTAACTCGCCCAGCCACTACTGTGCAAACTGGAAAAACAACAAGGAAATGCTCTTTATTTTTTTGGCAGAGGTTTTGGCAGGGGTCAGTGGCTGATCCTCTAGCCATGCCTCTCAGCTCTGTGTCTGGGGAACACTTCAGGGGTGTGGTTTACATAATGAACCGCCCGTGCTTTGTGCTTATGATACTCAGAAGGTCTTTTCAGTTTACATGCTTGTCAAGGGGTAAGATGCAATCTTTCTAACAGGCACTGCTTTCTCTAACGATAGCTTTTATGGACCCCTTGCTTAGTTTGAGTAGGAAAACACAATTTATCTTTCCCCCACACAAAAAATTATACTTAATTGCCTTGCAGCATCATTTTTTCCCCCTACTTACGATCATCTAGAATATCCGAAAGTTCAGGTTTAAAATGTATTCTATCTGCATTAATTCTCACAAAAATCCGTGGTCATTACAAAATGTACCTAAAAGTCAAGTGTGCCTCTTCTTTGAATGTAGTCTACAGTAATCGATCTAACATCGTTGGAGCTCACACTTACTATGTGTCAGCAGAACAGGCAGCCGCCGTGCACAGCGGTTCATCAAATGTGGGCCTGGATGTCACTGTGAAGCCATTTGTCTCTATGCTTAGGGTTTATCATGAAGAGACATTAAATAAGGAAGGGTGCCCTCCACAGTATGCGTCAGCCCTCCAACCACATGGGGAGAAGAGAACCCCCAGGGGGACGGAGGCTGCACATTTACATGGTGAAATTCCTGCTTAAGCTTCTACTCTGCTGAAGTTTCAACTTGCCACCCCTCACACTTGTGCAAGAAAATGCATTAAAATTAATGTGTGGTTTTCAAATCTGCTTAAAACTCTTGCATGCCCTTATCTGTCTTGTCCTGATTTCATTTGTCGGGAAACTCTGACTTATAACAGAGTTATATCCTAATTTCCCTCATTTTCTGTTTACATTTTTGGCATTGAATAAATTGGCTACTACATATAACTGAAAGTAAATCTGAATTTTTAAATTTTAAAAATATTAAAATGTCTTATGCTAAATATTATAGTTCTAAAATAATGGCATTTGAAGTACACAAACCTGCTCACTTCTTAATAGCAAAATGGGCAGAAAATGTGAGGTGAATATTTTATCCCTATTCAAATAAAGGACACAGCCTGCTATGAACAAGAAAAACTACAACTTATAAATATTGTAAAATTGTAACAACCACAAAATCAAAAAGTTTCCACTAGGCAAAAAATCATCAATAAAGGACAAGCTTTGTTGTGCTGAGAATTCAATACACCATCATGAACGATATTCACCATGCTGTGAGATAGAAAGTCTGAGTTTATTACTCCTAACTACAAACCTGTTCCTCTGCTTGTGCCTGGTTGTCCTGCCAACATGTCCTCCAGACTCAGATAACCAATCGATTGCCTATGCCAATCATGTCACCATTCATAAATAACGCATATTTATCAAAACCGTCATTGTAAAACTATCTGGGCAGGGGCCGTGTGCAGACCAAGCCTTGAACTGGATGCCTGCACAAAGAAAGCACATGTTCACTTCAACCTCTACTGAAAGCCCTCCTGTTTTGGCTGTGCATGCATTACTGGAATCCAGTATTAGGGCCCAGTTGTCACTATCACTTGATATATTCTCCTCAGTGGGATGTAAGGCACAGTGCAATTTCAAAACAGTCATTAAATAAATTGCTAATGAAACACCCTGTTATCTTTATAACAGGGCATATTTATGACTGCTTATGTGGTAAAGAAGATGAAGGGAACACACTAGACATCACTTGGAAAATGTGTACAAGAGCTCTTCTCTATTTTGAAAATGGTTATCTCAATATGTGCAGCTAGGATAATCAAGACGAGACATACTCAGGCAAGGCAAAGCCGAGAAGTGATTTCTGCCTAAGAAACAAAACAAAAATAAGTAAAGAATCAGAGCAGAAGGAAAATAAAACCTCTAGGAGGAAAGTTGTAGAACTGTCTAGTGTCCTTGTTAATATCATTTTTTTTCCAAAGATGGATAAAAATTCAAAACCCCTTGAAATCATTTGCAATCACAGTTCATAACAATGCTCGAGGGATTCCTGGCTTCCCATTTTATATTAAGCAAACCTATATTCTTTGGAAATCTGAGATATGATATTTATCACTACATATTGAGAAATCACTATATCCCAGTATAGCAGTTGTTTTCTTGTTCTTGGACCAAATACATGACCAGAAGCAACTTATGGAAAGAAAGTTTTTTTTTTTTTTTTTGAGCATTTGACTGAAATATTTTTTTTTAATTTAATTTATTAGTTTTCTTTTCAGTAAATACAGGCAGTTTGGTACCATTATTTAGGCTCATCTGTGATCTACCCCCTCCCATTAGACCCTCCTTGTTATTGAAAATGGGTCATGCATTGTGGAGTTAGCCCCCAGTTATTAGTATGATAAATGTCTCTGAAAATCATGACCCAACATGTAACTCTGACATTCTTTCCGCTCCCTCTTCCAGAAGATTTCCCTGAGCCATGTTGGGTTCATTTTTGGTCTGCTTCAGTGCTGAGGTGTTGGGGGCCTCTGAGGCTCTGGCTCTCTGATTTGGTAGGAGTTGATTTTTCTCTGCATTGATCTCCTTCCCCTTTGTGCTGGTATCCAGTTCACAGGAAAACATCACCCTTGCTTATTTCGCCAGTTGTCCTTAGTTTCAGTTGGGCCCCTTCTGAGGTATGTTGGGGCAGCTCTCTTCTTAGGATCTGCATCTATCTGGAAAAGAGAAGCAGATTCTCCAACGGAGAGTAAGTTAGCACCCAGAAAATTGAGATAACACTTACTTTTTTGATAGACAGTTTGATAGGTGTAGGCCCTCTTATACCCCGTGATTGATGGTAGCTTGATATTGTAGAGTGGGCTTGTGTTTGGGTATGGTTCTGACTTGTTTCCCAGCTCCAGCTAAGGGTCTAGTACCACTGAGTGGATCAGTTAGCCAAATCAAGAGCAATTGATTCCTCACCATGGCTGTGTACCACTATTGCACTTGTGTGGGCATCACATCCGGTTATTTGTTGCTAATTAGGTTAAACAATGTGTTGCTTGGACAGATCTTGGTCATTTCCCCCAGTCGCCTATGTAGTGCCTTCTGGCACTAGACACGCTGACTGTCTGGGGACTGACTCTCTCCTGGCTTCCGGCCACGTCATTCAATTTTACATGTCAGCTGTGTATGGAGTCTTCAGCAATAGAGTCTTATCACTGGCCTTTGGTGGGTCATCAAGTACTCTGACAGAAGTCTGTCATTGTTTTGGGAAACCTTGTAGGTTTCTCTGATCAAAAGCTCATTGTGGATTGTAGGCCCAAGCTGGAAGTGGGGGTTACAGGTCAGTGTCCATTAAGAAATTGAGGAAAAAGATAACTAATATACAAGAGTTAGAGAGGAGAGAGATAGAGGGGAGAGGGGGAGAGGGAGGGAAGGAAGATGTAGGAGATTTAGGTCAGTCTTGATCCTACCCTCTCCAGTGTCATGTGGTTCAGGTTTTTCCTGTAAGGGACTAGTGAAGGTCCAGTCATTTGGTCTGTCTTTTAGGAAGTAGAATTTTATGGTACCATTGCCGTTTGGGTCCGGATTACTGTTTTCCACCCTTTGATTCCCTCCCCGCCCTCCCATCCATCTTAAAGTTTTTTTTTTTTTTTTTAATTTCAGAGAGAGAAAGAATGGGCACTCCAAGGCCTCTAGCTACTGCAAACATACTCCAGATACATGTGCCACTTTGTGCATCTGGCTTTTCATGGGTACTGGTGAACTTAACCCGGATCCTCAGGCTTTGTAGGCAAGCGTGACAACCAATAAGTCATTTCTTCAGTCCACTTTCTAAACTTAATGAATACTTTTAGTATGGCACCTAAATAAGTTTACCCTCTTCCTTTATTCCCTAAAGATAAGGGGCCACTATTTTCTGTAATATTTATCATGTGTTTTTCATTTTCTAGAATCTCTACATACCTAATATACTGCATTAATTTGCATCCTCAGGAATTCTTGTTTGTGCCAATTCCAGCTGGCATCTTCAGCTCAGTCCTTCTGTTAAACATTTTCCAACTAATGAAAATAAATCTCGCCTCGTTCATTAATCATTGGCTTTAATTTTCTATAAAGTGTGGTTATAGTACTCATCATGATATATAATGCTCTTCATGATCTTTCACTAGTATCATTTTTCTCCATTCCCTAGTAAAATATATTCAAGTTCCCAGGATAACTTCTCCCACATGCCAATACTCAACTCATAACAGCTACTGTATGAAGATTTTGGAACACTTCTTGCATTTTGGAAAGCGTTATATATTTAAAAAAAACTACAAATTCATCATGGTGTATCAAAATAGAATAGAGAATTTTCTATTTCTCACCTAAGGCACATCTTATTATTATATATGAAACAGTACAGAGATTGCAAAAATGACCAAACTATGTGATGCCAGGCGATACATGGTGAAGTAAGGTATATTAAGCCTGTAAACAAAAACTTGAAGTAGAAGTGTTTTCAATTTGGATTCGTTGGAAAACTTTAATAAGCAAGAAAGCCCAGGGAAAGCATTGTTAGCATGTTTAGCAAACTCCTTTTCTTTACATACAGAACTAACGTGTTTTCTTTTTTGTGATCTTGACTTGATTGACAATGATTCTAGTACTTAAAAGTACTTATGAAGGGCTGGAGAGATGGCTTAGCGGTTAAGCGCTTGCCTGTGAAGCCTAAGGACCCTGGTTCGAGGCTCGGTTCCCCAGGTCCCATGTTAGCCAGATGCACAAGGGGGCGCACGCGTCTGGAGTTCGTTTGCAGAGGCTGGAAGCCCTGGCGCACCCATTCTCTCTCTCTCCCTCTACCTGTCTTTCTCTCTGTGTCTGTTGCTCTCAAATAAATAAATAAATAAATAAATAATTTAAAAAAAAGTACTTATGAAGAAAAATGTTTATGTAGACCATGTAAAGTGCCATGAAAATGCACCAACCTATCGTGTTGGCATGAATTCAATAACCTGCACAGTGTGGTAAACACTAACTGTTCATGATTCATGAGAAAAAAATGCTATTTAATTAAGCTAGTCTGTATGCATCTGGCTTCATATTCATTTTAAATTTTATTTATTTTGCAAACAGAGAGAGATAGAATGAGAGGAAGGCATGGAAGGAGAGAAAGACAGACAGATAGGAAGAAAATGTGTGCACCAAGGTCTCTAGCCACTGCAAACAAACTCCAGATGCACGTGCCTCTTTGTGCATCTGGTTTTATGTGTGAATTGGGGAAATGAACCCTGGTTGTTAGGCTTTGAAGGCAAACACCTTAACTGTTGAGCCATCTCTCCAACCCTTTCATATCCTTTTGAAATTGAAAGCTTCCGAATGGCTTGCCTATAATTCTGATTTTCATACAAAATAAATCTTAAATAAATTGGCTTTATCAATGAAAAATTAAACTTCAGTGCCAGGTTTTATAAACAAATCTATATATTTTTGTGCTAAGTGAAGTGAAGAATACACAATAGTTAGGACAAGGGATGAGGCTAAAAGTGAAACTGTCTATTATTTTTTTTGCCAAAATCTTTTGCTTGGGAAACCTGGCTTGTCTTCTCTCTCCTGTTCTTTTTTTTTTTTTTTTTTTTTTCATGTCACACAGCTGAGTATACATTCATTCCTTACCTTTGTTGCTCAATCATACATCCTAAAATTCCCATTGCTGCCTGAGGCACAAAGAAATGTCTGGAGCCCCATGCCTCTCTGAGCACCCATGTGGCATTGGATTGGAATTGGAAATGGAGTTTAGACTCTCATCCCTCAATGTGGACTTTAATGAGAATATCCCAGCAGCCAATTTCCTCTTCTGTCAGCAGAGCTGATTTCCTATGCTTGGTGAACAAATTCTCAGAATCCATGGCTATAAGTTACAACACACACACACACACACACACACACACACACACACACACACACACATGCACATTGGTGGTCTGTTTCTATAAATTTTATTTTCTACTTTAAAGCCTCCATTATAGATCCAGTCATATTTTTGGAATACCGACTTTCCTAATTCTGACATCTATCTAACTCTGCTTTTGTCCAGCCCTGGAAGGTCTTGTTTCCTTCAACCTTTGTGTGTGTGTGGGGGGGGGGAGGGGTTGCTAATTTCTTCATATGGACATAGTTCCCAAGGTAAAGCTGAACTGAAAGCCATTACCAGAAGTGCCTACTCCCCAGTGCCCAAGCACAGGACAGTCATGAGCCATGTCTATACTTTTTATAGATGGGATTTTAGGATGACTTCATTTCAGTGAAAAATTCTCTTCCGGGGTAAAATGTTTTCAGTTATGTCTAATGGCAAACTCTTCAATAGTTAAATAAGACAACATGTTCAAAGAATTTAATTTGCATTATCTACTGCATCATTTATATGTAAAAATAATAGTCTGTATAAAATACATGGATTGTAATGACAGCTCAAAATTGCATGGACAATGTAATTGTAACATTAAAACAAAATGAAATAGATTTATGATCATATGAAAATTCACATCATGACAACTTAATCTCCCCACAAATCTTTACTTTTATTTTTATACACTCTGTGTCCTCTTTCACTTTTCAGGCCTTGTTTTCATTTCCCCAGGTTTCTTTGTTCTTTTTTTTGTTGATTATACTTTCTTTGTTTCATTCATTTTCAAGAAACTCCTCATTGACATTATACATTTTTTTTTTTTTTTTGCCACAGGTGGCTTACTTTTCATTCCTCTTTTCCAGTTTTCTTTTCTGAAAAATTCAAAGAGCAAACTATTCTCTAATGAATATTCTGACACAAGTGAAAGTTACAAGGAAGGCAATATCTGTCATTTTCAGCAGCTTATTCCCTCAGTCCTCTGGGCCCTGAGGGTCCCAAAATGTTTCATGTTTTCCTGCCCAGAGATAGGTAGAATATATATATATATGTGTGTGTGTGTGTGTGTGTATTTTTTACAGAAATACTCACCTGAGAATGACTTGATCCACTTTAAATTCTTCACTGTGGATTTAAATTAAAGCAGTTGACATTACTCATTGTTGTAGATAACTAGCTTGTACAGAGAGATCAAAATAACTCAACATAAAATATCAAATAATTTTCACCATATTACATGATTTTTCTACTATAAGAAATTCATAAATTTTAAACACTTTCTATTGAGGCCAAATACTAGTGAAATACTTCCTTTAAGTGCACTTCCTCCTTCGGTTTCCTTAAAGGGTCTATGTTTCTTCGAAGATGCATAAGCCCATATTAGAAATTAAGGGTAAGGATTAATGAATGTAATAAAATTTCACACTAAACAAAGGTGACATTATGCTTACCTAGGAGATATTAATTTCACATGATCCATTTATTTTTTTTTTCAAGCTAGCATCTCACTCTAGCCCAGGCTGATCTGGAATTCACTATGGAGTCTCAGGGTGGCCTCAAACTCACGGCAATCATCCTACCTCTGCCTCCCTAGTGTGGGATTACAGGTGTGCACCACCATGCCTGGCTTTGTTACATGGTCCATTTAAAGCCCATATCCCAAGTAATCAGTGAAAGATAAGCACCAGTGTCAAACATTTAGAAAGCATGCTCTCCATCAGGCAGGCTGACTCCTACGTTTTCCTTCTGGAGAGCTGTTTGTTAGCACCCATGCTCATGGTACTGCTTCCCATACAGTCACCTCGAGGTCCTTCAGGGCCTGAGCCTTTGGTGGCCTCATCCTGCCATTCCTCGTAACGGCTTCCTCTTCCTCTGCGAAGAATACAGACCTGAATTTCCTCACGTAAGAGTCACTTCATCCCGAGATGGATTCTTGACCTTACAGAAAGAAATGACTATGCTCTTAAAAATCCCCTTTCTTTTCTTCTACAACTCTTGTCACAATTTAATCAAGTTCATAAAATTACTGATATCTAACTCTCTCCCTGAATGCAAAGGTCCAGACAAAGTTGTTCTGCTCTTCACTGCTACTTTATTACTTATGGGGACTTAAAATATGTTTCAATTCTGCCACATATTGACTGATTGATAAGTGTTCTGTTGGTTAGTTAATATAAACCTACATAAAGACCAGGTGAGAGTTATATAAGTATGAACACAATATTTATAGTCTACAAATGACAGCATACTACTTATTGTACACATATAGAGATAAGTGATATGAAGTAGTATGCATTATGATAATTGAATACAATAAATTTAACAAAAATTTATCACATGGTTTCTCTTGTTCATCACATCACATGGCTTCTCTTATTAATGCATTTTTTTTCCCTCTGTGATGCATTTTTCCAATGGAAGCCAAAGTTTAGAGACTATGCTAGTTTCACATATGAGTAAAATTAGGAAGTTAATTAAGCCATTTAAATCAATACAATTGGCAGATTATAGAGTGAGAGTCTAGCCTAGGTTTGACCTATGATAAAACCAAAGGGGTTCAGCTAAATAGTCTTTACAGGGTAAAATATGTGATATATGAATGAGCAACCCTGTTTTTGAAAATTAAAAGAAAAAACTCTTTTTATTGTCTGTATGCTCTGGGCATCACCTAATGTGCTCTAGTCTCATGATCTCACTGTGAGTGCTGATATAACAAAGTTATGTGTCCTCCAAAGCCACTGAACTCTGTGTATGCATGTCTACCAGATATCTGTATTCCATTATCTAAGAAACATTTCAAATTGAATGTACTTAAACTACAGGAATCCATACCCAACACATCTTACTGAGGCCATCCATTAGTAGTATATTTAATTTTTTTTAACACATTAATGTTTGTATTTGTCATTAACATTTACCACTATCCAGTAGGGACTATACTTGTCATGTTCCTTTTCCATCTTTCCTATGTAAGGGTCAGGTTCACTGCTGTGGGGTTTGCTGTTGTCACCCTTGGTGAATTTTCAGCACAGGGGAAGGTTCCACCCCTTAGGAGGTACAGAATAAACTAATAATAAAGATGTTGAAAAATTAAGTTTAAGAATCTGTCAGAATAGTGTAAAGTTCACAGGAAATAAGAACACTGATGGCATATTTTCAAATGGTCATGTGCTACAAATGGAAAATGAAAGATAAATGAGGGAGCTAAACTACTACTGTGAGAAAGGTAGATAGATGACCATCTGAAGCCTGATGGACATAGATTAAGAAGCAGACAAGTCAAAAGTCAAGAACAATAAATTTTAAGAAAATTATCACACATTCTTTAATGAATGTCTAAGATAAACAAATATGGATAAACATGGTGAACTCATGCCACCTAGTAGTTGAATGTGTGTGTGTGTGTGTGTGTGTGTGTGTGTGTGTGTATTTAGGTGTAAAGAGTAAAATAATTTTATATGTATCTTGCAATTGTGAATCAGGAATAATAGCCAAGTATAATACATGTGAAATGAAAGAATAGAGAATTTTCCAGGCATGCAATGTAGCTAATATTTATTATATGTCCTCCATCATAAAGTTGTTAGATAAACAGAGCATTATATATTAATAATCATGGACTTAATGGAAACTGCCTCTAGAGATAAGCATCTGTAAATCAAAAGGGAAGTGAATAACTATACCTCTGAGGAAGTTCTGCACCAAGTCCAGAGAGAAGGAACTTGGAGATATATAGAACAAATCATCTGATAAGTCGTGTGTGTGTGTGTGTACATGTATGTGTGTGCATGTATGTGTGTGCATGTGCACAATAATTAAAAGGGTTGGAAATACTTTTGGAGCATGTAGATGTAGTCACTATTGACAAGTAAAGGGTGTCTTTGGAAAACTGTAAAGTATAAAATAGGTATGAAAATATAATTTGGTAAAAATATGGATACATGATAGATAGATCCTAGCTATGTGATATATAGATACATAGAAAATAGAAACATAATAGTACTCATATATGATACATAGTAGAAATATAGATAGAAAGATTCAAAACTGATGGATGTATCAACAACCTGGTTAATTGGAACTATTAACAAAGGATTGGAAATTATAAAATAAGTGCCAAGATACATTAAAAGATCAGCCATTATTAAGCATCAATCTGGAGAAAAGATCAAATCTCTTTAAGAGACAAAGACATTCTTATGAATATTCCAAAAATGCATTGAAAAATGGAAATTTATTTACAACTTTTCCCTTTGTGCCACTACTCATAATTTTATTACAATATTACAAAGTTTGACATCTATGTTTCCGGGCTAATGCTAATTTTGCTTCAACACAATACATGTGCAAATCAAAATTTTGACTTTCCAAATGTCATTGTGTGGTATTTTGTTTTCAATTATGAACACAGTCTACCTCCTGAGGCTTCCAGTTAAGATAAAAGGATATTTCACAGTTGGGAACATTCACCTCATCACAAGTCATGGTGAGAGGGGGGTCCTATGACTCTTTGCCGGATGGGATTATTTGTAGTGATGAAGTCTCAATTTCCATGCATGTTAAAGCCCTTTCTCACGTTTGAGTGAATTTATTATTACATAACTAATAACAATTGCATCTGCTTTTTAAAAAAATGGAGCATTTTGGAGGACATTTGCCTGTCATCAGACAGCTATGCTAAGATACTTGAAGTAACAAAAACAAAATATACCTGAATCATTTGATATATGTAAAAAGTCATTAAAAACATCAGCGAACATATGTGATGTTAGTTTCCTTAAGAAAGAACTTTAGTTTTTAGGTATAAAGGCAGGTTTGATGGAAAAATGATTTATAGAGGATACATAAAGCAAGATGAATTCAACATGTTTTGGACAACCTCGTTTAACCCTATCTCACATAATATCAAAGAAATTCAGGGTGAGTGCTTCTTGAGACATTTTTATTATCTGTTTAATGGCATTGTTTCAGACAAGATATTAAAAGCTTTTCTTTCTTTCATTTTATATCAGAGTGCCCTGTATGGCATAAAGAAGTCACACTAAAAGAAAATGACTGTCTGTAAAACAGAAAATGGAGTTGGATGTAAATAGAAAGGAACAAAAAAGTGTGTGTGTGGGGGGGTGGATTTCACATAGAATGGAAAGAAGGTACTAATGATCTTTCTTAGAAAAAAATATACTTTTTTTAACCACAAAACTACATTGCTTTTAATTTTATAAAATAAAAAAATATCCTTTATTTTTATTACCTTTTTTGAAACCTTCACGTTTAACATTTTATACATTTACAATAGCAGCAACCTAATGCCATCTTGTAACTATTACTCTTGATCACAAGAGACATTAGTTCAAACACAGGGGATTTTTTAAATCTTCTATGTCCTCCCTGACCAACTTTCATAGCTCTTTAGTTCATATACGTCTTGATGCTTCCTGTGGAAGTTGGATAATTTTTTCAGTTTTCAGATATTTCGCATTACATTGTATTTGTAGAAATGTGAATTTTGGAATTTTCAAACAGATTCTTGGAAGTAACTTGCAGCTGGGTATTTGATATTGACCAGACACCCACAGTGTGGCTGCTTCTTTTCCTACCATCTTGTGAAGACTGACACATCTTCTGTGGTTTAGTGTTGTGCATATAGAGTTAGAAAATTCTGTTTCTTCATGGACTTGGGTTACAGGAAGGGAAAACTACAGAAGGGGGACAGACTGATACCTGTCCTTAAAGAAGCAGGCTTGTCAGCATTTAGGCCCTGTGCCCTTCCCAGATGAAGTAACTCCGGTTAGCATGTAGTAGTAATTTTACCACATCTATGACAGTGTAACTTCATATCACCCATTGGATAACAGAGTTTATTTCTTATTTGCCAAGTAATTTTTTTATTCCTGTATCTATTATTATAGATGAACTAATGGTGAATAGGTCTCAGTTAGTGGTGATAAGTGAATGGCTCTTGCCTTCAGTAGGAAAACACTGTGTTTAATAGGGCTCCTTTTCTTCCCCGGGGTGGGGGGCACTATTCATTTGCAGGAGGGGCTCACAGTTCTTAATTCAAAAAAGGAAGAAATCAATAAATCTGTAAATTGTATGAAAGAAGCTCAGGTAATCATTTAGCCTGTTTTTGTTCTTGTTTATTTTATTTTATTTTACTTTACTTTTTTTACTTAATAGATGGGAATACCCTATTGCTGAAGACTCCACATACTTGGGCTGCAAGGCCACTGAGAAATCCTGCTGGAACTGAGCTGATAACCTCCTCCATGTAGACCAGCTGACAGAAAGCTGGAAGAAGACATTCTGCATGGAGTTCAATGGGAGAGAGAGAATCACCAGTGAAGATACTCAACAGTGGACACTGCAAGCCTTATGATTGGCCAGACAGGCCACATGAGCCAACAGGTGCAATAGAGGCATGTCTGTCACGGTGAAAACCAACTTCCTTCTAATTGGACTGGAGGCCCACTCCATGGGAGGGAATACATCCCTCATACTGAAAACTTAAAACAGGGATAGTCATGAACCTAGGGGTGTAATGCCTGCTGCTGTCTGGCTAAATGCATATACTATGCTTATCAAACTACCCAGTAAGCACTTCTCTTAATATTCATACCCATATATTAATGTTATTTTCACTTTTTGATTAAAGAACTTCCACTTTTCAGAGGGCAGTAACCTTGGGATGACTCAGAAGACATCATGGTGCTGGGAAAGAAGTGACAGGAGTGCTCAGCACTGCAATATCTCTATCAAACCTTCCAAGGCTCAGGGTCTATTGCAGAAGAGGTGGCAGAAAGAATGTAAGAGCCAAATGAAGAGTAGGACTCCTTACAATGTGCTTCTCCAGACACAAAATGGCCTGGATATCCATGACCTCACAGTGCTTGACAGTACCTACTCAAGACCATCATAAGAGGAAGGAAAGATTATGACATTAAAATAAAAGAGAGAATGATTGAGACAGGGAGGGGATATGATGTCGATTGGAGTTTCAATGGGGAAGGTTGGGGGAGGGAGAGAATTACCATGGGATATTTTTTACAATTATGGAAGTTGTTAAGAAAAAAGTTGAAAAAAAGAAAAAAATTATTCTTATTGCTTTTCTTTCCTAAGTATCCATATTTAGAGAAGATCCTGCTTTAAGCTTTTTCTGTAAGTGCAAAGAAGATCCACCTCAACGGAAGACTTAGTAGTACTTGAGAGTTCTGGGGTGTCACCTGCTGCTCTTGTGCTGTAGAAATCTCTCCCGACTATCCCACTTAGATTTCTTCATGTCTTTTTTATTTGCATGTACAGGTGGGGTGTGTGTGTGTGTGTGTGTGTGTGTGTGTGTGTGTGTGTGTGTGTGTTTGATGTCATATATCTTTCTTGTCCCTTACCCTCTTTGTATTACTTAACCAGGGTTTCTTCCATGAGCCCAGAGTTCCCAAACTCATATTTAACTAGTCTATTTAGTCAGCTTTCAACATATGGATCCTTAGTGTGCCACAAACATGCTGGAGTCACAGGTGGCCACATCACACCCACCAAGCATCTGCATCTCTACTGTGGATCTGAACTCTACATCTCACATTTGGATAGAGCAAGCACCTTACTGTCTGAGCACAAGGTATTTTTTTAAGCATCACTAAAATCTGTTTAAAAATTAGCAATAATGGAGACATCATAGGAAAAAGTGAAGTTCATACAAGAAGTTGCAGTTCTTTACACATTCATGATGTCAGAAAATTATGATCAGAAAAATTAAGTATGCGCAGGGAGAAAATGTAAAGACATATGACAAGTGATGCTAATAGAATTGATGGCATGCAAGATGTGTTGATTTTTCCTAGAAGTCTCTGTGTTCATTTTCAAACAAAGAACATATTGAATAAGTGTCTGACTAATGTACTTGAGTCTTGAGTGTCCCTCAAAGGAGCATGTGTTAATGCCTTGGCCTTCAGCCTGGTGCTACTGGGCAAGAGTCAATGGAACCTTTATGAGACAGGACATGATACACTGTCTTCTTGTCACTTGACATGTGTTTTCCAAAGATTTATGTAAGCCTAGGCTCTTTCTCTCTTTTTCTCAATCTCACTTCCGTTTTCACTGTTGACAAACATGAGCTTACTGATGTTACTCTGCACATGTCCTCACTTTGTCGCCATAAGCCGAAGCATGAACGTCTGTCCAGCAAGGACTGACCACTCCAAAACTGTGAGTCAAATGAACTTTTAATCTTTTATAAGCCACTTATGTCAGGTACTTTCATAGTGACACAAAATGTACTACATACAAAGGCATTTAAGAAAATGGTAAAAGAAACTTGGGTTGGATATGATGCCCACTCAATGGGAGGGAATTTATATCTGGAACTGAGAACCAAATCAGAAGCTCATGGCTTGGAAAGTCAGAGACTATAGAGGGAAGTTTCCAATGTACTTTGGCTAAAAGGAAGGATATGCTTGTAAAGATGTCTTCTAGATGTTCCATGTTAGCTCTTTCATTCCATCTTGCCTTCACTCATGGCTAGAGAATACGCATTTCACAGAGGCAAGAGAATACTGAAGAGACCTTTACCTATCAGTGTAACAAGAAAAGAAAGCTAACGGCCTAGAGTCATCTCTGTCAGCCCTACCAGGACCCAGGAACCATGGCAGAGGACGCTCCAGATTAAATGTGACTGCGGCTCTCACTGCTGGCCTCAGACACCTCCTCCTTAAAGATGTAGATGCTGAAGAGACTCAAAACTCATCCAATCGAAAAGAGAAAGAAATCAGACGGCTGAGTGCTCAGCATTAGGGGAGACTTCTTAATATGCCCTGCAAGGCTCAGGGACATGGTGGAAGAGGAGTGTAGAAAGAAAGACAGAAAGAGAGGCAGGCTAGATCAGAGTTTAACTGACCTACTAGTCCATTTCCAAAGACATCTAAACGTCCTGGTTTTTTAAACTTTTTCTTTTCTCCTTTATTTTCCTAACTTCTGCTTTTAAGGTTCTCTGGCCCTGCAATGATGGTGTCTGCATTCTGACTGGCTGCATACATTTTTTACATGTTTTCTTGTATCAGCACTCCCCTAAACCCTGTTCCTGCCTGCCGGTACCTCTCCAAACTGCTCTTAGAATTAATGATGGAAGTGGCTATAAGAAAGGTGGGCGTTTGATTCACAGTTCACTGGGTATAACAGTATCATGTTCATACGCAAATTAAGAAGACGGTGAAGGGGCTTTAGAGATTGCTTAGTGGTTGAGGTGCTTGCCTGCGATGCCTAAGCCAGGTGCACAAGGTAGCACATGTGTCTGCAGTTCCTTTGCAGTAGCTGGAGGCCTTGGCATGCCCATTTCTTTCTCTCTCTCTCTCTCATAAAAATTAAATATTTAAAATAATGGTGATTGATTCATTAGGGGGTGTGGAACTGGTTTGAGGCTTTTGTGGCATTTGTTTTGTATTAATTTTCTTATGTTTTGAGTCAGGGTCTTACTCTAGCCAAAGCTGAGCTGGAACTCATCCTAAAGAACAATCTGGCCTTAAATGCATGGTGGTCTTCTGACCTCAGCCTCCCACATGCTTTTATTAAAGACATGAGGCACCATGCCTGGCTTTGCTGAGCCACACAACCATAATAATCAATGATAAAGCAGTACAGACATTAGAAGAAGAGATAGGACCTCACATTCACAGTGACCACATCTCCTTTGAAAAAATGTGTATGGAGGGATGCAGATTAGTCACACAGCCTGGGATCTGCTGAGAGGCTGATGGAAACTCAAAGACCAGAGTGCTGGCCTGGGGGTGTCAGAAATGACAAAAATCTGGGAGTGCCCTCCAGCGGCAGGCGTGACAAGCCTGAGAACAGTCCTGCTCAAGCCTGGGTTGACCTGAGACAGGCGGCACAAGCTTGACCAGCCAGGACAGTCCTAGATAGGGAGGTGCACAGCGTCCTTGTGCAGAAGGTGAGTAGTCTGACTGCCTCGTGGAAAACTATCATTTGTGGGCAGCCAACTAAAGGATATGCGCACAGACTTTGGCTTCCTATATAAAACATTATTTGAAGTTGAGTATCAAAATTAAAACTCAAAGAAATTATTGACCAGGTATTGTCTGTAAAGGTTAGCCACTGAGGTAGGAAATACATTTAATTTCCACATTTGTCTTATATTCAGAGACCACATATTATAACATCCCTCATTCATTCATCGTAATTTATAAATAGCCCATGAATAAAGTGGAAAGCTCTACTTCTTCTACACAAATTTATTTATGTCTAATTTTTACATGCCCTTTAGAGCACCAGAGGATTCAGTGTCTATAAAAGACAAAAGCTGGACTCAGTTCTTCAAAAAGACATGCAGAGTATCTAATTAAAAATAATTATTTTCATAATTATAAATGGAAGTAATGACAGTAATAAAAGCTACTGTTTATTGAGCACTCAGTTGGAGACTGCATTCTATCAAGTGTTGACAGTTAAATTTACAAGAATCTTATGAGACTGTTATATTATCCCTGCTTATTTTAAAATTCAGGCAAAAGGAGGAGACCAGACACCTTGGCCTAGTTTGCACAGGTAGCCTGGTCAATGTCTGTTGAACTGAACTCTCAGCCAGTAATGATAATAGTTTAATTGACTAGACATTATTACTCTTGTAATAATGGGTATTACTTTGAAGACTTCATGAAGAGCTGGATACGATCTGGTAAGGATTTTCATACCCAGGTATGACTCACAAAGTCTACACTATAAGAAAAGCATGCTCTCCTATCCATTTTGTAACACAGATATGTTCAAAACTCCTTGTTATTTTTAAAAGTTTTTACTGGCAGTTTTTCTCTGGGCATGAGATGTATGTTGATCACGATCCAGTCTCTTCCCTCTCTCTTGCCCTCCAGCACTTCCCTCTCTCTGCCCCTCCTGCACTTCCCTCTCTCTGCCCCTCCTGCACTTCCCTCTCTCTGCCCCTCCTGCACTTCCCTCTCTCTGCCCCTCCAAAATTTCCCTCTCTCTCCCCTCCTGCACTTCCCTCTCTATGCCCCTCCTGCACTTCCCTCTCTCTGCCCTCCTGCACTTCCCTCTCTCTGCCCCTCCTGCACTTCCCTCTCTCTCCCCTCCTGCACTTCCCTCTCTATGCCCCTCCTGCACTTCCCTCTCTCTGCCCTCCTGCACTTCCCTCTCTCTGCCCCTCCTGCACTTCCCTCTCTCTCTCCCCTCCTGCACTTCCCTCTCTCTTGCCCTCCTGCACTTCCCTCTCTCGGCCCCTCCTGCACTTCCCTCTCTCTGCCCCTCTTGCACTTCCCTCTCTCTGCCCCTCCTGCACTTCCTTCTCTCTCTACCCTCCTGCACTTCTCTCTCTCTGCCCCTCCTGCTCTTACCTCTCTCTGCCCCTCCTGCACTTCCCTCTCTCTGCCCCTCCTGCACTTCCCTCTCTCTGCCCCTCCTGCACTTCCCTCTCTCAGCCCCTCCTGCACTTCCCTCTCTCTGCCCCTCCTGCACTTCCCTCTCTCTGACCTCCAGCACTTCCCTCTCTCTGCCCCTCCTGCACTTCCCTCTCTCTCTCCCCTCCTGCACTTTCCTCTCTCATGCCCTCCTGCACCTCCCTCTCTCTGCCCCTCCTGCACTTCCCTCTCTCTCTACCCTCCTGCACTTCCCTCTCCCTGCCCTCCTGCACTTCCCTCTCTCTGCCCCTCCTGCAGTTCCCTCTCTCTGCCCCTCCTGCACTTCCCTCTCTCTGCCCCTCCTGCACTTCCCTCTCTCTCTACCCTCCTGCACTTCCCTCTCTCTGCCCTCCTGCACTTCCCTCTCTCTGCCCCTCCTGCACTTCCCTCTCTCTGCCCCTCCTGCACTTCCCTCTCTCTTGCCCCTCCTGCACTTCCCTCTCTCTCTACCCTCCTGCACTTCCCTCTCTTTGCCCTCCTGCACTTCCCTCTCTCTCCCCCTCCTGCACTTCCCTCTCTCTGCCCCTCCTGCACTTCCCTCTCTTTGCCCTCCTGCACTTCCCTCTCTCTGCCCCTCCTGCACTTCCCTCTCTCTGCCCCTCCTGCACTTCCCTCTCTCTGCCCCTCCCGCACTTCCCTCTCTCTCTACCCTCCTGCACTTCCCTCTCCCTGCCCTCCTGCACTTCCCTCTCTCTGCCCTCCTGCACTTCCCTCTCTCTGCCCCTCCTGCACTTCCCTCTCTCTGCCCCTCCTGCACTTCCCTCTCTCAGCCCCTCCTGCACTTCCCTCTCTCTGCCCCTCCTGCACTTCCCTCTCTCTGACCTCCTGCACTTCCCTCTCTCTGCCCCTCCTGCACTTCCCTCTCTCTCTCCCCTCCTGCACTTCCCTCTCTCATGCCCTCCTGCACCTCCCTCTCTCTGCCCCTCCTGCACTTCCCTCTCTCTCTACCCTCCTGCACTTCCCTCTCCCTGCCCTCCTGCACTTCCCTCTCTCTGCCCCTCCTGCAGTTCCCTCTCTCTGCCCCTCCTGCACTTCCCTCTCTCTGCCCCTCCTGCACTTCCCTCTCTCTCTACCCTCCTGCACTTCCCTCTCTCTGCCCTCCTGCACTTCCCTCTCTCTGCCCCTCCTGCACTTCCCTCTCTCTGCCCCTCCTGCACTTCCCTCTCTCTTGCCCCTCCTGCACTTCCCTCTCTCTCTACCCTCCTGCACTTCCCTCTCTCTGCCCCTTCTGCACTTCCCTCTCTCTGCCCCTCCTGCACTTCCCTCTCTTTCTGCCCTCCTGCACTTCCCTCTCTCTGCCCCTCCTGCACTTCCCTCTCCCTGCCCTCCTGCACTTCCCTCTCTCTGCCCTCCTGCACTTCCCTCTCTCTGCCCCTCCTGCACTTCCCTCTCTCTGCCCCTCCTGCACTTCCCTCTCTCAGCCCCTCCTGCACTTCCCTCTCTCTGCCCCTCCTGCACTTCCCTCTCTCTGACCTCCTGCACTTCCCTCTCTCTGCCCCTCCTGCACTTCCCTCTCTCTCTCCCCTCCTGCACTTCCCTCTCTCATGCCCTCCTGCACCTCCCTCTCTCTGCCCCTCCTGCACTTCCCTCTCTCTCTACCCTCCTGCACTTCCCTCTCCCTGCCCTCCTGCACTTCCCTCTCTCTGCCCCTCCTGCAGTTCCCTCTCTCTGCCCCTCCTGCACTTCCCTCTCTCTGCCCCTCCTGCACTTCCCTCTCTCTCTACCCTCCTGCACTTCCCTCTCTCTGCCCTCCTGCACTTCCCTCTCTCTGCCCCTCCTGCACTTCCCTCTCTCTGCCCCTCCTGCACTTCCCTCTCTCTTGCCCCTCCTGCACTTCCCTCTCTCTCTACCCTCCTGCACTTCCCTCTCTCTGCCCTCCTGCACTTCCCTCTCTCTGCCCCTCCTGCACTTCCCTCTCTCTGCCCCTCCTGCACTTCCCTCTCTCTGCCCCTCCTGCACTTCCCTCTCTCTCTACCCTCCTGCACTTCCCTCTCCCTGCCCTCCTGCACTTCCCTCTCTCTGCCCCTCCTGCAGTTCCCTCTCTCTGCCCCTCCTGCACTTCCCTCTCTCTGCCCCTCCTGCACTTCCCTCTCTCTCTACCCTCCTGCACTTCCCTCTCTCTGCCCTCCTGCACTTCCCTCTCTCTGCCCCTCCTGCACTTCCCTCTCTCTGCCCCTCCTGCACTTCCCTCTCTCTTGCCCCTCCTGCACTTCCCTCTCTCTCTACCCTCCTGCACTTCCCTCTCTCTGCCCTCCTGCACTTCCCTCTCTCTGCCCCTCCTGCACTTCCCTCTCTCTGCCCCTCCTGCACTTCCCTCTCTCTCTACCCTCCTGCACTTCACTCTCTCTGCCCCTTCTGCACTTCCCTCTCTCTGCCCCTTCTGCACTTCCCTCTCTCTGCCCCTCCTGCACTTCCCTCTCTTTCTGCCCTCCTGCACTTCCCTCTCTCTGCCCCTCCTGCACTTCCCTCTCTCTTGCCCCTCCTGCACTTCCCTCTCTCTTGCCCTCCTGCACTTCCCTCTCTCTGCCCCTCCTGCACTTCCCTCTCTCTGAACCCATCACTCCTCCATCTAGTCAGTGTTGTATTTTTACACCATTTGTTATTTTTTTTCTTTTTTCCTTCCTTCCTTTGTTTTGTCCTTTTTCCTTTCCTCACCCTTTTGACGCCCCAGTACTATTCAGGTAAAACAAGGTGCCGAGAGATCATGATTGCAATGACCACCTGGAATCTGGAATGCAATGCCTCAAACCTGTTTTCCCCTTCGCCTCCTCTGGCACTCTTTCCCCCACCTCTTTCTCCACGTTCCCTGAGTTTTGGTGGATGTGATAGAGATAATGCTCCTCTATTTTTATTTTATTTTATTTTATTTTTTTGAGGTAGGGTCTCACTCTGGCCCAGGCTGACCTGGAATTCACTATAAACTCTCAGGGTGGCCTCAACCTCACGGTGGTCCTCCTACCTCTGCCTCCAGAGTTCTGGGATCAGAGGTGTGAGCCACCATGCTGGGCTGCTCTACTCTTAATGCAAATGATTTCTGTTTATATTCTTCAGAGTTTGAGGCTGTAAAACCCATTGATTCTTGCTAGAAACCTAGAAAATATATCTGAAATTAGGAATGTAAAATTGCACACTGTCCTTCCAGATCCCATAGTACCAACAATATTAAGTTTTATTATTTATATGATCATAAATAAAATCAAATCATGAGGATAGGTTCTTAAAGGCCCTTATTGTAGTTCCTTAGAGAACTTATTTTTGGTAGGTCAAAGTTAATATGATGTAAAAAACCTTTGAATTCATCCAGTTCAGTAGATGGAAGCTTCCAGATATATATATATATATATATATATATATATATATATATATATATATATATATATATATATATCACAAGTAATCTGTTGACCCAGCATTAAGAAACAGAGTCTGGGGCTGGAGAGATGGCTTAACGGTTAAGTGCTTGCCTGTGAAGCCTAAGGACCCCGGTTCGAGGCTCGGTTCCCCAGGTCCCACGTTAGCCAGATGCACAAGGAGGCGCAAGCGTCTGGAGTTCGTTTGCAGTGGCTGGAAGCCCTGGCTCGCCCATTCTCTCTCTCTCCCTTTATCTGTCTTTCTCTCTGTCTGTCACTCTCAAATAAATAAATAAATAAATGAACAACAAAAAAATATTTTTTTTTAAAAAAGAAACAGAGTCTGTACGACAAGTACTGTCTTGCTTAGTGTTTTTTTTCTTTATTTTTCTTTATTTATTTGAGAGCGACAGACAGAGAAAGAGGCAGATAGATAGAGAGAGAATGGGTGCTCCAGGGCCTCCAGCCACTGCAAGCAAACTCTAGACACATGTGCCAACTTGTGCATCTGGCTAACGTGGGTCCTGGGGTATCCAGCCTTGAACCAGGGTCCTTAGGCTTCACAGGCAAGAACTTAACCACTAAGTCATCTCTCCATCCCATTGCCTAGTATTTAAAAATATCTAGTGAGCTGCAGTACATTGACCTACACGGAATTTCCAACCTTTCTCCTCCTCTAGCAATCACTGCCGTTAGTCTCTTACTTTGGAAACATCCATATCATCACTGATAAAAATAGTTGCAGTTCTCAGCAGACAAGTGCACAGGCTTGATATTGTTGTCCTCTAATTACCCGCCCCCCCCAAAATAAAAACATCAGAGTCAAGTCATATTGATTAACAGACGTGAGTTTCAACCTGACGTTACCACTGGTCACTCTGTGCTTGCTTGTGCTTTGGGAAAGGATTTCAATTTTCAGAATCTGTGCTCCAGTTCTCACAAGCTGAAAACTTACTCCACTGTAGAAATGGAAGATGACACCAGCGACTTTCCCGTCTCAGTCCCTGCTGTGACCAGGCATCTAAGGCTGTGCATCTTAAATACCCAGTGCCATTACCTCCATCCTTCCAGCCACTCATTCTGCCCACAGAAATGCTGGGTCCTTCAGCTCCCCACGGTGTTCTGGAATAGCGAGTCCACTACAGTATTTGCTTCAGCAGTACTCTTATTTTGCATATGTTTAAGAATGAATCCAAGAAAAACTATGTTATTAGCTATTCCTGTAGAAAAAGCTATTTATTTTTAAATATGTAATATATGTGCTAAGAAAATGCTCAGAAAATAAAATTCTAAGATCCAATCATTAATCACAGTTGTTTCAAGCAATTTCCAGTTAAAGTCCATAGCTGAAGTTGTGTTACTTTAAAAAGTTAAAAGTAAAAGGTATTCCTACCGTGATAGTCAAGGATTTGTCAAGTTGATCTGTTTAGTAATCTACAGAAATCCCTTTTGGGTGGATCCTTGAGGTTTCTTCCAGGAAGGATCAACTAAAGGAGGAAGTCCTTCCCCCAGAGTGAGCCCTGCCCCCAGAGCCCGTGGCCCAGCTCAGAAAGGGACTTTATACAAGGAAGCTCTGGGTGAAGAGAGCCCCTTCCTTCCTTCCACTTGGCTGCCAGAGCTGCTCCCTGCCCTTCCAGCGTTGATTGAAGACCAGCACGGACTGAAGACCCACGTGGATTGAAACCCAGTGGCTCCTTAGGAAGCCTCCAGGCCTTCCGGGTCATCTGCAGTGCTTGGTCGGGACAGCTGAGGCATCTGGCCATGTGGACTGAGCAGCTACCTGGTTCCTTGATCCTCTCCTGCAACTGGTATTGGACTACCATAAGCTAATCCAATAAATTCCCCTTTTAAAATAATTCATTCTAGAAGTTCTGTTCCCTGACTAATGCACCTAGCAATTCAGTTTGCAGTCAAACATTAGTTCTAATATAAGCACAATCTGCGGCTAATCCATACTTCTACCTCAGGTCTTCCTGTGGTATAGGTACATATGCAGGATAGCTTAATCAAATTTGAATTTGATATACACAACAAATATAGCTTTAACTCTAATATGTTCAAATACTGCCTAAGATATACTCATACCAAATAATGTTAGGTATATGCTTATATTCAAATTATTTGTGGGCTGGAGACATGGCTTAGCAGTTAAAAACTTGCCTGTGAAGCACCAGGACCCCGATTCAAGGCTCAGTTCCCCAGCACCCACATAAGTCATGCATAATGTGGCACATGCATCTGAAGTTCATTTTCAGTGGCTGGAGGCCCGGTGTGCCCATTCTCTCTTCCTCTCTCTCTCTTTCTCTGTGTGTCTCTCTCAAATAAATAAATAAATAAATAAAAATAAACAAAAAATCTTTTAAAAACATATTTGCTAATCAGAATTTTAAAATGTTCAGTTATTTCAGTTATATAATTTATGTAGTTCAATGTGATAATTTGATACAATTAGGCAGTGAGTAATGACTTTTGAAGGGTATTTAAGTTTCCAACCTTCTCAAATATTTAGATGCCAATAAAATTCAAATTTAGCTAAGAATCCTATGTTTCATCTTTAGTATCCATACTTTCTAGATATATATTAATAAAAATCATGCCATAGGTGTTAACCATTTCCCACTTCACCATGTGTAATAATGATCTTTTATATTATAGTTCCATTATACTGATATATAATTGAGGGATTATCGGTTCCTTAACCTTGAATTATCTTATTTGAAATATAAGTTTTGTTGTATCTTAGAAATGAATCATATGTTACTCTTACATTTTGTGTGAATTCCTCGATATTTATAATCCACTGGCTTCCTAAGTAAGTATATGTGTGAATTCCTCCATATTTATATCAATTGTCTTTCTAAGTAAGTACATGTGTAAATTCCTCCATATTTATATCAATTGTCTTTCTAAGTAAGTGCATGTGTAAATTCCTCCATATTTATAGTCAATTGGCTTTTTAAGTAAGTACAAGCGTTACATTACAGGGGCCAGGAAGGGAGGCAAGGCTCCCTGCCATCACCCACAGAAGCCTCAGAATGAGTTCCTGTAATCTTTTAGAGAACTCATCTCAGGCATAACTGGAAATTTGGATCCAGAGAGAAAAGGAATTTCCTAATAAGCCAATATGAAGCAGAGTTGAAGTTTATTACCACTGTTTTTAGTATAAAATTTAAGAAAGAGGTAGAGAGGAAAAGTGAGACTCACCCAAGAGCGTGAGTGTGAGCTTCTCAAGAACCGCACCACATTGTCTTTGTAGCAGCCAACAATGCCTGGATTTTGAAGTGATTATCCTCAAAGGGCTCTGAGGAACTTACGTGACACTATGGGCATGGTTCCTGAGATTCACCTGACAAGACCAAAGGCGACAAGGTGAGTCACAGCTTGTATGAGGTGGAGTACCTTCAGTGTAACAGAGCTAACCATCTTGTTTGTGAGCATCAAAAAACATGAGAGTGAGGCCCTCCCCAAATTACTATAAGCCTATATTATTGCTATTTAGTATTTTATATTAAGATATTTCTATCTAAAATAGCATTATATTTATTTTGGTACCTTTTATAACAAATATTGTTAATTACACAGGAATCTGAGTCCTTGTTGGTGAGAGGTTTCTGGAGAAGATTCTGGAGTGAGAGGTTCTTTTTCCTTCCCATCTTCCCGTACTTTTCCAGGTCTTTCTTTTCTGCCCCACCATTACCAACCATCCTACAGGACCCAGAAGTTGGGGGCTCTTTATTGTCACCTAGATTTTAAATTGCCTTATTCTCTGAATTTCATCCACTTCTTCATTCTTATAGACATGTCATGTTCTGAAACTTCCAGTTTAAACTTACAGTCACTCAGTAACTAAGATCAAACCAAATCTCTTATAGGTAGCCCACCTAACCTTTAGCCATTTTCAAGGGCCACCTGCAGAATTCTCTTAAGTTTGAGAGGGTAGAACCATTTTCAAAATTATTCACAAAAACTATTTCAAAAAGCCTTGAAATTTGAAGTTGTGCTACTGGGTAGAAAAGTGTGAAAGACAGACACTTGCCTAAGCATGCAAAAGAGAATTAAAGCAATCTGAAGGCCTTCAGAACAGCAGGATAAAAATCTTAACTCACATCTACAAGAATTAGTGTTAATAATTATTTGCATGTATTAAGAAAGCACACAGTTATGAATGCTAGGGTTTTATAATTTCTTTAGACAAAGGCAACTTCAGAAGTTTATAAGGTAATATTGATTTGAAATCAGAGTAAATACAACATAAAACAAAAATAAAATGATGAAGATTTGCATAAACTGATAGTAAACTAAACTGCAATAAAGTGTGAGTGTAGCAAGGCAAAAGTAAGGGTTATTAGAGAACAAAATGTATTCTTCATTGTAAAGAAGGAGAAGAGTCACCTGGCATGGTGGTCTTCAATCAATCCCAGCACTTGGGGAGAGGCAAAGGTAGGATTGCCATGAGTTCAAGGCCACCCTGAGACTACAGAGTGATTTCCAGGTCAGCCTGAGCTAGAGTGAGACCCTACCTGGAAAGAGGAAAAAAAAAAAAAAAAACCCAAAACACAGAAGGAGAAGAGTCACAGACAGGATACTATACAAAGCTTATTTCTGCTACGCTGTTGTTTTTCCTTATGACTGAATGCATTTAGTGTCCCAATTGCTACTGTTTCATAGCTGTCTTTACAAGGCACCATTGCACTGTTTCCCTAGACATTGATCTCCCATTCTGATTAATCTTGTAATTCCCTTTAAAAATCCATGGCTCAAGGTTTTCAATTACATTTCTTAGCAGCAAGACTGTCTTAAAGCCATTCTAGATTTTGAGATATTGATGATTTGTAACACATTCTTGCTCACCTTATTCATACAAACTACAGTGACTATTGAAAATTCAGATTTTACACCATTTTCATGGAGCTGATTTATCCATACAAGTCATTACAAAGGAGCCAGTGTGACGCTAGAATTTGTTTCTGGATTGTCTTTAAAGGTGGATAATAACTCCAAGCATATCACCTGCAAGTCATAATCTAAGTACAAATCCCAGAGGTCTACTGTGGTTCCTAGAATTAACGATCCTTACTTCAGTTAATAAACTTTTGTAAATCATTATAAGTTGATTTTTTTTTTTTTTTTCTGACTGTGTTCATATGTTAAAGCCTTTCCTTTCATTGCTGCTGTCTTTGAAAGTGGAGCTGGAGAACTGGTGACGAAAGTTGAGTGAGGTTGATACCGGTGACGTCCTCATGCCCATGGCGGTGAAGCCTCAGGAGAGAAGGAAGGGAGGAGAGCGTTCTCTCGCCACAGATAGGGGCAGGCCAAAGGGGCCTGCCACCAGATGCAGACCATGCTGAGACCTCGGTCCTGGAGTTCCTGTCCTCCAGGATGGGGAGATGCATTTCTGGTGTTTAGATGGCCCACCCTTGTGTCTTTGCGATTGCAGTCTGAGAGCGCAAGAGTTGATTAGAACATTTTAATAGGTATTTTTGCAGTTACCTTCTCTTTGCTGGAACAAAGCACATGGCCAAGAAGCTGGAGAGAGGAAAAGGTTTATTTTGGCTCACGGACTCAAGGAACAGCTTCATAATGGCAGGGGAAAATGTGTATGAGCAGAGGCTGAAGGTCCACTCTTGGCCAACGTCAGGTACACAACAGCAGCAGGAGACGGAGCCCAACACAGGCAAGGGGAAGCTGGCCACACACTCATAAGCCAGTCCTCAGACACCCACTACTCCAGCCAGGCTCCGGTTCCTGAATTGCCATCAGCTGGGCAAAATATCCAAAACACATGAGTTTATGGGGGACACCTAATTCAAACCACTACAAGTATCTTTAATAATTTCTGAGAGATTTTGTTTTTGTTTTTGTTTTGAGGGTCTCTCTCCAGCACAGGCTGACCTGCAATTCACTCTGTATTCTCAGGCTGTCCTCAAGTTCACAGAGATCCTCCTACCTCTGCCTCCCAAGTGTTGGGATTAAAGGTGTACACCACCACACCCGGCTCTCTGAGAGATTTTGTAATGTGCCATAAGGTTATTATTATTATTTATTTCTGGTTCATTGCTTATGGACATTTTATCATTCTATGACCCTCTCATTCTTTCCATTTGTCTCCCTACACTTATACTTACATGTATGTGTTTGAAATGTGATTCAAATGTAACATATTGGCCAGCCATGTTGGCTTGCACCCATTATCTTCCCATAATCACAGTGGCCACCCCTGCGCTAAGAAGGCTGAAGCAGGAAGATGGTGAGGTTAAGGGCCACCTGGACTCTAGAATGGTACCTTATTTGAATCTTCTCAGGTCTCCACTTTTCAATAAAAGAGAATTGTGATGTCTTGAGCATTAATTACCCTATTCCAGTAAATATCGATCACAAAAGAATCACTGGAATTGCTATTTGCAACCTATTTAGTAGTGTAGAAAACACAGAGGGAGGCAAGGGGACTAAGATAAATATATTTTGAAATACAAAATAGTTGTCAATATGTTTTTTTTAAATAAGCAGTTTAATTTTTAATTAATTATGAACTTTACTGTATGCCCAGATCATATGTTGGTCCTATTTTCCACGTGTATTATATCCCCTCTTTCTCAGCCAGGTTTCACTGAGGGTCCTCCTTCACACACTGCGTCTCTCACCATCTTCCTGTCTCCTCCACTGAAAGCTTCCTGAGCCTTGGCAAATTGTCGTAAGTCTACCTTAGTGTTGAGCTCCTTGAATCCTTTAGCTTTGTGCTTTGATGAGTTTTGAGTGTTCTCCATCATCATCGCCCTGGAGCAGGATGTCAGGTTAGCAGTGAGAGTAGCTCTTGTGTTTAAATAGCCATGTTGTCTGTAATGCTTTCTGGATCCTGGCAGACTTGCTAGACATGATACATCTTGTGCTAGGCAGCCAGTGATCTTTTATTGTTATCTTAATGGAGCTTAGTTCCCCTTTAAAAAGTATGAGAGAGAGAGAGAGAGAGAGAGAGAAAGAGGTAGTCAAAAGAAAGACAGAGTATGGGTCTGCCAGGGCCTCTTGTTCCTGCAAACAAACTGAAGATGCATGCACTACTTTGTGCATCTGGCTTTACATGGGTACAGAGGAATCAAACCTGGACTGTCAGGCTTTGCAAGCAAGTGCCTTTAACCACAAAGCTATCTTTATAGCTCCTGCTTCTCCCTTTTTTCACTGACATCTGTAGGAAAAAAAAAAAAAATCAAACGAGAGTAAAAGCAGCATGGATAAAAGGATACACAAAGGATTAAAGGGGATTCACATAGTTAATCAAGACAGCCCCCAAACAACCCAGGATATTGCCACAGCAAAAAAGCATCTCGTTACTGGCCAAAACTAAATGTAAGTCTCTAATGCTGAAGACACCAACACCAACACCATATACCTCAGTGTCAATGTTCTCACAGAAGCAATCATTTTGACATAATTTTGAGCAAAGACTGCTACTGAAAAAAAAAAAAAAAGTGAATTGGTAGGCAAAGAGTTTATTGGCCACCCAAGTTGTATATGTAGAATCACTTGGCTGGGCACCTTTGAGTACATGTATGCCATAGTCTGGGGCAAGGTTTTTGTCAAATATGGAATGTTCCAGTGTCAGATCCTGATAGCAGTGTAATTCTGCTATTTCACAAAGCATCTAACTTAATACTTCTTGCCAGATAGTTGGCCAATTTATTTATTTTTTAATTAGATCCAATGGATCATTATGCCAAATTAGGCCTATGATAGGAAATAGAGCTCCCAGTGAGGTTCCTGCGATGGCAACTGAAGTGTCTTCTCTTGTTTTCTCATGCCCCTGGCTTCCCCCAGTGAGTTAAATCCTCCTTAAAAAGCATCAAAGCTTGGGCAGAAGCCAGTGATTTACAGCTAGGGAGAAAAGTCGGCCTGCATTGTTGATCATGTTTAATTAACTTACTTCACCTTGAAAGGGTCAGTTTCCAGGTCAACCTTACGAGGTGTTTTCAGAAGTAACTTGCAAAGATCCGTGTAACTGGGTTCGTCATCATGTCGGTGCTGGTATTGACAGTGTCCACAGCAACACACGTGTGTTTGAATAAGCCCAGTGCATATCAAGAAGGTAGCAAGGTCAGAGCTGCGGCTCACTATCAGATCAGCACCAGAATAAAGAGCCGTTCAAAACAGCCCCAGCAAGCAAAATACCACAACTTAGTAGAAAACATTATAAACATTATGTTTAGCGCCATGATCTGTATCAACTACTATGAGCTCTGTGACATGGGTGTGTTTCTTAATCTTCCTGTTTCCAAGGTTCCATATTTGTAAAAAGAAAAAAAAAATTCATCTTGTTACGTATCTCGTAAGAATATAATTGGGTTAAATGAAAGAACATTTATTATTAAGTGCTACAAACTTAATAAAATGCATAAGAAAAATTGATATATTAGCTATATATATTCTGAATGCTTAGCCTTAACCTACATGAACAATATTACTTCAATTTAACCATTTAAATTCTGTAAGATTATAATAAGTAGATTTAATTTTTATAAATAGTCCTTACTTGCTTCCTATATAAAGGCAAAAAGTACATTTGTTTCTTTAGGTGTGTAAAATGAGCTTTTATAATTATTGAATGAATTAGATTTTGTATGCACACTTTCCTTGAAACATTAATCACATCAATTATATTTAACAGGATATATGTATATAAACATTTATATAGGATAGTATTATAATAGAAATAATATCTCTATTGAATAAAGGATATTTTAGGTCATATGAATTCCCTAATAAAGAGTTCAATATAATAAATATTGAAGATAAGCATATAGGTATTACTTTATTATTGCTGATTATATAAGTTTAAGAAATTTGATAGCATAGTAAGTCATATATATATATATATATATATATATATATGTGTGTGTGTGTGTGTGTGTGTGTGTGTGTGTGTGTGTGTGTGTTTATAGTAGCAGCTATAGGACATATTATGAATGGAAATGAGATAATATACAAAATTAATGATCTTTTAACAGACAACATTTCTTTTTTTTTTTTTTAAATTTAATTTATTAGTTTTCATTTCAGTGAATACTGGCAGTTTGGTACCATTATTTAGGCTCATCTGTGATCTACCCCTCCCATTAGACCCTCCTTGTTAATGAAAATGGGTCGTGCATTGTGGAGATAGCCCCCAGTTATTAGTATGATAAATGTCTCTGCAAATCATGACCCAACATGTAACTCTGACATTCTTTCTGCACCCCCTCTTCCGCAAGATTTCCCTGAGCCATGTTGGGTTCATTTTTGGTCTGCTTCAGTGCTGAGGTGTTGGGGGCCTCTGAGGCTTTGGCTCTCTGATTTGGTAGGAGTTGATTTTTCTCTCCGTTGATCTCCTTCCCCTTTGTGATGGTATCCGGTTCACAGGAAAACATCACCCTTGCTTATTTCGCCAGTTGTCCTTAGTTTCAGTTGGGCCCCTTTTGAGGTATGTTGGGGCAGCTCTCTTCTTAGGATCTGCATCTATCTGGAAAAGAGAAGCAGATTCTCCAACGGAGAGTAAGTTAGCACCTGGAAAATTGAGATAACACTTTTTTTGATAGACAGTTTGATAGGTGTAGGCCCTCTTATACCCCGTGATTGATGGTAGCTTGATATTGTAGAGTGGGCTTGTGTTTGGGTATGGTTCTGACTTGTTTCCCAGCTCCAGCTAAGGGTCTAGTACCACTGAGTGGATCAGTTAGCCAAATCAAGAGCAATTGATTCCTCACCATGGCTGTGTACCACTATTGCACTTGTGTGGGCATCACATCCGGTTATTTGTTGCTAATTAGGTTAAACAATGTGTTGCTTGGACAGATCTTGGTCATTTCCCCCAGTCGCCTATGTAGTGCCTTCTGGCACTAGACACGCTGACTGTCTGGGGACTGACTCTCTCCTGGCTTCCGGCCACGTCATTCGATTTTACAGTGTCAGCTGTGTATGGAGTCTTCAGCAATAGAGTCTTATCACTGGCCTTTGGTGGGTCATCAAGTACTCTGCCAGAAGTCTGTCATTGTTTTGGGAAACCTTGTAGGTTTCTCTGATCAAAAGCTCATTGTGGATGGTAGGCCCAAGCTGGAAGTGGGGGTTACAGGTCAGTGTCCACTGAGAAATTGAGGAAAAAGATAACTAATATACAAGAGTTAGAGAGGAGAGAGATAGAGGGGAGAGGGGGAGAGGGAGGGAGGGAAGATGTAGGAGATTTAGGTCAGTCTTGATCCTACCCTCTCCAGTGTCTTGTGGTTCAGGTGTTTCCTGTAAGGGTCTAGTGAAGGTTCAGCCATTTGGTCTGTCTTTTAGGAAGTAGAATTTTATGGTACCATTGCCGTTTGGGTCCGGATTACTGTTTTCCACCCTTTGATTCCCTCCCCACCCTCCCATCCATCTTATTGTCTAGTCCATGAGGTGCTTGCTGGGTATGTAAGGCATCTTGGGCAGATTCAGTTTAGGTGTTGCAGATGAGTGAGACTATGTGTCGATTTTTTTTTCTGTGATTGGGTAAGTTCGCTGAGAATGATCTGTTCCAGGTTCAACCATTTTTCCTCAAATTTCTTTATGTCGTGTTTTCCTACTGCTGTATAGAATTCCATTGTGTAGATATACCACATCTTTGTTATCCATTCTTCTAATGATGGACATCTGGGTTGATTCCAGCTTTTAGCTATTACGAATTGAGCTGCTACAAACATGGTTGAGCAAATCTCTCTGGCTTTTGGTTTGAAGGTTTTAGGGTATATGCCCAGTAATGGTATAACTGGGTCTGTTGGTATTTCTATAGTCAGCTTTTTCAGGAGTCTCCATATTGCTTTCCAAAGTGGTTGTACCATCCTGCATTCCCACCAACAGTGAATGAGAGTCCCTGCTTCTCCACATCCTCGCCAGCATTTATTTTCATTTGACCTTTTGATGTTGGCCATCCTTATTGGGGTAAGGTGGAATCTCATAGTTGTTTTAATTTGCATTTCTCTGATGATTAGGGATGATGAACATTTTCTTAGGTGTGTGTTTGCCTATTTGTATCTCTTCCTCTGTGAATTGCCTGTTTAACTCTGTGCCCCATTTTGTGTGTGGGGTATTTGTCTTCTTATTGTTTAGACTTTTGAGTTCTTTGTAAATTCTAGAGATAAGGCCTCTATCAGTTGGATAACCTGAAAATATTTTCTCCCATTCTGTGGGTATTCTATTGGCTTTGCTTATTATATGCTTGTCTGTAAAGAAACTCTTCAGCTTCATATGATCCCAGTGGTTGAGTGACTGTTTAAGAACTTGAGCCACTGGGGTTTTATTCAGGAAGTCTTTTTCCATTCCTATATCATGGAAGGTACTTCCTAAATTTTCTTCCAGTAGTTTTTCGAGTTTCTGGTCTTATGTTGAGGTCTTTGATCCATTTGGATTTGAGTGTTGTGCATGGTGAAATGTGTGGATCAAGTTTTAGTTTCCTGCATGTGGTTATCCAGTTTGTCCAGCACCATTTGTTGAAGATGCTATCTTTTTTCCAGTCTATATTGTTTGGGCCTTTGTCGAATATCAAGTAGCTACAGTTGCTTGGCCCAAAATCCGGGTCCTCAAGTCTATTCCATTGGTCTATACTCCTGTTTTTATGCCAGTACCATGCTGTTTTTATTACTATGGCTTTGTAGTATAACTTTATATCAGGTATGGTGATGCCACCAGAGGTATTTCTTTTGCTGAGGATATGTTTGGATATGCGAGGCCTTCTGCCTTTCCATATGAAATTTGAAATCATTTTTTCTATGTCTGTGAAGAACACTGTAGGGATTTTAATTGGAATTGTGTTAAATCTATATATTGCCTTTGGTAGGATTGTCATCTTCACAATGTTAATTCTGCCTATCCAGGAGCATGGGAGGTCTTTCCATCGTTTCAAGTCCTCCTCAATTTCTTTTTTGAGAGTTTTTATATTTTCGTTGTATAGATCTTTTACTTCCTTGGTTAATGTTATTCCAAGGTATTTTATTTTTTTTGTTGCTATTGAAAATGGGACTATGTCCTTTATTTCTTTTTCTGTGTCTTTGTCATTTGCATACAGAAATGCTTCCGAGTTTTGTGCATTGATTTTGTATCCTGCTACTTTGCTATAGGAGTTAATCACCTTCAGGAGTTTTGGGATGGAGTCTCTCGGGTCTCTTACATATACAATCATGTCATCAGCGAATAGCGCTAACTTAACTTCTTCCTTTCCAAATTGTATCCCTTTTATTTCCTTCTCCTGCCTTATTGCTTGGGCTAGGACTTCCAGAACTATATTGAAAAGCAGAGGTGAGAGAGGACATCCCTGTCTTGTTCCTGATCTCAATGGGAATTCCTCCAGTCTCTCTCCATTAAGTATTATTTGGGCCTTTGGAGCTTTGTATATTGCCTTTATTATATTAAGATGTGAACCGGCCATGCCTGATTCTCTCCAATGTTTTGATCATGAAGTGATGTTGTATCTTGTCGATGGCCTTTTCTGCATCTATCGAAATGATCATGTGATTTTTATGTTTAAGCTTGTTTATGTGGTGTATTACATTGACAGATTTTCGTATGTTGAACCACCCTTGTGTTCCTGGGATAAATCCCACTTGGTCAAGGTGGATAATGCTTTTGATGTGTTGTTGGATTCGGTTTGCGAGAATTTTGTTGAGGATCTTTGCATCTATGTTCATTAGGAAAATAGGCCGATAGTTTTCTTTTCTTGTGGCATCTCTGCCTGGTTTTGGGATTAGGGTGATACTAGCTTCATAGAAGGAGTTGGGTAGTTTTCCCTGTTCTTCAATTGTGTGGCACAGTTTTAGGAAGATTGGTTTGAGTTCTTCCATGAAGGTTTGATAAAATTCGGCTGGGAATCCATCTGGTCCTGGACTCTTCTTTTTTGGGAGGTTTTTTATTACTTTTTCAATCTCCATGAGCGTGATGGGTTCATTGAGGTGGTTGATCTGCTCTGAGTTTAGCTTTGGTAGATGATATGCATCCAGGAATTTATCCATCTCCTCCACATTTTCCAGTTTTGTGGAGTAGAGGTTTTTGAAATAAGTCCTGATGATTCTGCCGATTTCACTGATGTCTGTTGTGATCTCTCCTTTTTCATTTTGAATTTTGTTAATTTGGAGTCTCTCTTTTTTTTGCTTGATCAAATTGGCCAGAGGTTTGTCAATCTTGTGTATTTTTTCAAAGAACCAGCTCTTTGTTTTGTCAATTGCCTTGATTGTTTCCTTGGCTTCCAATTCATTAATTTCTGCTCTGATTTTAATTATTTCTTTCCTTCTGGAGCTCTTTGGGTTGGATTTTTCTTGTTTTTCCAATGCCTTTAGGTGGATGGTTAGGCTATTGATTTGGGTTCTTTCTGTCTTTTTTATGAAGGCATTGAGTGCTATGAATTTTCCCCTGAGGACTGCCTTCATTGTGTCCCACAAGTTTTGGTATGATGTGTTGTCATTGTCATTCAATTCCAGGAATTTTGCAATTTCATTTTTTATTTCATCCACTATCCATTTATTGTTTAAGAGTGTGCTATTCAGTTTCCAGTTGCCGTTGGGGCTCTTGTTGGTTTTTTTGTTGTTGATTTCTAGGACTATAGCATTATGATCTGATATCATGCAGGGAATTATGTCAATTTTCCTAAATATGTGGAGGCTATCTTTGTGACTCAGTATATGGTCTATTTTAGAGAATGTTCCATGGGCTGCTGAGAAGAATGTGTAGTCTGTGGATTTGGGATGGAAAGTTCTGTAGATGTCTATTAGGTCTAAGTGCTCTATGGTTTTGTTGAGCTCTCTTACTTCCCTGTTGAGCTTCTGTTTGGATGATCTATCTATTACTGATAATGGTGTGTTAAAGTCCCCAGCTATGATGGTGTTGGTGGTTATTTCTGTTTTATTGTCAAGTAGGTTTTGTTTTATGAACTG
The DNA here is from genome assembly GCF_020740685.1 of Jaculus jaculus. NCBI lineage: Eukaryota > Metazoa > Chordata > Mammalia > Rodentia > Dipodidae > Jaculus > Jaculus jaculus. The sequence continues at coordinate 77,635,160 of NC_059115.1, forward strand.
CGGTGCCCCTGTGTTTGGTGCATACAGATTTATGATTGTAATATTCTCTTGATGGATTGTTCCCTTTACAAGTAGGAAGTAGCCTTCTTTGTCTTTTTTGATTGTTTTTGGTTTGAAGTCAACTTTATCTGATATTAATATAGCTACACCTGCTTGTTTCTTATTCCCATTTGCTTGGAATATTGTTTTCCACCCTTTCACCCTGAGGAGGTTTCTGTCTTTAGTGGTAAGGTGGGTTTCTTGAAGGCAGCAGATTGAGGGGTCTAATTTTTTGATCCACCCTGTTAGCCTGTGTCTCTTGATGGGTGAATTAAGGCCATTAATGTTTAGGGTGATGACTGTGAGATTTGATTTGATCCCTGTCATGTTGTGGTGGTAGAGGTGTGTTGGCATTTTCATGGAATTTAATTTTTTTTTTCTATCTACTCTGGGTTTAGTTGCTGTGATCTTCTTCTTGTAGGCATTTGTGTTTGGTTATTTGTTTCTTCTCTGTGGAGAATTTCCTGGAGTACTTTCTGTAGGTTTGGTTTTGTGTTCATATAATTGTAAAGCTGAGTTTTGTCATGGAAAGTTTTCCTTTCACCATCTATTATAAGGGAGACTTTTGCTGGGTAGAGTAGTTTAGGGTTGAAAGCCATAGTTTCTTAGAGTTTGAAGAGTTTCATTCCAGGCCCTTCTAGCTTTCAGGGTTTCCATTGAGAAGTCTGAAGTAATTCTGATGGGGTTTCCTTTGAAAGTGGTGTGCTGTTTTTCCCTAGCTGCTTTTAGGATTTTTTCCTTGGTGTCAATGTTTAGAGTCTTAATGATAATATGTCTTGGGGAGTTTCTCCTTTGGTCTAGTCGGTTAGGAGTTCTGTTTGCTTCTTGAATCTTGATGGGCCTTTCTTTTAAGAGACGGGGGAAGTTTTCTTCAATTATTGTGTTAAATAAGTTCTCCATGCCTTTGGTCTGAAATTCTTCTCCTTCTGGTACTCCAATGATTCTGATATTAGGACGTTTAAGTGTATCCCACAATTCTCTCATGTTCTGTTCACAGGAACTTTTGAACTTACTGAATTTTTTGGACTCTCGAACTGTTTCTTCCATCCTGTCTTCCAGATCAGAATTTCTATCTTCCACTTCGCTGACTCTATTTTTGAGAGCCTCTAGTAAGTTTTGGACTTGTTCAATTAAGTTTGCATTTTCTACTACTTTCCTATGAATCACTTCCATCGCTTTGTCCAGCTCCCTTTTTGTCTCATTTTCTGATTTTCTTGATGATTCTTGGAAATCATCCTTGCATTTCTTTATGTTTTCATTTAGTGTGTCCAGCTGATTTTTAAGGTCCTCTTTTTTTTCACACTCCCTCAACTCTCTTACCTCTCTTTGAATTCCTTCCAGTGTCTTATCATATTGCTCTAGCTTAGTGATGGTAGCATCCATACGATTATCTATCCTTTGTAGCTTTCCTGTCAGTTCTAGCAGTAGTTTGGTCAGGGTTGCATTGTTCATTGCTTCCACTTGATGTTCTGATCCTAAACACTCTTCTATGTTTTGGTTAGTTGTGATCCTTGTTGGACTGGGTGATCCGTCTGGGTTTTCTTCCATTTTATTTTTCGTGTTATTTCTTTTGCGCTGTGGTCTACCCATGTCAGTGTATGGGCAGGTAGGTGGGTGGAGCATCCTGGGATCTAGCTTAATGCGAATCCAAGGCAGCCTGGGGCAGTTGTAAGCAGCATGGGTTTTTGCTCAGTCTTGCTAAAGCCGCCTACCTATAGCCTGGCAGGGGCACCAAAGTTGCCTGAATTCTCACCCAGTAATGCACCTAAGCTGCCTGCCTTTGAGGTTGAAAGGGGACTGAGGTAGCAAACCCTGAAGGTGCCTAGATTCTGGCTGGGTACACTCGGGTCTGTAAACAGTCTGTGCTCTTCCGCCTCAGGGGAGTGGGGGCTGGGTGGCGATGTACAGGTAGGGGATGGCAGCTGCGCTGGCGCTAGTGACTCAGTGTGGACTTATGTGGCTCTTGCTGTGGGGTGGGCCCGCTGCACGTGCAATCGTAGTGCAGAGGCAGATGATGTGGGTACAGAATCAGGACACAGCAGAAGTTGACCGGCGGCAAGTGATGTGGGCACAGCAGCAGGGGATCTGGCAGTCACCTATTCACGGCAGGGGTGGCCCCACAGGCCTGCGAACCGAGCACCACGTGGCTGGTCTACTCGCAGGATCAGAGAACAAGGGCGAGGTAGGAGGTCTCAGCTTCAGTGCAGCAGGCTGGCAGGCGTGACTTTTTTCCCCTTGTTGTTTGTAGTGCCGCTAGGCGGTAGCCATCTTGACCGGAAGTCAACAGACAACATTTCTTAAATGACAAATTATGAAATAGCTTTTAAAGTTTTAAATGTTTAATTCTTTTATATTTTACACAATGTTTTTATTGCTTAATGGAAGTAATTACTTATGTATTTGGAGCATACAGAGATTTATTACTTTTAAGTATATAATCGGTCTTGTGTTCCCAGTATTTAGAAGCCAAATATTAGTTGCTGTCACATTTGATTTATGATATTTTTAGCAAAAAAGAAAACGTTACACAGATAAGTAAGCACCTGTGCCATTTCCTGCTTTCTTCCTTGCATATACATTGTCATTTATTCTATCCATGCAGGATTCTAAATTTCATTTCCCATTTATGCACTCTAAATATATATGATGCCACTCTGTGTGTTTATAAAAATTTACATAATTGCTATCATTTTGTGTATATTCATTTATAACTTTTATTCTCATTCTGCATTATGTTTTTGGTAGTGAGAGTCTTGATATTTATATATGTAGTTCATTCATTCTTATTAACTATTTTATAAAGTACTGTAATGTAAATATATCAAAGTTTGCTAATTGAAAGTCTTTAAAGGTTTTTATTCCTGGAATTTTTGCCTTTATTAACATTATCACAATAAAAGTACTATACCTGTGACCACCATACAAATTTGAAAGCTTCTTTAATATTTAATATGAAAATTGTTGGGATAATCAAAACATTTGGCTCTTCTAAATGACCATCTAATTCCACTTACATATTTGGAAATGTTCTCACCTAGATCCTCTTATAGTTATTCGTTGTGGATTCTGAATGTTTGTTTCTTTGATCAGTTGTAAAGTGGAAACTTATTGGCTAAATTTTCTGTCTTATAATTCTGGAGGTTTTTTTTTAAATATATTCACAGGTACTTTGTGTTATATTTACATATTATATTATTTCTCTTTCTGTTATGTCTTGATCTTTCATTCACATTGGACAGATATTTTTAGGTTTTAATCACTGAGTTGTAGAAATTTTGTGTTTAATTTTTAATAATTCTATTTAAGTAAATTATTCATAAGCTTCATTTATAAACATCCTCTTCAATTTATTCCAATGTTATTTTTAATACATGAGTGCTTTTTGTTATTTGCACATTTCATACATTGTCAAGAAGTCTTTCCTTATTATAAATCAAAAATATATTTGCTTCCTTTGCTCTTGTTAGGTAAAGATTGACTTTTTAAAAATATTTTTCACCTCTAACCCATTTGGAAATTATTTTCTGACTGAAAAGGGAATATATACTATTATTTTCATAGGGTGTCTACTTGTGCCATTGCCATTATTACAACTCTTTTCCTGTCACACCACCTCTAACTTGAGCCTGAAAGAAAGAAGTGCAGCAGTCTGCGGGACAGAAGAGATATTTCTCACCCATTCCTCTCAGGCTCAATAGTGTCCTGTGGATTGTTTGCTCCCATAGCAACGGTATCTAGGACGTACTGTCGTGTGTAGAAACTTGCTGATGTCACTCCAATTCCAGAAAAAAAAAGGAATGTGTGTCCTCTGAATATTTTGTATACTTCCACCAAGTGTGAAGGGTGATCTTTATTTAATTCATGCCTTCACTAACTAAAACATGTATGTGTGTGTGTGTGTGTGTGCTTTTTTTATTTTGGATTTTAGAGGTAGGGTCTCACTCTGGCTCAGGCTGACCTGGAATTCACTATGGAATCTCAGGGTGGCCTTGAACTCACGGCGATCCTCCTACCTCTGCCTCCCGAATGCTGGGATTAAAGGCGTGCGCCACCACACCCGGCTTTGTTTTGTTTTCATATTTATCTTTCTTTTTTTCTTCCTTTCTCTCTCTTTTTTCTTTCTTTCTTACTGGAGTTTAAATTGAGGATGGCCTTATATCTATTGTTGGGCTCACATTATATTTTGAGTTAGGTCTTACTAAATTATGGATGGGAGCTTGCTCTTTAGTCCAGGCAGGCCTTGAACTTGCAATTTTTCTGCCACAGAGTCATGAATAACTGGCATAATAGGCCTGTATCCTAGGATGTGGCTATTTTCCAATGTCTCAGTTATGCTGTTGTCTGTCAATGATCTTTAATCCACCTTGTAAAATCAAGGATTACTGAATTTAGAGATAAACTTTTACCTTGGAAAATATCAACCTGTAGGCTATATATTAGTTTGAAGGGAGGAGTTGTATAAAACTTAAATTTACTTAACACACTCTTGTGAGAAATACCAACTGTTCAAACTGTTTTATATATTATTTCCATGTCAGCACATTAACCATTTAACTCTCAGAAGACCCCATTAGGCAGATTTATTGTCTCATTTTCAGGTGAAATAATCCAGATTATAATCTCCAGTTTTTATTTATACATTGTGAAACTGAAAACACTCTGTTTTCCTGAATTATCTGTCATCAATTAGTGAATATGTTAGGATTATCTTAATTTTCATGTGTTGTTTGTTGATCCATAATGAGATAAAATATATTCTAGGCTGCAAATTTAACCCTATTTTGAAACATAATGTCAACTTAATCATTTTCAAATATTAAAGTTCTATCACCTTAGCCGTAATAGTGTTGTGTATAAAACTGGGAACAGATAGTATTAGGAGTAAATGAATGTGATAGTCACACTTTTAATTTGATGTTCGGTGGTGGTGATTTAGAAACCAAAGTGACGTGTACGCTACAGCTAGGTAATGCCATTTTTTATTCACACCCACCTGCACCTGGCACTTGTCCAATGACAACATTATAATATGAATTGAAAAAAAAAATCAGCTTTATGTAAGTCCAAGTAAAAAGAATACCTTGTTTTAAGCGAAGGAAATCTTATGTTGGCTCAGCGCTGGGGGTCATCAGTGGCAGAGAGAGCAGCAGGAGCTGGACGCAGCGGTCACCAGCCCGCGGTCGGGAAGAAGAGCTTCGCGTGGTGCTGCTCAGTGGGTTTTCCTCACTTCCCTGTCAATCAGCCGGTGCCACTGCTCCATGAGGTAGCTCTTTCCTCTCTAGAAACTCCCCAACACAGCACGTGGTACGTCTTCTCAGTGATTCCAAATCCAGTCAGGTTCACAATGAGGATTAACCATCACATTCAAAAATACAAATTGGAAAAAAAAAAAAACAAATTGAGCTACTAAAATATGTTCAGACGCCTATTCTTAGTAGCTCATGCTGCTTTCCCCCCTTTGATTATAATCTCCATTATCAGGGGACGGGTTTGGAAACCTAAATCTTTTTGGGTAAATGAATGTTACAGCCTCAGAATGCAGTACTGGAAGCTCAGCCCTGACTACCCCACAGGGCTGAGGCCTCATGGCCTCACTGTGATTACCACAACCCCACTGACAAGCTCCCCAGAGGTAATGGGAGTTGGGGCGAGGAGATAAGAGTACATAACCTATCATTTATATATATATATATGTGTGTATGTGTGTGTGTGTGTGTGTGTGTGTGTGTATGTATGTATGTATGTATGTATGTATGTATATACACACACACGCTTGGGTTAGTAAGGCATTGTTCATTTCTCTAACAAGGACTTAGCAAATATTTCTTCAGTCATCAGTTGGTGACCCACACTGCCCAGTGTCCTTACCATTATCCCACAAATCAACGCTCTCCACACCCGGTCAGGGTTTTCCAGCATGCCCTGAGGGAAACCCAGACGTGGTGACTTCGCTGTGCTTGATGCTCAGCTCTGTGAACAGGACATAAGTTCAGTGATAACACATTGGCAGTGAAGTTGAGATTGTGCCTTTGTGGAAAATAAACTACAAAAGTCTGCAGCGATGTTGTCTTCTCTCATGTGCTGTCGCGGATGGGTGTTAGGGAACAGTGGAATGAAGGGCTGAGTTCAGACTTCAAACGATGCCAAAAGGGGTCTGAACTACTGCCTAATGCTCTGCCAACCTTTTGCTACGTTGGCTTTCCTCCCGTATGAATTCATCCCTCACTGGAATGTCGTCACCATTAGCAACTGCTCCATTAGAGGGCACATTTATTGCTCCATACTTCATATTTCCATAATGGGAGGAAATGTCTTCTTTAATCCTAGGTGACGTGACATATGGGAGGAATATTTCCTGATAATCCCCACACCCCATTATCTGTGCCCCCAGGAGAGGAAAGCTAATTTGAAAGATATCCTAGGAAGACGGAATTGTGCATACCCAAGGCAGTAACCTTTCCCTTTCATATCTGTCTACAACACATTCACTGAAGTTTACTTCCCTGTCTTGTCATTATCACACAGAGGCAGCCTCTGCTCTTCTCCCGAGTCCTGCCTCCCCCAGTGCTGAGGGCCAGTGCTCAGAAAGGTAAGTCAGTCTGATTATGAAGCAGAACCAGCAATCTCATTTGCCCGAAGTCCAAAAGCCACACTTACAGCATGTGTCTATCCATAATACATTTGAAATACTGATATTCAATGTTTTCTATGTATGTTTTGAATTAGTTTGATAATATGAGGCAATAAATTGCCTTCAATTTATTGAACTTTCACATTATCTTCTCAGTTCCTTAGTAGAGTTTTGTAACCTACTTAGTGCAGATTTTAGTTTATTTCTAACATATTTTTAAAATGTTTTTTGATTTATTTTTATTTATTAAGAGCAACAGACAGTGAAAGAGGGAGAGAGAGAGATAAAGAGAGAGAGAGAGAGAGAGAGAGAGAGAGAGAGAGAGAGAGAGAGAGAGAGAGAGAGAGAATGGGCACAACAGGGCTTCCAGCCACTGCAGATGAATTCCAGATGTGTGCGCCCCCTTGTGCATCTTGCTAACATGCGTCCTGGGGAATGGAGCCTCAAACTGGGGTCCTTAGGCTTCACAGGCAAGCACTTAACCACTAAGCCATCTCTCCAGCTTCCTCTAACATATTTTTTAAACAGAGAGGAGGTGCCAGATAAAGAAACAGAATGAAATTTTCTGGCCAATTATATAAAGTATTACAATAAGGTCTATATAAATCTAATAAACACCAAGGTGGTTTTTCATATGAACAAGTAGGCTGTTGTATTATTAGAAGCAAAGAAGTGAAAAGCCAGAATTTGACAGCTCTGAGAAACACTCAGATGGTGTAATTGAAAGGGTTGTTATTTGGGCATGACCTGAAAAAAGGAGATATTGTCATGAAAAAGTTATTTGGGCATTCCAAAAATTCCTGTACTGGAAATCTAACCCCAGATATGATGGTTTGGGGATGTGTTCCAATGGGAGGCAATTTAGTCCTGAGAATGGAGGCCCCAAGAATAAGATGAGAATCTTTCTAGGAAGAGACAGAAGAGGTTTTCTCTTTCCTTTCTATTAGGTCAGAACACAAGAAGACAGACATCTGCAAAGAGGGACATAGGCCTTCACCGGACACCAGGACTTCCAGGAGCTTGATGCTGAGCACCCAATGTTCCAAAATTGGAACCACAGCAGTACATTTTGAAAGCACTCTAAACATATTAAAACTGTCATGGAAAAATTAAGTTTTATGTTATATGATTGTCAGGTCATCACCTGAGTAACATAGAATAATCAACATATATTTTAGTAAGAGAGAAACAGAGAGGAATTGATGAAATGAGTTACTTTTATACCACCTTAATTTAGATGTAATAATGCAATAGAATTTAACGATTATAAAAGTAGAGCCTAAGGTCTCTCAACAAATATAAAACCAAGAAACCGAGATATAAAGTACTTTTTTTAAATTTTTTTGAGGTAGAGTCTCAATGTAGCCCAGGGTGATCTGGAATTCACTCTGTAGTCTCAGGGTAGCTTCAAACTCCTATTTCTGCCTCCTGAGTGCTGGGATTAAAGGCGTGCACCACCACACCCAGCAGAAACCTAGATATAAAATATTTTATCCCTCCAAAAAATGTTTTCCTGTCTGTGAATATCTTATCCAAGCCACAGCTTTATGCTACTCACTTATCTACAGCCTGTCACTAGATTGATTTATACTTTAAAAAATTTTATCTAAAATATCACGTGTAATCATGCAGTATATATTATTTTGTGTACTTTTTGCTTAATGTAGTGTCTTCAATATTTTATCAAATTTCTACATTACGTATGTGTTTCTTTTTCAGTACAGAATAGTATAACATCACATAAGTATACAATATTTTATTTGTAAATTTGCCAATTAAGGTATAATTTAGTATGTATTTTGGATTTTAGTTACTGTAAGGAAAGCTTTTTTGGCTAATCATGAATAAATTTGACATGTACTCTATGAATGAATGTACCAGATAGAAATTATCAGATTATTCTATTAGTACATACTTCAATATATGTAACTTTCTAGAAGTTTCTCAAAATTTAAACATTTTTCTATCACTGCCATTACAATTTAAGAGTTTTAGTGGCTCTTTACTAAATGTTGATCCTCTAATGCTTTTATTTCTATCCAATACATTCAGCCTGGAAACAGACTCTTTTGAAGTACAAGTGGGTTATGCACAATTTTAAATTCACTTGCAAATGGAACATGCACGAAAAATAACTAAAATTCTAACATTAAATGAATTGATCCCATACACAGATTTAAGGTAAAGAGATATAAACAAAAAATGTGTTATTTGACAGATGATCTGGAATCTGACCAAAAAGCAAACAAAAATCTATTGGAGTAAGATTCAGTTGTATACAGGAAAATCAACACAATAAATAATTTAAGTATAAGTCATTAACCATATTGCATGTATGTATGAGAGAGATCAAATATAAATCAAAAATTTCTCACATTTGACAGCTATATTTTTGGAACATCAACAAAACTAGTTTTTTTTTTTTTTATGTTAGTGCTGGCAATGGGATCCATGTGACTCAGCGAGAGGGAGAGGGTGTGCATGGAGGTGATCTCTTAAACGGTTGACTGAAAAAGATGAGAAACCAAATACATCATGCACACTGACCTGAGACCTCTCTTATACAGTGCTTGAGGTGTATAGCAAAATCAATAACTATAGAAGTCTATGTTTTCACAGGAGTGTCAAAATAATGCTTTTTAATTCTTTTTTATTTTTTCCTCTGAGGGTCTTTCTAGGGGTCACAGACAGAACAGTAGCACCTAGGTTGATCTACAACCCATGAATTTTATGAAAGAAAGTCTAGTTTAACATTTATATTAAGAATAGTTACTAAAGCCAGACATGGTGGTGCACACCTTTAATCCCAGCACTCAGGAGACAGAGGTAGGAGGATTACCATGAATTCGAGGCCACCCTGAGACTACATAGTTAATTCCAGGTCAGCCTGGGCTAGAGTGAGACCCTACCTTGAAAAAAAAAAAAAAAGGAAAAAAAAAGAATAGCTACTAAAGAAAAATATGAGGTACAAGCAGCTGAAGTTTTATATATGCATGTAAAAACCTGGAGACCTCTCTTTGGGAGACAGGGTGAGGGAACTGAAGACTCATGAATTAATAATCCCAACATACAGATCTCAATGAATTTTGTTTATTTTGATTTAGAGAATGATTTAGGGCATAGAAAACTTTGTTTATGAAAAGTTATTAGCACCATGGGCTGGGGAAATAGCTTAGCGGTTAAGGCGTTTGCCTGTGAAGCCTAATGATCCCAGTTCAATTCCCCAGGACCCACATAAGCCAGATGCACAAGGGGGCACATGCGTCTGGAGCTCTTTTGCAGTGGCTGGAGACCCTGTTGTGTCCATTCTCTCTTTCTTTTTTTTTTTTTTTAATTTTTTTTTTCATTTATTTATTTATTTATCTGAGAGTGACAGACACGGAGAGAAAGACAGGTAGAGGGAGAGAGAGAGAATGGGCGCGCCAGGGCTTCCAGCCTCTGCAAACGAACTCCAGACGCGTGCGCCCCCTTGTGCATCTGGCTAACGTGGGACCTGGGGAACCGAGCCTCGAACCGGGGTCCTTAGGCTTCACAGGCAAGCGCTTAACCGCTAAGCCATCTCTCCAGCCCCCATTCTCTCTTTCTATCTATCTGCCTCCCTCTCTCTCAAATAAATAAACAACGTTAAAACAAATATTAGCAACAATCTCTTCTCTCATTCTAGTTGATTTGTGTTTTTCCACCTTTTTAATGTGGCCAGTTCTGAGGATACAGCCCTCAACACAGCCTACTGTTAATTATGGACCCAAATATTATTAACTTGACAAAATAGTGCTCAGCTTTGAAAGAAGAAAATACAAGGCTTTATAATATTAATTATTTTACAAATTTCATTAATTTGTTTAAAGTTCAAAATTAGGGCTGGAGAGATGGCTTAGCAGTTAAGCGCTTGCCTGTGAAGCCTAAGGACACTGGTTCGAGGTTCGATACCCCAGGACCCACGTTAGCCAGATGCACAGGGGGCGCACACGTCTGGAGTTCGTTTGCAGTGGCTGGAAGCCCTGGCGTGCCCATTCTCCCTCTCTCTATCTGCCTCTTTCTGTCTCTGTCACTCTCAAATAAATAAATAAAAATGAACCAAATTAAAGTTAAAAAAAAAAAACAGTTAAGAAAATGATGTTCAACATTGCCAAAGAAATAGCACTCAAAAAATGGAAGCTGTTTTAATGAGCTTATTTAAATGTTAATCTCAGAGGTTCAAAATACATACATCTTTATTTCTACTTTTCAAAAAAAAAAAGAATATATGAGGGTCTAATCTGCTAATGTAGGTTATCTATGCTCCAAAATTCAGATGTGCAGATCATTGCTAACATTAGGAACTCAAGTACTCTTTATATTTTAGTAGGTCTCTTATTCATGAAATCATATTAGAAAATCACAAAACGATTTAAAGGACACGGAGAGTTCAGTGCTCAGGCATATTCTCCATTGTCCCAATGCAAAGCAGCCGGCACACCCTAAGTGTTGGTAAGCAATTAAGCAATTATAGTTTAAGTAGCCTGAAACCAGTCTTTGTGCCTGGAACTTCAAACTTTCTTTCTTTCTTTCTTTTTTTTTTTTCTGTCAAAAAACGGTGCCTCCTTCCTATCTTCGTGTTCTGCGCCTTCCACAAAGCACACCAGTCATTTACTTTGCACTGGAATCGACCCAGTTCTCAGGCTATGAGCAGCGGAGCACAGTGAGCCTTTTCACTAATAACTCACTTCCAAAATAGTTCTATCTTTCCCTTTCAAAATTTCACAAGCTAAATCTTCATAGTCCATATTTTTCTCTTAATTTAGAATTTTCAAACTCTCATCAGAATAGCCCACAAAAGTCTGTTTACAGCACCATAATGCTTCTCAGTCCAAAATCGACTACCCTACCACATTCCTCTCTGTGAACTCTGCCGAGAGACTGACCCACAAGGTCAGATGCATCACAGCAGCAGCTCCACTTCTCCGTACCTGTTTTCTGTTATGGGGGGGGGGGGGGCAGGGATACTGACCAGAAGCAGCTTTTGGGAGGAAAAGGTGTATTTTAGGCTCACAGGATTCAAAGGGAACTCCATTATAGTAGAAAAAAAAAAAGGCTGATTAAAAAAAAAAGAAAGAAATAGCAGCAAGTATGACCAGCCAAAGGTCAAAGTGACTTGGAACACACCTCAGGGCTGGCATAAACCATCCATCCCGCTTGTGACACCTCCTAGCCCCCAGTCTATTGGAGACTTAATTTGCAAGTTTAATCTTAATCCAAAAAATCTGCAAGTTTAATCTTAACCAAAAATCCCTGAAGCTATGGAGGACATGAATTTATATTGAAACCCCTACAGGTTAGAAAGCAATAATTGGAATAAGTAAATTTAATCAAGAGAAACATTTCATTGAGGAGTAAATTTCCTGTAAACTTCTTCTCACACTTAGGAAATTCTAAATCAAAGAAACATTTTTTTTTTTTTTCTTTTCTTCAGTGCTTTATAAGTAGAGAGGAAAGAAAGACATTCCTCATCTGAAGCTTTGTGAACTGGAGTGTGTGAGGCTGCCTCTAAAAACCTTACGCCCTTATGCCTTTTTCAGTAGTGGGATCTTGGGTTTTCAGTAATTGTACTTTGAGGTAGCAAACTTAATTTCTCTATGTAAAATTGTGTACCAGTGAAGATCATTGCCTCTAACATCAGGATATCAATTGAAAACATTCCCACAATTTCAGAACTTTTCTCAAATGTACCAACCAGAATTTCTTTGAATCACAGACAGGTCGCTAAGCTATTCTCTCTTTGTAGTTTGCTCTAATTTTAGTGCTACTTTTTCTCTGAAACACGCAGAATTTAGATATTTGAGAAAAAGCCTAATCAAGACAATAAAATAATATTTTTTGAGAGACCATGTAAATTTATTTATGAATGATCCAAATGGACATGTGGATTTGTTGAGTGGTAAATTCAGTGAACTCATTATTATGTCTGAATACAGATGAATGACTCCATTAAACTTTGGGATGCATCACACACAGATTCAGAACTATCTAAAACAAATCTAATGTGTAATCATCAGACTTTTCACATCTTATTTTATTGTCCTTTTTTAACATTTAGATGTAATTCCTACCATCGATGGAGTTATATGCACCTCCTTTCTTTTGACCTCATTTTCCCTTGAGCAATTACCAGAATTACTTCCTACCCTAGTCTTTTATCCTCTGATGGTGTATTTTTAGTAAGGAGCAATAATACTCAGCTTATATATATATTGGTTTTTCAAGGTTTGGTCTCACTCTAACCCAGGCTCAGGGCGGCCTTGAACTCAGAGCAATCCTCCTACCTCTGCCCTCCCAGTGCTGGGATTAAAGGTGTGTGCTACCACAGCCCGCCCTTCTATACTTCTTTCCAGAACCATTAGGCACAGCAAGTGGACCTCCGGGTAGGCTCTTCAGTATACCAAGGAAAGATCAGAAGCCCTGTGGTTCTGTGCCGGTTACTAGAAAGGTAAAGACCGTTATTAAAAGCCTTAACTTTCTTTTTTGTTTGTTTGTTATTTTTATTTATTTATTTGAGAGCAACAGACAGAAAGAAGCAAATAGAGAGAGAGCGAGAGCGAGAGCAAGAGAGAGAGAGAGAGAGAGAGAGAGAGAATGCCCCCCCCCTCGGGCCTCCAGCCACTGCAAACAAACTCCAGATGCATGCGCCCCCCTTGTGTGTCTGGCTAACGTGCATCCTGGGGAATCGAACCTTGAACCAGGGTCCTTAGGCTTCACAGGCAAGCGCTTAACCGTTAAGCCATCTCTCCAGCCCCAAAGCCTTAACTTTCATACAGTTAAAGCCACACTCTCTAGTAAACTTTAGATTTAAAGCTAACTTCAATTTCCATTTTTATTAGATGTTTGTTTCTGATCTGTATAGATTAAGATTTTATAGTTGCCTTCTCCATGCAAATACAATGATTTCTTGAAACTTATAGCTTTCAATAGTTTTGTTTATAATATGTGTGATAATTAGTAAAGAAGAAAATAAAATATGCTATAACTAAATACTGAAAATAAAAATTAAGGGCTGGAGAGATGGCTTAGTGGTTAAGCAGTGTTGTGAAGCCTAAGGATCCCGGTTCGAGGCTCGATTCCCCAGGACCCATGTTAGCCAGAGGCACAAGGGTGCGCACAGGTCTGGAGTTCCTTTGCAGTGGCTGGAGGCCCTGGTGCGCCCATTCTCTCTCTCTCTCTGCCTCTTTCTCTGTCTATCACTTTCAAATAAATAAATAAAAATAAACAAAAAAGAAAATAAAATTTAACTAGGCTATATTAATTGAGGGAAAATCAACTGAATGACTAACTGAATTTGAAGTAAGTTGTGACTGAAATCCAGACTTTTCACATCTTATTTTATTGTCCTTTATTTTTTAACATTTACATGACTCATATGCATTAACAGCACTAGTCTGTGTAACTAAAAGCAGTGATTTTTGTCTGAACATATTGTATAATTATTTATTCACTTTGTACAAAATGACTGTTGAATTTTCAAGAATATTGTATTTTGTTCTGTTGAAAATCTATAGGTATTTTCAAAAAATAGCTATTGTGCATGCTAAAAAAATAATTCAAACTGCAAAATTCACCTTAGCAACATGACCCTGCTGATGTTTCCCATACATCATGTATGTCTGAATTGAATTCACAACATGCGGCCTATCCTCATGAGGAAAGAAAGAAATTCCATTGAGACACAATTTACTTGTAAAGACCCCAGTTTTAGTCATTTGGAATCCTCATATGTTGGAAACATTTGACTCAATATTGATTGCTTATAGAAATAACTTTACTTCTCTAACAAAAGCAAATAGTTTTAAATTTGTTGATTATTTTTACTTTTTATTTGACACTCCACTTTTATTTTCTCTTGTCTTCCATCAACGTGATTCATTTCTGCTTATCCCCTTCCTCTTTCGTATTACCTATCTCCACCCCAACCCAATCAAGCATTTTTCCTCTTCCATGGACCTTTCCTATTTCTTGGCCTTTATATACAGCCATTTCCACAAAAGTTTGCACATATTAAAAAAATAGGGCTGGCGAGATGGCTTAGTGGTTGAGGCACTTGCCTGTGAAGCCTGAGGTCACAAGTTCGATTTTCTAGAACCCATGAAAGCCAGATGCACATGGTAGCACATGAGTCTGGAGGTGGTTAGAATCCTGGCACACCCATTCTTACATTTTCTCTCTTTCTCTAATTAATAGTAAAAATATTTTAAAAAGTATATGAAATAGGCTGTGCAAATATCTTTGATATATTTTTTTTTTTTATTTTTTTTAAATTATTTATTTATTTATTTATTTGAGAGCGACAGACACAGAGAGAAAGACAGATAGAGGGAGAGAGAGAATGGGCGCGCCAGGGCTTCCAGCCTCTGCAAACGAACTCCAGACGCGTGCGCCCCCTTGTGCATCTGGCTAACGTGGGACCTGGGGAGCCGAGCCTTGAACCGGGGTCCTTAGGCTTCACAGGCAAGCGCTTAACCACTAAGCCATCTCTCCAGCCCTATCTTTGATATTTTTAACACATATTAACTTTTAATAACATTTCTATTATTATCAATCAGGTCAAAAATATATCCTGTCCTAATTAACTCTGAATTCATTGCTACAATCTGTTTGACAATTGTGATTTAATGTAGCTTATCTACTTATATTTTAAGGACATAGAGTGAAACTGAATTATTGGAATGTATAATTCCCTTTGTTTCTGTAATTTTACTACCATCTGTATTCTTTAGAACATAATTTTAACCCATAAATGGGTGCTGATTAAAATTAAAATGGAGGGGGCTACAGAGATGGCTTAGCAGTTAAAGCACATGCATGCGAAGACTAAGGGACCCTGGTTTGATTCTCCAGGTCCCACATAAGACAGATGCACATGGTGATGCATGCATCTGGAGTTCATTTGCAGTGGCTAAAGGCCCTGGCGCACCCGTTCTCACTCTTTCTCCCTCTATCTCCTCATCTCTCTGACTCTAATAAATAAATAAATAATTAATTTAAAAAAATCTTAAAAGAAAAAGAAAGACATTGCTTAAAAAAATAAAATTAAAGGGGGAGGTTAGAAAGATGGCTTAGTGTTTATGCTTGCCTGTGAAGCCTAAGGACCCAGGTTGATTCCCCATTACACACATAAGTCAGAGGCACAAGGTGGAGCAAGCATCTGGAGTTCATTTGCAGTGGCTGGAGGCCCTAGTGCGCCCATTCTCTCCTTTTCTTTCTGCCTTTTACTCTCTCTCTCTCTTTTTCATAAATAAATAAAATATTTTTAAAAATCAATAAAAGGGAAATATTCATGTTGATTACTTACTGCCTTAGAAGCAGCACAAGGGCTCTACATACATATACCAATAATATGATCCACGTATATCATTAGACAATCTGTACCCTGATAAATACATACATATATCAATAATATGATCCACATATATCATTAAACAATCTGCACCCTGATAAGTTTATGGTGCTAAGTGAGCAAACATAAGGTTTAAAGCATGACAAAATAATAAAAAGGGTACTTTGTTTTGCATTTGCATATTATGACTTCATAAATTTTTGTTTTGCTTTACATTTGCATGTTTTAACTGCCTATCTACTATGAGCCAAATCTCCATGCATTTTTTTGTGCGATTATGAATTTGGGGTCTAGAGGTATTCACAACATTAGTTTCAGGATCTTTTCCTCTAAGTATAGTAAAAAGCTTTGGATAATGAAAATAGTGTGCTAATGAAAATGGTATCTCTTTCTGGAGAAAATAACAGCTAAGCTTACTGTTCATTATTTTAAGATGTAGGTTTGATAAGCAACATGTTTCTATAAAGTTACCTACCGTATTTGGAGGCATCCTTCATTTCCACAGGGAAAAATTCCGGTGGAATATGGGTGTAAGAGAACTGAATGCAGTACCCTTGAGGTTGCAGTATTGGCTGTGCTCTGAACAACGCGACGCTTTGCCTCTTCCCGTGGACGCTCACGTCTTTTAACAATATGTATGAAATTGAGGATACTGCTTAAGTAATCTTGTCTTTTTCCCCAAAGTTATATTGTATACTATCAGTTTAATAAGTGTTCCTTTCTCTGTCGTTTATCTTCTGTCATTAAGCTTAAGCACTAAGTGTTTTTAAAGTTTTATACATTTCATTTTTCAGTTTTAAATATTTTTTTAATTTTACTCATATTTTCTTCTATTCATTTGAAGCATTTACAAACAATTACAAAGTACTGCTCTGAATTCCCATATAGGATAAACATTGAGTATCTCAGAACCTTTTTTGTATTGATTATATTTTCCTGTTCGGGATTTGTGATATTTTTCTGGTGTTTTCCATCTCAAGTAACTTTGAATTGCATTCCAAGCCTTTTGAGTGCCATGCTATATAAATTTTGACTCATCCATAAATCCTTGTGGGAATATCTTCCTTATTAGAAAATAATGCAGATTGGGTTCCTACCACAGGACGGTCCTGACTTTTAAAGGTGTTTGTGTGAATGCCAGCTCAGTTGTGAAAGCCTTGTCATGTTGCTTTGGGTCTATGTACAGCCTGTGCCCCAGGGCGATGAGCTGACACTGGAGTGTGACTCGGATTGTGGTACACTTAAAGTCTTTGTGAAAGAAACTTAAACATACCCTTAAGAATCACCTCAAAAGTAAAAAGGGAAAATAATGAAACACGTCCTAAAAAAGATACCTAGAGGCCAGAGTTGCTAGTGGAAGGCATTGCTGTTGGAGAGATTTTCTGATTGATTTTGTGAACAACAGTGATCTTCCTATGTACTTCCCATCACACCGTTTGTCTGGTGCTGAATCGTAGTGTACATGATAATAGACCTTTCATTTATGAAAGCAGGAAAAGCAGCATTTCACTCAATCTGTATTTCAACAGGTCCCATTACTAATATTTCTACCTAAATCTATTAATAAACGTATCATCTATTCATTTAGCACATAAAACAAGCTTTTTAATTTTTAAGTTTTATTTTTATTTACTTATTTGAGAGCAACAGACAGAAAAAGAGGGAGAGAGAGAGAGAGAGAGAGAGAGAGAGAGAGAGAGAGAGAGAGAAGGAGAGAAGCAGTGCTCTAGGGCTTCAGCCACTGCAGACGAACTCCAGACGCATGCGCCCCCTTGTGCATATGTCTAACGTGGGTCCTGGGGTATCAAGCCTTGAACCGTGGTCCTTAGGCCTCACAGGCAAGCACTTAACTGTTAAACTATCTTTCCAGCCCAAAGCAAGCTTTTATTTCTACTAAAAATTTATCTTTTGGGCTGGGGAGATGGCTTAGCAGTTAAGGTGCTTGCCTGTGAAGCCTAAGGAAACAGGTTCAATTTCCCAGTACCCAGGTAAGACAAATGCACAAGGTGGCACATGTGTCTAGAGTTCATTTTCAGTGGCTAGAGGCTCTGGCACAGGCATTCTCTCTCTCTCTCTGCCTCTCTCTCTTTCTCTCTCTCTCTTTTCCTCTTTCTCTCACCAGCCTCTTTATCTTTCTCTATCTGTCAAATAAATAAGTAAAACAGAGTTGAATTAAAATTTATCTTTTACACAGTATGAAAGAAATATAAATTAGTATGAAATTCACCATGTATTCCACATATTTCATTGCTCCCACAAGAAAGCTACCATATAGAGGAAGATACTGACTTATTATAGATATATTTTAAGATAATGCAATCAGTTATGTATTCTGAAGTGATCTCTAACATAAAATGTTCAGGATTAATGCACAAAATAAGACAAAATCCTTCTGCAAGTGCAGCTGAACTCATAAGACTTTAAATCATATACCTTTCTCTCCCATCCTCTAACAAAAGGTAGTTGTGACTGAAATGATCAATTGAAGGTGAGAACAGAGTCTAACATTTTAAGGGTTTATGAGACACCATCAGAGAAATCCTAGAAGCATGCAAGAGAAAATGTTAAACTTGAGAAACCATGCATGTTCAAAAACCATTAAATACATCATCTACATGAAGAGTGAACAAGAAAGAAATTCTCATTTCTGTAGCAACAGATCATAAAAGAACCAAAAGAGACATCAAAGCTGGAGTTCCTTCCTTTCTTCCGGAAGATCCCCTGCATACTTCTGAATGCACACATGGCTTTGAAACAAGAAAGCCTCATTGGACCTTGAAGATGATGTAGCGTTAAAGACCGTTGGAGGACACAGAGGAAAGGCATGACGCTATCTCTGATATTAAGGAGGCTGGTAAGCCAAAAAAAGGTCTAAGGCTTTAAGTTTCATCGAGGCTGTATTCTGGATGGAGATAACACTTTACTCTTAGAAACACCATTAACTTGGTAGGTACCACCTTATTATTATCATTTTTTTTTCTGGTGGATACAAAGCATGCGACATCTAATTTATTTGCCTCTTATAGCAGTACTTTTTAATGAGTCAGCCTGAGGCATTTGCTACCAGATTGCCCCTTTTATATATAATCCAGTTTTTAAAGTAATGGCTAGTTGGAGTTCCTTTATTAATGGTATTCTAATTGCATTTTTATTTTTTTATATGATTATTATTATTATTATTATTATTAACTAGATGCTTCATATGGATACATTATGTGTTGGTGCCCTCTTTCCCTCATTCTTGTCCCCATTCCACAGGGGATGCTCCTCAGTGGGGTTTCAGGTATTCCCCATGGGGTTGTAATTTATTTATACTGGGAGCAGCAGTCAGTTATTTTTGTGGGGAGGAAATGCCTCTAGGCATGATGTCTCAATCTGTGGCTCTTACAATCTTTCTGCCTCCTCTTCTGCAAAATTCCCTGAGCTATGGTGGGTGAGTTTTAACTCAGTGGTGAGCCTTTGGATCTCAGCTTTGGTAGGTGTTGAGTGTTGTCAGGGTCTGTCTCCTACACCCTGGTGCTGGTTGTCAGGAACAGCATGAAGCAGCACTCTTGCTCATCTCCCCATTCCGCTGTGGATTCAGCTGTGGCTTGGCTGAAGTGGGAGGGGTAGTTTGTCTACTCTGGTCTAGTCTCTCTGCCTTCTGAAAAAGGACATATTCTCCAATGGAGAGTGAAGTCAGCATAGTTTAAATAATATTAGCACTATTAATTTAGGGAGAATTTGATGTATGTAACCCTTCTTTTAGCCAATGATTAGTGAAAGCTTGACCCTGGAGAACATAATCTTTGTCTCCATAGCATTCTGATCTGATTCTCAATTCCAGATATGGGTTCCTTTACACTGAGCAGATGCTCTTAGCCTATTAGAAAGCTGTTGGTTACCCATTGAGGTTGTGAGCCACTATTGCACTCGAGTATACATCATCTCAGGGTGTTTGCTTCTGTGTAGTTTAGACCTTTGGTTACTCAGACTGTTGTTGGGTACTCTAGCCTAGGCTGGCATGGAACTCACTACAGAGTCTTAGGCTGGCGTCAACCTCACAGTGAAGCCCCCCCACCACCTCTGTCTCCAGAGTTCTGGGATTAAAAGTATGCCCCATGCCTGCCTAAATGGATTTTTTAATGAAATAAAATCACCATAGAATTCAATTGACATCCTTTTTGCTTAATTTTTAACTTTATTATATTCTTTTATCCCTTCTTCCACTGCTGTTACCTGGAGTGCCCTTCTCAGTGGAGTTATGATATTCACTGTGGGGTTATAATCTCTTTAGTTAGTCCCTGTTGGGTGTGGGGGCATATCTCAGGGAATTCCTGCCCACTCTGCAGCTCTTACAATATTTCTACCTCCTCTTTAAGTAAAAGAGAGGAGCTTTGGACATGGCTCAGATCATAGGAACAATTACTGCTCAGGCCAAGTATGGCCATGCATGCCTATAACCCCATTCCCCAAGTATGCTGAAAGGGACAGAGATACCTTGGGCCTCCTTGTAAGCCACTTTAATGAAAAAATGAGAGGAACCTAGGTTCAGTAAGATACTCTTGTTTGAAGGAAATATATAGCCTATGTGTTCCTTTGGCCTTCAAATCCATGAATATAGAACCTTCTACATCTGTTCACATACATATATATACCACACACATGAACACAAATGCTACACATAGTATGCGTGCATGTGCGCGCACACACACACACACACACACACACACACACACACACTAGTGTGGTAATGGGTTATATTGAAAGAGAAATAGGAGCAATGCAGTTCTTTTGTTCAGTTTGTTTGCTTTGTTTTTCCAGGTTGGGTCTCATTCTAGCCCTAGCTGACCTGGAATTTACTATTTAGCCCTAGCTGACCTGGAATTTACTATTTAGTTGCAGGGTTGCCTCAAACTCAGGGTGATCCTCCTACCTCTGCCTCCAGAGTGCTGGGATTAAAGGTGCGTGCCACCATGCCTGGCTCCAGCTCCCTTTAAATAGGTAGTCAACTAGGGGAGGTCCCAAAGAGGGAAGCAAACTATGTCATCCTGCCTGCTCTGCCAGATCAGGTATTCAGTGTCTGATCCAGTCTCATCCATGATGGCAACAGCATCCCCTATAGTTTCTCCAATCTGGAACACTACTTAGGTGGCTTAGCCTCTGGGTTAGCCCCTTGAATCCAGACCAGTCAGTTCTCTCCTATCCCATCCCTGATGATAAAACATACCTCCAATAAACTGTCAGAGAGGTTTACCTGGAGGGCCAGGCCTTCTAACTGTTTATCTCCCCGGATACCTGACTGAACCTCCAGGTCCTGGCTGGGCTGGTTTGGGGGGGATCTTTTTCATTTTGTTACTCTCTTTTAAGCTAGCAGTCCCTCACTAACTAACCCCTTAGCACTTTTTCAGATGTGAAGGAGATAGACTGACATTCATTTGCTCCACTTCCCATGTGGAGTGTTGCGTGTGTGTGTGTGTGCGTGTGTGTGAGTGTGTATGTGTGTATGTGTGTGTTCCTTTAAGCTCTGGCCCTTAATCAGTTTCCCTGAAAATCCCCTTAACTGTTCTAGCCTTTCCTTGTATACTAATTTCTCAAATAGACATTGTAATTTAACCTTTCTGGAATCTGTTGCCTCCATTCTTTGTACAAGTAAAGACATGGGAACCTAGGGCTGTGTTTACCAGTTTGACCAATTTGACACAAATAATTTTGTGGGAGAGTTCACAAACCTAAAATGAAAAATTTGTTAGAAGACAGTGCTTATGGTGAGTTACATGGCATTTTTGTTTATAAAATTCACAAATTAAAAAGATTAGAACTAGCAGGGCATGGTGGCGCATGCCTTTAATCCCAGCACTCTGGAGGCAGAGGTCAGAGGATCACTGTGAGTTTGAGGCCATCCTGAGACTACATAGTGAATACATAGGTCAGCTGGAGCTAGAGTGAGATCCTACCTTGAAAAACCACCCCCTCCCCCCAAAAAAGAACTTAGAATAAAACACTTCAAAATACCCAAGTTGGCAAAAACATGATGACTTTTGGTTTCTTTCTCATCATTGTTCAGTGAGGAACTTAAAGACAATCCTATTTTACAATTGGTGGGATTAAAAGATGCCTAGGAAATTCATTAAGCATAATTCTTGGAGGTTTCATGAGGGACGACTTCTTTGAGATTTGTTTAGGAGAATTTTGACTCACCCTATGGTGTCATCAATTGATGGGTTTAAAGTGGGACAAACTAAAGAGAGTAGTAACAAATCCAAAGTCTGAAAATTCTAACCAGAAATAAGTCTCTGGAGTTCCAATTTCACCCCTCCAGCTAGGCTACTCACAGAACTGGAAAACTTCATCCAGGGCCAGTAGCTCTCCATGGAAGCTATCTCGTGGTCCCAGCATCTCCACTGGATCTACACTACAGCCCAAGGTCCATCCTCATGGCTCCATCGGGTCTCTATACAGGCATCCATCAAACCTGCTTCAGACTGCCCATAGCGGTTTCCAAAACAAAAGACTGCATTGCAAACTCAATGATCCTCTCTTAATTGTATTTTTTATCTCCATGATACCAGGTAGGGTGCCAATTTGTTAATCCAGGGGGAAATAAACAAAACTTTCAAGAAGAAGTCACTCCTGGGGGGCTGGAGAGATGGCATAGTGGTTAAGGTATTTGCTTGCAAAGCCGAAGGATCCAGGTCAACTCTCCAGGATCCATGTAAGCTAGATGCACAAGGGGGAACAAGAATCTGGAGTTCATTTGCATGCCCGTTCTCTCTCTCTCTCTCTCTCTCTCACTCTCTCTCCTTCTTTCTCTCTCTCAAATAAACAAATAAAATATATTTAGAAAAAAACAGAATAGGACACTCCTTGAGCACTTAGGCATGTTCAAAAGAGTAGACATTCTTCCTGTTGCCCCAGTGCAGGTCAGCTGGTCCAATCTCAAAGGTTGTAATCTCTCACATAATTGCAGCTGAATGGTTAGATGTTTCAGCCCAAAGACTTCATTTCTGTGCCATATCTCTCTATTCACACCAGTCAGTTTCTATGCAAAGCAACCCTGCACAACTTCTCAGGACATGGGCATAATAGCAAGCCTCTCACACAAACTGCTTCTAGCCCAGTCCAGGCAAAGATCTTTCTCACCCTCACAAGCCAAACCTCATAGTCCATAGTTCTTACTGCATTCAGGTCTTTCATCTCTGACCAGAATAGTCCATCAAGCTGTACTTACAGCACTGCAAGGTGTCTCTTGGGCCAAGGTTTCAAATTCTTCCATATTACTCATGAAAATCAGCTCTAAATGGCCAAAGCCATGCAGTCAGGTGTCTAGCACAACCCTACTAGTTGGCACCACTTTACTGCTTCAGTCAGGCTTGCATTGCTGGCAGAAATTATCTGAGCAGCTTTTGGGGAAAAGTGGTTTATTTTTTGCTTTCAGGCTTGAGGAAAAGCTCCATGATGACAGGGGAAAATGATGGCATGAACAGAGGGAGGACATCAGCCCCTGGCCAACATAAGATGGATAAAAGCAACAGGAGAGTGTGCCAAACACTGGCAAGGGGAAACTGGCTATAATACCCACAAGCCTGCCCCCAACAATACATGGTCTCCCGGAGGCATCAGATGGGAACCTTGCTTTCAGAACATCTAAGTTTATGGGGGACACCCGAATCAATCCACCACACCCCATGTTTCAAAAAAAAATCACTATTACACTAAAGAAAAGGATTAGAACTTAAATATATGAGGAGCAGATCAGAGAAATTTATTCATGGCCACACAATGATATTAGTCCAATGGCATTACTGAACATTCCCCAGAAATGAAAGAGGTCATCACAGCCAATGCATGGAAACATGAGTATCTGAAGCAAGTCTGAGGTAGAGGCTGCTCTGCCTTCATCCTCGGCTGAGTCTTAACAGAAGAAATATGGCTCTTGAGGGTTTCAAAACTTATTTTCATGCAGACATTATGATAAAAATGTTATAATTCCTTTTGCAGATAGATGGAATGGAGGCACAGAAATCTCATGCAACACGGCTGTTTATTGTTGAACTTCTAACTTAAATTGATGTATATCTTTTTAAAAATCTCCAGTACCTCACCACTCTCCAAAGGTTCTACATGCATCTTCCTTATGACATTACAACACACCCTGTGAAACTGACCTGCTCCAGAAATTCTCACTGTATCCATATTTCCTTCTACTGTTTATTGCAACAGCTTCCGTACTATTCTTTGCACATTTCATGTTTGTTATCAAGTCATTCATGTTTGTTATCAAGTAATGAACTATGTTTTGTTATTTTATACTAAGAGTGACATAAACTAATAATTGACCTAGTCTCTCTTTCTCTCTCTCTCTCTCTCTCTCTCTCTCTCTCTCTCGTGTGTGTGTGTGTGTGTGTGTGTGTGTGTGTGTGTAACTGGGGCTTGAACTCGGGGCCACGCTCACGCTAGACAACTGCTCTACCATTGAGCTATATCCCAAATCCTAGTCTTGATTTTTGGAACAAGTTTTCCTTCAACTAAACAAGTGAGTTCTTATAAACATCTTTTTTTTTCTTGCTATTCAGAAACATTTATTGCTCTCCAAGAAATGAAATTTTCAGGTCCTTGTATTTCTTGATACAATTACTTCTTTATGTGGTATTTCTTCTTCCCTGCCTTACTACAGAGAGAATCTATCATACCAACATCTGACTTTTTTCCAGTGTTTTAATATTTATTTCCAGGTTATGTGGTTCTTTTATTCACTTCTGATCTATTATTTGGCCAGGGAGCTACATACTTTGTTTTGGTCAAACAGATACAATACAGTGTTGCCAAGAATGTAGCTTGTGCTTTATTGATTTGCTTATTTATTTGTTTTACCCCTTAAAGGGTTTATCAGCCTAATCTAAATCTGAAGATGAATAGTTTTACAACAGAGACATAAATATCTTTTAATTAATTATAATCACTGATTTAATAGCAATATTATATAATGACTTACCCTAGTTCTCACAGAAAGTAAATCTCAAGACTGACTGCTAATTTCACAACTCATAACCCACAACCCCGTGTTGAGTAGCAGTAATCCTCCTGAGGAGGGCGTTCAGTGGAATGCAGGCTTGGAGGAGGGAAATGGTAACAAGACATTATGTGTCCATATAAAGTTTCTACTGACAAAAAACAAAGCAAAACAAAACAACAACAACAAAATCAATGTTTTAGTAGAGACCCATACCAGTAATGTTTCTTTGTCCTCTGCCAAGGAAAAAGGAGTTTCAGTAACAAGACATTAGCTTGAATAATACATTTTCTATCAGGAGAGAAATTGCAAATAGGCAAAGGGTAAACTCCTTGTGTGTTGCAGGCCCACCATGTAGATAATAGACCCAGAAGCTTCCTGACCGGAGTCCTGAGCACTCAAGCAGGAGGAGCTGCCCTGGAAGCTCACGCGTCCAAGTGCCCAGGTGAGAGGCTCATTGCTCTGAGCTTTGACTGCCAGTGATTCTAAACGCAGAGGCCAACAAACTGCTCCTCCTACTAGTGTGCCTTAGGAGTTTAAATCAGGGGGCTCATTGTGAAAATATCAACATGCATATCATTGTCTTTGCTCATATTCATTCCACATTAGTGTCTTTTGTCCCTACCTGCCAATCCCTTGCTCTTCCCAATCATCCTCATTTACCTCTAAACTCTCTCTCTCTCACACACAGATTAAAATTGCATATACAAAACCTGAATGTGTTCTAATTTTCTTATCAAAATGATCTCCAATTTTCTCCATTTTCTTGCTAATGATAAAATTCAATGCTTCATTTTTCAAGGTGATGGAATGAGAATTTGTTGTGTATACATGTTACATTGTATCTATTTTGACCGATATCTATAGCACAAGTGGGTTTCAAATATTTTCAGATAAAATATTTGATAAAATAAGATGTCTACATTTTTAATAGAAACATGAATTTCCATAGTGTGTACTGGATTTTTAACAATATAAGTGAAAGCATCAACTACACTGGATATAAATATCTGATATTGTCATAGAAAGACAAATGTTGTATGCAGTCTCTCGTCTCTGGTTCCCAACTAGGATCAACTGGAGATGAGCTCAAACTGTAGTAAGAGTAAGTATAAGGAATATGAAAGTAAAACCAGACTGAGACCAGGAAATAGAAGAAAGAGAAAGAGAGAGAGGAGATGAGGTGTTATTTGGTAGGTTAGAGGAGTGGGGTAGTTTGAATTTATGTCCCCCAATATACTCAGAGTTTATTAAAGCTTGTGCCTTGGATTTCCAGCCTTTCCAGCCACCTGGCAAAAGGAAGCATCACTGTAGGCAGATCTTGGGGTCTGGGTCTAAGGTGTGGCTGAGGGCGGATCTGAGATTCAGCTTAAGCTATGCAGAGTGCCTGGGCCCTGCCATTCCTCCCATAAACTGTATCTAGTTTGAGGTTCATCCTAGCAACTTTGAGCTGACTATGATAGAGATTGGTAGAAGCAGCTGAGTGCTGATGCACATGAATCTGACCATGTGGAATTTGGTCCTCTGGAACATTTGTTCTGGAGGAATAAACATGGACTTTGTACTTGCAACTGAAGAAGACTTCCAGAGTGGTAAGCCAAGTTTTATGTGTTGAGAGATTTAAAATGCTAAGCGAAGCGAGCATAGGATTGGGAAAAAAAAAAAAGCTAAGCGAAGTGAGCATAGGATTAAAAGTATTTGCTTATAAGCATCCAAAAAGGAAAGAAAACTTCAGAGAAGTAATTTTTCTTTTTTGATCTGGGCTATTGGCATAAGGGCTGGCTGTCCATACCCAGAGAATTTGATCTAGATTAAATTTGTAATTCATTGATGTGCTTGGCTAAAGTTATGGAACTGAGAGATAAAAGACATAAAATTGGAGAAATTCAAACAAGTTTAAATTTACAGTTTAAGTTTAAAATTGTGAGTCCGTACAATCAAACGAGTTACATACTTCCAACATTTGATAGTGCAGAGTGGACATTTCTATTACTATAAGGCATAACAAGGAGACACTGAACCAATGCCAAGTCAACAACCATGAGGCAAACATCTGCAGTTCAATTCCAGTACCCATCGCCAAGTTTAAAATTTATAGGCACAGAAACTGGTTTTAAGTTACTGAAGCTGCTATTATCAAATTCCTTAACAATATTATTTAAGACGACCCAACTACTTCACATTGAAACAATGGAAAGGGGTCCTGACGAAAGACTGAATGGTAGAAATGCAAACTCTTTTAAAGGGAGATGATTTAAAGGACAGAATCTGCTTTTCAAGGTGATAACTTATTTTGTCTCTGAGTTAAAAACATGGGTGTGTCTTTGGAAAGCAGGCAAAAGCATGGGGCTGGTCATGAAGTGCACAGGGGTCTAGGAGCTGCTGCTGAGAGGAAGCCTAGGAGCAGGGCATGGTGAAGCTGATAAAGAGGTCAGTGAAGAAATGGGAAGACTGACCAGGGTCTTCATGGAGATTCAAAGTTGTTTTTATATCAGGACTGTGCCCGGGGATACCATGGAATATTGTGGGCTGAGGATGGAAGTTTTCCCTGGCTACTCAGCCCAGCTGGAGGCTCAGGTTTGGAAAGTCCAGAGGCTTGTCGCTGGTCACTGGCTATGGGTACTGGAATTGAGCTGTAGATATTTGCCTCATGGTTGTTGACTTGGCATTGGTTCAGTGTCTCCTTGTTATGCCTTATAGTAATAGAAATGTCTACTCTGCACCATCATATGTTGGAAGTATATAACTTGTTTGATTGTACATGACTCACAATTAAGAGACATTCTTCGATCTCAGAGGAGACATTGGAACAATCTTCAGTTAGTAAAGACTATGGAGGAGACCTTTGAAGTTCAACTCAATAGAATTTACAATATGAGATGGTTATGACTCTCTTGGGGGACAGGGGCAGGATGTAGTACTTTGAATTTATGTCTCACAAAAGACTCAGGAGTTTATTAAAGGTTGTAACTTGGACTTCCACTGGCATGACTGGAGGAGGTGTCACTGTGGGCAGATCCTGGAGTCCAGCCATAACGTGTCACTCAAGGCAGATCTGACTTCCAGCCTGAAGTATGCAGAGTGCTCAAATGCTGCTTCGGGTTCCCAGAGTGTACTTTCTTTGGGTGCTGGTGGTGGCTTTTCTCTCTGTGTGGGTTTTGTAAAGGGGACCAGCTTCTTTCACTGTCATGGTCTTCTCCTGGTTTGGGAAACCTGAAATAATTGCCATTTCCCCCATAAACTGTGTTGGGTTTGGAGGTTCATCCAAGCAACATGGAGTTTACTATGACAGGGAGGGATATAATATACAAGGTGGGAGAGGCTTTGAGCAATAAGGAGTAGAGAAGGTGAGAAAGGAATTACACAAAAGTTAAAACATGAATCAGTTCCATAAAAACTCTCCTCCTGGATAGAATTTTGTAAGGTATAATCAGCAGTAAAGGGGGAGAGAGTACAATTGAGATTGATGGAGAAAGCTTAACCTTATAACCATGGACTCTGACTAGTAAATTTCAGGCCCAGAATTGAATTGTTCCCTACAGTGAGCTATTGATTAAGAAAACCCGTGAGGTTCCCAAAGCAGTGTAGGGAGACCCATGAGATCTCCAGAATAATGCAGTCCCTTGCCAAGACAATTGATTGCATGCCAAAGCTAAAAGGTAAGACCCTATTGCTGAAGACACCACAGGCCACGGTCACAGAACATTGGAATGCCATGCTAGAATCAAATAGAACACTAACTGCCTCCTGGATAGCCCTCATAGTGCTGGGGTACCCTATGGGAACTGCAGGAAGACAATAGTCACCAAGAGTATAAATAAGCAGAAGATCCTATGGACTACGAAATCAACCAGCTGGACAAAAGTACACACTTGTGCAATAGTGGCACACAGCCTCTATGTGTAACCATCCCTTCTCTCATTGGACATGAGGTTGGCTCAGTGGGAAAGGACTCATATCTCGTGCTGGCTACTGAGTCAGAATCCTATGGTCAGGAAACTCATAGAATTCAGAAAGAAGCCACCCACTGCTCTCTGGAGAAGAAGAATAGGCTCGAACAACAGAAGTCTCTTAAGTAACATTCATATCTCTTTATCCAATGCTGCTTTCATTCTTGGTTGGAGAATCTGTTTTGTTTTACATTAGGCATAGAAATGGAGGACAGTAAAGATTCATCCACAAGGGAAAAAGATAGCTGTCTACCATAAGACTTGCCCCCTCTACCACATTTTTCAGGGACCAGGAGAAACTGAAGAGGAAGTAGTGACATGAAGACTGTTCTTACTACTAGCCTGACAACCAGCCACAGGGATATTGTGGCAGACGTGGTGAGCAATCAAACCCCGTAAGAGTATAAACCCAGAGGCTGCAAAGAACTCAACACTAAAGGCTGCCAACATGCCTGTCATGCCCCAGGGAACGTTGAAGATGAGGGCATAGAGTGGTTGTGGGAGGCACAGAGTGGGTACAAGTACGCTGAGGCACAGCACCCCCCACCCTCTGCTGCTATCCAATAGGGAATGACTGGAGCCTTAACTACCTTTGTGACCCCACTGAAAAGGAACCCAGGGAAACAGCTGCTTGTGGAAAGGGATAAAAGTGTATAACCTACCATAATATATACAAAATAAAATAAGACAGAAAGACAGACAGACACACATGCACACCTGTGCCATTGTTTGGTGCATTTAACATTCCAAATACTCTGAGAGTCTTCAAGGTCCACATCCTAGTTTTTACACACTTATTTAATAGCTCCAATTGAAGGTGGCTATTAAACTAAATTAGTGACTCCATTCTGTGCAGATTATGGCTGAAATAATGGTGTGTGACTCTGACTGGTCACAGAAATTAATGTAGTATTGTGCCATGGGCATGCCTTCCTTTGGAGCATTACCTTTGAGGATAGAAGACCTGGGCCCCCTTATCAATGCCCAAGTTCGAAAGAGCTTACTATACTCTGTTGGGATTTTATACAATTACAGACCTGCCCCTCTTCTCAATTGCAACTTTACTAGAGAATTTGAGGCAAGAACCACACAGTTCTGGTCCCTTGGAAGTCAATTTTTTTTTGTTTGTTTATTTTTGAGGTAGGATCTCCCTCTAGCCCAAGCTGACCTGTCATTCACTATGTAGTCTCAATTTGCCTTGGACTCATGGTGATCCTCCTATGTCTGTCTCTGGCATTAAAGGAGTATACCACTACAGAAGGCTGAAAACTTGTGAAATTACAAATGCTTTTTAAGCTAAGTTCCTACAGTTGAGTTATGATGGATCAAGGTAAAAAAACAGTCCTGTTTGCTTTCTCTGAATGGATAGCATCATGCTTACCTATGTTAAATAATCTCTTTACTTTCTTATTATGAGTAGATTCTTAGGCATAATACCTAAAGGGTACCAAGAATGATATTTTTCAAAGCATATTTACAGGCTAAACTACTCCATGCACCATCCAGCATTAATACTAGTGGACAGAAATAACCAGCTTGACATTATATTATTCCAAGCAACATCCAGCCATCATTAGAACTTCAAAGTTGGCAGGTGGCATATTGTTTGAGAAATAGTGACCAAGATATATGGTTTGACAATATGTTTCTGTATATTTGCTTTCCTGAATGGGTAATGGACAGCGGTCCTTTGCCTCAGAGCTTTACTGCCTCTTTAAATAACCTAATGGGATGTTAGAGTTTCTTTTCAAAGAACAAATCCACAAAGGGACATGCAAACAAAATGTATTATTTGAAGAGCTGTATGTTCCTTCCTATAAACTTTATGCATATCATAGGTAAAATACAACCAGTAGATTCATACACCAGGAAACATTAATTAATCACCTACTAGTAAACTACTATGTATAATTGTACTTTCCCTTTGGAACATAAGTCTTATTTCTATAATTATTCAAAGATGAGGACTATTCCCATTTTACTTTTGAGTGGGAAACAAAAGAACTCATATTTGACTTTTAATTGTTTTATTTATTTATTTATTTGGAAGAGAGAGAGATGAGAGGGAGAATGAGGGCCTCCAGCCACTGCAAATAAACTCCAGACACATGTGCCACTTTGTGCCTCTGGCTAATGTGGGTCCTGGGGAATCGAACCTGAACCGTTAGCTTTGTAGGCAAGTGTCTTAACCATTAAGCCATCCTTTTAGTCCTCAAATTTGACTTTTAATTGAATAAATACTCTGAACTTACAATAAGAACATATGAACATAAAATTCATATGCATAAATCAAAAACCAATTATGATTTTATATTGTTGCAGTTATTGATATTATAAATTGACATGTTTTACTAGCATTCTTCTTTTTTAAATGGTATGTCTTTTAAAAATTTTTTATTAATTAGTTTTGTATTCAGCAAATACAGTCAGTTCGGTACCATTATTAGGCTCATCCGTGACCTAACCCCTCCCCTTGGCCCCTCCTTGTTGAGGTATATGGGTCATGCATTGTGGAGTTAGCCCACAGTTATGGGTAAGATAAATGTCTCTGCATATCATGACCCAACATGTGGTTCTGACATTCTTTCTGAGCATTCTTCTTAACATTCAAATGTAGGCATTTTAAGTAATCAATATTTATAAACAAGTGGATTGCAAAACAAATTTTGATTTTTAAGAGATTTTTCACTTAATGAATTTGTCTTTCAATTATTGAATTAATGTTTTGAAAGAAATATGACATACATGAATATTAATTAAATTTAGTAATATATACAAGATTTTATTTTTTTCTTGTCATTTAGAAAGGCTGATATTCTCTTTGTTGGTCTTGATTTAACTAGTAAATGCTATTTGTTTTATGAGTATTATAAGGTTTGATTACATAAATATTGCAAATAAATATTATTATAACCATACATATATTGTCATAACAATATACAAACAACTGAGAATTATTTCATAGTTTCTTTGGTGGCTTGATTCAGGTGTCCCCCATAAACTTAGCTGTTATGAATGCTAGGTCCCCAGCTAATGGAGATTTGGGAATTAATGCCTCCTGGAGGGAGTCTATTGTTGGGGGCAAGCTTATGGGTGTTATAGCCAGTTTCTCCATGCCAGTGTTTGGCACACTCTCCTGTCGCTATTGTCCACCTTATGTTGGCCAGGGGTGATGTCCATCCTCTGCTCATGCCATCATTTTCCCCTGCCATCATGGAATTTCCCCCTCGGGTCTGTAAGCCAAAATAAACCTGTTGTTTCCTTACCTCAGGGCTGGACCATCAGGTCTACCTCAGTGTCACGCCCCTTCTCCAGTAGAGCCTTGCCCACAGGTGACTTGGGTTGGAAGCCAGAGGTTATGGGGCCATACATTCAAACCACTCAAAGCCCTTCAAAGACCACTTCAGATTTCAACCCTAACACACCTTTATTTCAGCTTGGTAATAAAAGCCAAAATAAGAAAAGGTTTTAAAAGGTTTTATATGTATCACTTTTGTTTCTTTCCAACTTTAATATTTCTAGCTATTTGACATTTATGAATGTCCATATTCCTGCTGTGTTGGGGTGAATATGGTCATGGGGGAAGTTTTTTATTCTCTGGCAGTTTCAGAAGCCCTGGAGGGAGTTGAACATCACGACTGCAGGTGTGGGTAAGAACACGTGTTCCTTTTAGAACCTGTGTTAACAAGAGGATGGATATATAAATACACATTTTTATTCTAGAATAGTTATTTTTTTAATTTTTACTTTTGAGGTAGGGTCTTGTTCTAGTCCAGGCTGACTTGGAATTCACTATGGAGTCTCAGGGTGGCCTCAAACTCATGGTGATCCTCCTGCATCTGCCTCCCGAGTTCTGGGATTAAAGGTGTGCGCCACCATGCCCAGTTTTAGAATAGTTTTAGGAAGTGCTGGCATCTGGGTCATTTTAGGTTTCGGGCTGCATTGCTCACAAGGAGGAACATGTATGGGGCATTGTTTGGGAAATAACAGTGCATACTAGACGCTGAATTGACGTTTCCTCCTTGGGTAACTTCCGAAATGGCAGCCCTTCAGGGACTGACAAAGCCAATGCGACAGCACCTCCGTTTGGCTGTATCTGACGCCAGACTGATGGCTGAAGGACTGACACCTGCACGTTGAATATGGCTAGCTGCAAGACCGAATCTTTTACTTGCTATGTACAAAGCTCAGAAAATCTGTAGGTTATGTGAAATGAAGTCTTTATGTTACACCCTTAGTGAAAGACATAATGGAGATGTTTCATCATTTATTGTCACAGCTTTTATTTTTGTTATTTATTGTTTGACACAATCCAATGAAGCCCATGCTGGCCTGGAAACTCACACTATCGATCTTCGAAGACTCTGGATTTCCTGGTCCTCCTGCTTCTACCTCCCACGTGCTGTGGTTACAGGTCTGCATTACAAGTCTGGCTCAATAGCTTTGTTAATGCTAAGAGTTACACATTACAGAAACTTTTTACTTAGGATTTAGGGGTTTAGTCATAAAATTATGAAAAATAATTTGGAACCTGTATAACAGTATTTGTGTCTCTTCTGACATATGATTTGAACCAATTTTTGTTGCTATTTTATTGGAAACTCATTTTTATTCATTGCAACAGATCCAGTGATAATGGATTCATTTGGAAATAATGTGGTTGTCATATATACTTTTATAAGAATTTCAAATGCTGTTCAATGTTAATTTAATGTTCAATTCAAATAAAGTATAAACTGTTTAAGTCATATAATAATGCCGTTGTGCAAAGCTGTAAAGATTATAGCTCCACAGATTTTCTCCAGAGAGAGATGATCATCTCTAAGAAACACTTTTCATTTCTTCCAAAGCTGACAAATTGCTCTGAGCATGAGCTGCTAATGGTCTTCTCAGGGCATGCAGGGCCCTCCACTAGGGCACTGCTCATCCACCTGGGAGGATGACTCAGGTTAAGGATACAGCCTCACCGTGCAAGTTACGTGGCTTGAGTTTATTTAACATCTATGAATTATGTAAAGTATTTTTATTTGAAATGATGACCATCATATGAGTGAACAATTCAATACTTAAGGAAAAGACAATGGCAAGTCACCAGGCATGCCGGTATACCCCTATAATCTCAGCACTCTAGAAGAAAAGGCAGAAAGATCACCACAATTTCAAGGTCACTGTTATCTATATAATGAGTTCCAAGCCAGCTAGGGCTACCTAGGGAGATCCTCTCTCAAAAAATGACAGATAACAAAATAATAATAATAACAGCCAATACAGATCTCATAGCTGTTTTGAAATAAAATTAACATAAATGATGGCATATGCTAATTGCTGGGTATTTGATAATACTGAGAACAAGCCAATAGTGTTAGCAAAGGTGCACTTGTTAGTAAAGACAAATTGCTGGTGTTTAATAAATTGTGGAAGTAAGGTGGAGATTTATAAGTTGAGGGATAGAGATTAAATCTGAACTAGAATCAGCAATCTAGTGCATGCAGAGAGTATTGCATATTTCATCAGCCATAGGAGTGGGATACCTAGACTTGAGATGCAATTTGCTTAGGAGGATACAGATAAATTTTTAGGAAAGACTGAATAATGGATGAACTAGTCCAAGTCACTCAGTTGCCAGAGCCCTCACCATATGAAAGTATTACCGTGATGATAAAAATCAAATAGCAATGAAGAAAATGCTGTGTAGAAGAAGCGCTTTAACATTCATCTTCTGAGGACTAATAACTCTGATAAGAATAAGTGAATTTTAGCACAACTGAGGAAGAAATGAGGAATGGGCACTCCAGAACATTTGGAGATATAAGGTATCCTTACTGCTGCTCCCTAAATTTCCATTACAGCCAGTGCCAGTAAAATCATTAATTTTCAATTTTCTTATCCATGTGGAATATTTAAACGCGAATTCTATCCATTGATAATTCAACTCAAATATGACAAAATGGTCTGTGGAGATAATGCAATCTGGAATCTTGTTGCCTTGCAAGCTTGAGGACATAACTGTTTATCCCGGTGCCTTGTCTTGGTGAAGAGGGACATTCAATACTCTTAACATTTGTTGCATTGGCAATTTCCACACAGTTGAAACATTCCATCCCAAGAAGAGGCAGCTAAGACTCAGGAAGTAAATGAACTTTAAAAGGCTCAGGAAGTAAACAATTCACAAGCATCAGGAAGTTCCTAAAATTTACAAGGGTGGCAAGACCCCTCTCCAGATTATGTAAGCAGTATGCGGTTGCTAGAGAGAAGAGGGTCCGGTCAAGGTATCGCAGTGTAAACCATGGCAGGTAGAGTTTACGAGTGCCGAGAGTTTCGCCCTTCTCCCACTTTGACAGTCATGGAAGTGGATCTTGTACTTTGAGTTTCCTGACATCCCTCCAGGTAACTTTGCTTATAAGTGTGGCATTATGGGAATAAACTATGTGAAAGAACCATGGGAAACCTCTAATGTTTCTGAGAATATTTCTGTCAGGTGCATTTTCTTTTAAATCTGTGTTATGTAACTAAATTTACATTGTGGAGTTGTTTACCACCAAGTACTCAGTTTGCTGACAACACTAATCAGGTTTCTGATGCTTTAGTTGGCCTGTGTCCCTGAAAGTGTGGATGATCACTATTGACAAGAAATGCTGGACATGCTAACATGACCTAGAGCCCTGTTTCACCTTCCTGGGAACCTGGTTACCCTCCTGGGCCAGAGCGACGTGTGCCTGCCTGCCTGATATATGCTGAACCTGAGTGGCAGACAATGAAACTGACAAAACTGCTGACAAGAATTTGTAAAGCAATAGGTGAGATTAATGCAATGGTATCTGTGAATGATAAAGTGCGTGTGCGCGTGTGTTCTGGGACAAAAGAGTTAAGTGGTAATGCCCCCTAAGTCCCTTCTTTTGAGAAACTACTTAATGAATTTTTTGGAGACAAAATTTCTTTTTTTAAAAAAAAATTGGTATTTTTATTTATTTATTTGAGAGTGACAAACAGCAAGAGAAAGAGGTAGAGATAGAGAGAGAGAGGGAGAGAATGGGTGTTCCAGGGCCTCCAGCCACTACAAATGAACTCAAGACGCATGTGTGCCCCCTTGTGCTTCTGGCAAAGGTGGGTCCTGGGGAATCCAGCCTTGAACTGGGGTCCTTAGGCTTCACAGGCAAGCGCTCAACTGCTAAGCCATCTCTCCAGCCCCATTGGAGACAAAATTTCTTCTCATGCGTACTGTTGATTCATTGCTCATGCACTGCTGGTTTTGATGTTCAGTACCTATACCAGCAACAGCAACAGCTAAAGCAGTGGGCTCAGGATTAGTTTAAATGACTCTAAAAGCCAGTGTCTTCTATTTTAGGTTACATCCACATGTCATCCCATAATTCTAAAAGCTCAAAGAATGATAATAAAATGACAAAATTGTACAGTTATTACTTTTATTCAATTATAATATGAATAAAACTTCTATGCCATTTGTAGTGAAAACAAGTGTCTCATTAAATCATGTCTATTTTGACTCAAATAAATTTGATCTTTTATATAACATAAAGTTTTACTTAATTTTTTCCTGTTAAGATAGTAGGTTTTGTTTTAAGTGTTCATGAGGTTCTTGAATGATGCGTAATCATGTCTCATTGAAAAGTCTTTGTCCAACTTCAACTTTCAGAAGATGGGTTTATACTATGTTTCTATTATTATAATACTCCTATTAAGTGCAACTAAAGTCCTTAGGCATTATGTATAAAACTCACTGAAGAATCTCAAGAACAGGGAGAAAAGGACAGGTGAGGCTACTTAGTACTCAGTAATGTCATTGTTACGAGATTCCTGTGTTGTTGTTGTTGTTTTTCTTGCCTCATAAATTCCAGGAGCAAACTGAACAAAAGTCAACATAAGCACTAATGCAGCTAACTAGGCCTGAACAAAGGCTTTAGGTCTCTAGCAACAAGAGAGACTTTGATCATAGGTAAGTGATTAAATAAACTTAGGAACATGCATCCTATGTAATGTGACTCAGCAGTAAAACAGATACACTGTTGACATGTCAAAACCTGTGTGAGTCTTCAGAGACATATGCTGACTCCCAATGTTTACTCAATATATGCTTTTTCTTAAAGTGAGAGTACTGCAGAAAAAGCTCCTAGGTACTAAGTAAGGGTAGTGGACCAGAGGGGAGCATTTCTTCCTGTAAGAAATCTGAGGAATCCTCATGGCAACAAAACTGTCTTTGTGACATTAATGTTGCTGCTTGCAGTGGCTCTTCTCTAGTGTTTGTGAAAAAGTGATCATGCAGAAATCTGACAAAGTGTGTAGGAGACTTCTTCAAAGGGTTCCTTAACAATGCATGTGAATCCCCAATTATATCAAAATACAATGTTTAATTTTTGTCCTCTCAAGTTAAATGTGTGCTTCTTGATTCCACCCTGGGAGTGAATCATTTGTAATATTTGGAGTTTGAAATTGCCTTCTACCTAAAGGCTAATGGGAAATGGTAATATCTACTACAAAAACTGATGATATAAGTTTCTATAATTTTCATTTCTTTGTTCTCATATGTTTAATTTCTATTTTAATCACCAAATTCCCAGAAAATATAAACTTAAATGCTGTTATTTCCTAAATTGTTTAGGCAATCAACACTAAAGCCCACATTAAAATTATTGCATTGTGTAATGGAAACTGGAACTGTGCAGTTGCAATTTTATTTTATATTTTGATGTAAAGCATTATTGAGTCAGGGTTTGAAGCCCCAGGTATTAATGCTATTGTACTAGCAGTAAATAGCCTGATTCACTAGGAATCTATTGCAACACTAACATCATTGGGAATTTGATTTACAGGAAGGTACTAACTGTGAGTGTTACACCTCATAAAATTTCTCATAAAAGCTAGTTTTATTTTCTGCTGACTCGTGCCATGTGGACTGATAATTTTTCAGTGCTTGTGATTGGTGAAATCTTATGACAATGTAGCATTTGGAAATTTTCTTCCTACGTTCACTAAGTAATATTGACGTTCTTCAATAAAAAAATCCATGGGTATTTTGTGGTTTTGATTATACACTGCCTCATCATTCTGTAGCTCTCCAATTCCCAAAATAACTGCTTGAGAGCATGGGGAATGTTGTAAGTTCTTTTATTTTCTGGTAATGGTAATGAATTTAGTTTGATTCTCTTGCACTGAATCACCTGGGTGATATATGTCATGAATGTATGTGTTTTCAATAAACAAACCACCAAGAAGCAGAAGCAGAAGAAAGCTGGCTAAGCTTCAGAGAGATACAGATTTATACCACAAAATTCATTATCACATGCGTAAAACACTTCAGTAGGTAGGTTACAAACTGATGCCAACTACAGAGGGATTGATGTTTAAGTACAATAGCAAAATTGCTTAAATCTACTGATAGAACCCATGTTAGAGGTTGTATTTCTGTGCTCAAATTCTTGTAGAATGGATCACATATATGGCATAAACAAAAAACATGAGCAGCTAGTTTGAATTAAAGCTAGAGTTCACATTAAATTAGCAATACTGCCAGGAGGGCAGATGACAAGCTTATTTCTCTATATCTCCACTTTCAAAATAGCTTTCTATGCCCTTGTTCACATTTTAAATGGTGTTTCTGCTCACATTCATCTCTGAAAGAGACAAGCACTTTATGAACTATTAGTGAATATTACTCTTGATTATTCTTGTAATACAGAGACAAAGCCCAACCTCACTGTTTTTGCTGTCTTTGCTACCACACAAATCATTAAATGCAATCCTCACTGATAAAAATCTTGTTACACACTTTCCATGCCTAATTCAATTTTAAGTGACTCATATAAAAGAGACACAATTATAAAATTATCACATCATAAGCCTTTATACATTAAAAATATTCAAGTAAACAATGAACCAGGTGTTTGCTTTTTTATCTTTAAAAGGCTGCTGAATTTTC
Organism: Jaculus jaculus; assembly: GCF_020740685.1. NCBI lineage: Eukaryota > Metazoa > Chordata > Mammalia > Rodentia > Dipodidae > Jaculus > Jaculus jaculus. Next base: position 77,674,073 of record NC_059115.1, read on the forward strand.
CATGCAGTGCTAGTTTATGAGCAATAGTGAGAAGATACAATTCCTATTTTTTTTTTAATTTTTTTATTTATTTATTTGAGAGCGACAGACACAGAGAGAAAGACAGATAGAGGGAGAGAGAGAGAATGGGCGCCCCAGGGCTTCCAGCCTCTGCAAACGAACTCCAGACGCGTGCGCCCCCTTGTGCATCTGGCTAACGTGGGACCTGGGGAACCGAGCCTCGAACCGGGGTCCTTAGGCTTCACAGGCAAGCGCTTAACCGCTAAGCCATCTCTCCAGCCCAACAATTCCTATTTTTATCGAAAACACACACACACGCATACACACACACAAACACACACACACACACACACACACATAAAGACCAACAGTTTGTTTCTCTGTACAAAACAGGAAGGCTCATATCTAAATAATGTTTAATGTTTAACATTTAAATAATATAATGACATTTGTACATAATATTTGCCTATGAAATTTATTTCATAAGTCCAATTTATCTTTGAAAACATGTCAAGATCATTGTTACAGAAAAAAAAAAAAAAAAAAAAAAAACAAAACTTGGCCTCACCTAGTCCAGATGAAAGTTTGGCTTAAAGCCGCACTGCTTCCTTGCATACTCTGAGGTTGCATGGTACTTGAGCATCTGATCACCCAAGTGGAAACTCAGAAAGTGACAGTGTTAGATAACTGACTTTATTAACTTCCTGCTCTCAACAAGAAAAGAACAATTACACCACTGACCCATAGCTAACAACTATAAAGGTTGTAGTCCAAGAAAATAAAATGTAACATCTACTTGTCTGCGCTGTCACGATCATGTCAAAATCAAGTGTGAAAACACTGAAATGCGACCTGTAAGACATCCCTCACAGCCCACCACCGTGCAGCTCGGCACCCGACGTTTGTCATGTCACTCTCTTATGAGACACTTATACCCTCAATACCATCAAACCCTTGGTCCTATGTTATTGATTTTTCTGATGATAGCCATAAAATCTAAAATTAGAGTGAGGGAGATATTTTATTCCAAAATTAAAATTTTAACTGAATGAAATCACACAAGTTAAGGAATTTCTTCATTTTGTAATCAAAATGTTGATCATTGATTACTTATGTTCAGCACTTTGTTAATACCATACATGTACATTGCCACACATGTATATATGAAGTAATTACCATAAGCACAACTTACTCAGGCTATCCAGAATTGTAGAGTGTGTGTTTTGAGTAGCTGTAAGTTGTCCTGTAAATTTTAATCCGTTGGTCCATTGCACAAAGCACAAAGAAACACAGCCCAGCGATTTCCAGTCTTACTTACTTGCACAGGTAGGTGCACACCATCACAGCTAATCTGCACTTAAGCCTGCTTCCCCAGATGCTTCACTGGTATTTTTACATAATCCACACAAGTGATCATAAGGTAATAGGATATTCTGGAGGTAAAGGCTGAGTGTGAATTTAAAGATGAAATTTTCTAACTCTGAATTCATATTTGTATTTATCCTTCATCTTTTCAACAAACTTCACAGTCAGTACTAGCAGTAAATTAAATATTGGTCATGAGTTTTAAACACCTTACAGTTTTCACAGCATAATTATTTTGATTTCTTCTTGTTCCCATGTGCAAAAAATGGGAGGTTTTAAAACGCTAGTAAGAGACCAACGAGGGCAGGACCCTGGGTGTTGAAAGAGTATGTATTTTTTTAGTTTTTAACATGTGATTATTCATGAGAGAGCTATATGGAAAATGTGATAAAATCTAGGGTTCCTGGGTAAAGTCTCTGACTCCCAGCCACTGGGATCAAGAGCTTGGTTTACACATTAAGGGAAAAATAAATAAGACTACAAAATTATCGAATGTCTAAGTGGAGGTTATTAAGCTATAGATCATTAAAGGATTGACATGAAAATGACAACATGGTTAGAAAACATGGTGTGTGGGGTGTGTTATTACTTAAAATCCCTAGAGAGCTGGAGAGATGGATTAACTGTTAAATTGTTTATCTGCAAAGCCTAAGGACCCATGTTCAACTCTGTAGATCCCACATATGCCAGACACACAAAATTAAGCAAAGTGCAAGGCTACAAATGACCACTAGGTGGCACAAGCATCTGGAGTTTGATTGCAGTAGCTGAGGCCCTGGCATGCCAATTCTCTACCTCTTTCTCTCTCTGTCTCTAAAATAAAATTAAAGAAAAAATCCTAGGGGCTGTAGAGATGGCTTAGCAGTTAAGGTCTTTGCTAGTAATGCCAAAGGATCCTGGTTTGACTCTTTCGGACCCAAGGAAGTCAGATGCACAAGGGGACAGATGCATCTAGAGTTCGTTCGCAGTGGCTGGAGGCCCTGGTGCACCCATTCTCTCCCTCTCTCTCTGCCTCTTTCTCTCAAATAAATAAATTTTTAAAAATGCTCTAAAGAAATTCCTAGAGGTAAAAAGGAACCAAAACATGAGCTTGCTCTCTAACACTGTGGGACTTCTCTGTGTTATGTCTAAGGACAAGATGTCTTAAGAGCTCGCACTCATACCTACTGCCTTTGCCGCTGGATGCCAAAGAGTGAACGTGGTTTAGAAGATGATAAAAACATAGAATTCATTCCAGGACTGCACATTGTTTCTGGCTCAACTGTGACGATCCACTCTAAAGCACAAAGAAAGTGATTTCAAATTTATGTCTTCCTCTTCTTCCAGGAACAAGCATGCTCTCTCTTTCCCTTCTTGATCCCTCTCTTTCTATTGTATTTGACTCTTTTTCAATCAGTCAGAGTCATTAGTATTTCCTTTATGTCAAACAGTATGGATAGAAATGAGAATAAAAATGTAATCCTACTTTCTGGAAACATATAGACCAGTATGTCAATACTATTTTAAAATCAGTAGTGTTCATCTATTGTACTGATCATTGGGTAAGATGGAAATGTGAAAAATATGTACTGAAAAATCTAAATGGGAAAATGTCCTTTGAAATGTGGTCACAAAGATAACATCACAGAAGATGTACACTATTTTTAAAATATTTTGTTTATGTATTTGGGAGGCAGAGGTAGGTGGACAGTGAATACAATGCAGACATGACCTTGTGCATCTGACTTAGGTTGGTCCTGGAGAATTGCACCTGGGTGTGCAGGCTTCACAGTCCTGTGCCTTAACCATTAGGCCACTCTCCAGCCTGATGTATACCATTTTTAAACACTGAAATTTGAATTGCCCTTCATATGAAAATAGAGATAACAGTATATGCTTGGCTGCTAACAGGACAATGTGAGAGGGCAAAAGGCTACACACAATAAGATGATTATAGGTTGTAAAGTCATATTCAAGGTCAGAACTGACTTGGCATTGGCATGTTGGAAAAGATGAAATAAGCAACAAGATACAAATCTTGTTACTTGAAGAGATAGCAATGTATCCTGGTTGTAGGTTGCACAATGCACTAAGACATTTATACTTAATCCTGTAAAAACTGGGAACAAAGATCGATTTATGTTGGACTTTAGTGCTAGTTAGCACACTAGGATTCTGAAAATGAGAGATGAAAAACTGCACTTCCAGAGTTATGTCACAAGCAGATATATCTAATTCATGATTTATTTATCACTTTTCAATCTCTCCTCAGTTTTATGTGTAGAGTATAAAACTTGATAAATTTATTGGACCATCATGTCATTTTCCATACAAAAAATGAGTCTTCATTTAGACCTTTTTTCCAGCCCTTAACAAATGTATATAAAGAAATCATAAAGCTGGACATGGTGGCGCACGCCTTTAATCCCAGCATTCGGGAGAAAGAGGTAGAAGGATCGCCACGAGTTCGAGGCTACCCTGAGAGTACATATTGAATTCCAGGTCAGCCTGGGCCAGAGTGAGACCCTACCTCAAAAAATAAAAAAAAGAAATCATAGGTATTATGATACAAAAGCATTTTGTTTAAAACAATTCACACTATGAATTTAATTAAGAAGTCCAGTGAAGAAGAGTGAAGGCTCAGTCACTGGCTGCGCAAGGCTGTGACGAACCTCAGATCCCTAACCCTCCCCAGGCTGGCACTTGGGCTCTGGGCCTAAGTTGATAGACACATCACTGTCGGGCTGTTTATCGTCCATTGTCAATACTTCTCATTAAGGAAATCCTAAACAGAAGTTTTTAAAGGTTTGGGTTATACATACTTTATTAGTCTAATAAATTAATAGATATATCTTATTGTGATTTTTCACTTAGGAATTAAATAACATTATCAATTAATTCTAGTAAGTTAGTTAATCTTGAAAATGCTTCCTAGACTATGGAATGAAAGAGAATGTTAATATTTGAGAGACATACTCCCATCACCTTGGGTGCTATACTGTGCTTTCAGTGGAGGTTAGTCGTGAATGTAACTTTCTGCTGATAAGAGTTCTACATTTACTTTTGAATGTTCAGTTCATTTTATAGCTAATTTTACAAAATTGCATTAACAGCTACAGTTTTGAAATGGAATCAATTCATAACTAATTGCTAAGATGCTCAATTCTACTTCAGGCTAATAATTTATTTTACTTTGACATGATGTTATTTAATAAACTAATAAATGTTGGAAAGAGTACAGTGGGTAAGAACCTTATTTCCTGAAAATTCCTGGTTGCACACATTTATCTTGTATAATTACCACTTGGTGTAATTAATACTGTCCTGCATACGTTTATCTTTCAGCAGAGGGAGGCTGTGGTTCTTTTACTAGGGTGTGCTTTCTGCCTGTGGCAGTCAATTAAGGATGATTTAAGGGGAAAAAAATCACATAGAGAAACAGTAAGTTATGGTGTGATTCCTAGCCTTTCTGTAAATTTTCAAACCATTTCCTTACATACGCTTACATGCTGACACTGGCAGAGAAGAAACAGTCACGTTTAGAAGAAGAATGAATTTTGGCACATGAATTATGGACAGTTGAGATCATACCAAAACATGCATCTTCTAAAAGCCTTTTCTTTGAAGCTGTAAAGTAGAATTTTTTTCACAGGATAAACCATCTGGTGGTGTGATTAGTATAGAAGATTTAAGAAAGGGGTGGGCAGTTGGTTTGACTTTCTGTTACTGGGATTGTGTGAAGATTATTTTTCTTTTGACTTTCTTTACCCCTTTGCCCTGCACTTTCTTACACAGCATCTGGACAGCTTTCTTCTCTTATTTCAGCAAACCAAGCAAGAAAACAGAGCATCACTTTATAAAATGATACACTACTTCTAGAAGATAATTTTTATTTTTATTTAGTACTTCAGAGTGTATGTGTAAAATTCAATTATGTAGTGTTTTTTTTTTTTTTATCATGAATCTATGAAGCTCTTTAACCAAAGTTCAGATGCCCGCAGTCTTTTCTGTGGAAGGACTAAACTATGAATATTTACGGGCTTCTGTGTTCAACTGGTTAGTCATGATTATATCAGTTATTTTGAAAACTCTACCTTTTCTCTGGTTTGATGGATAACAATGTAATTAAATACTTCTATTAGTATTACTAAATTATGGTAGCTTAGTATTTGAGTTGGCCTACTGTACCGAAATCAATTTTACCTTATAGAATTACTTATATACCACTTTGAAAGAATCACGCACATGACTTTGTCACCGAATGCTCTTGATGCATGTGTTTAATTTCTGCCTAATTGAGTTGCAATATGAATATTTGTCCAAATAGTCCCTTCAAATATTTTCAGTCTCACAATGATATACTTACTTCCCTGAAAAAAAAAGGTGGTCTTCTCCTTGAGTTTTCATCCTTAAGGTAGCTAGCTGAAAAATTTGTGGAGATGATACAGACATTTCAAGTCAATGTATTCCACTCTCCACTAAATTATTCTGATGCTACATACATAGTAACCTTTTCAGGTGCATTCCATCATCAGATACTGTGAAGTCATTAGACTTACAGTTTTGATTATTTTCCACTAAATCACTCTTTTAGTTTATGATATAATTTATAGGTTTCTTCTTTTTTTTATAAATTTTTTATTTATTTATTTGAGAGCGACAGACACAGAGAGAAAGACAGATAGAGGGAGAGAGAGAGAATGGGTGCGCCAGGGCTTCCAGCCTCTGCAAACGAACTCCAGATGCGTGCGCCCCCTTGTGCATCTGGCTAACGTGGGACCTGGGGAACCGAGCCTCGAACTGGGGTCCTTAGGCTTCACAGGCAAGCGCTTAACCGCTAAGCCATCTCTCCAGCCCAGGTTTCTTCTTATTCAGAGAAAAAGTATAGTCCTTGGCTCTTTCTATATAGTTTTCTAAACCACATAAGTCTATCAAAAGACTAAATCACAGATCAATTAATATTCATGAACTTATTTCTGAATTCTCCAGTATTCTCAGGATACTAAAGGTGATGTAAGATTTTGGGGTTCAGGGCTGGAGAGATGGCTTAGCGGTTAAGCACCTGCCTGTAAAGCCTAACGACCATGGTTTGAGGCTCCATTTCCTAGGACCCACGTTAGCCAGATGCACAAGGGGGTGCACACGTCTGGAGTTTGTTTGCAGTGGCTGGAGGCCCTGGCGTGCCCATTCTCTCTCTGCCTCTTTCTCTGTCTATTGCTCTCAAATAAATAAAAATTTTAAAAAAAGATTTGGGGGTTCAGGGAGGGTATTCCAAATTTACAGACCCCGATTCTGTGTCTTCATTCTATTTTTACCAAAGAATTGATGAACGGAGCTGGGTGTGGTGGTGCATGCCTTTAATCCCAGCACTTGGGAGGCACAGGTAGGAGGATTGCCGTGAGTTTTTTTTTTTTTTTTCAACTTTAAAACACAAAGCATATATTTCTTTCCTACACATTTTTTCTTTGAAGTTGTATGTGAATAATTGTATTTAGAGTGCCATATATGTGAACAATGAAAGTAAAAATCAACATCATTTTTGAGAATATTTTTAAAAAATATTTTATTTACTTGCAAGCACAGAGTGAAGAAAGAGAGAAATATCATGCCAGGGCCTCCAGCAACTGTAAAAGAACTCCAGAATCATGTGTGACTTTGTGCATCTGGCTTAATGTGAGTACTAGGGAATCAAACTCAGATCAGACTTTGCAGACAAGAGGCTTAACCACTCAGCCATATATCCAACCCTCATGATAAATTTTTAAAGAAAAATTTGAAATGGTCATACATTTTTATACATGTATATTACACATGAGCATAACTGTGACTCAGAGAGCTCACATGGCTTGTCTTTAGGGTTTCTCTATAGGAAAATGTTAGATTGTAAGCAGCAGTGACTAGGGTGTTCATAGACATGTGGGGTCTTGTGAGGTGCTAAACACAACTGTACTGTAGTTAAAAGATCACCCATCTAGAGATGTTTTGAATCTCTTAATCCCTTTCAATAAAATGTCACTTTTAGAGTTAAAACTTGGATGAAGCAATCACAATATGATTCTGGGGCCAGGTATGATTACACACACCTGTAATCCCAAAATTTGTGACTTTCAGTTAGGAGCATCATGAGTTATAGGCTAGCCTGAGCTGTAGAGACAGACTGTCTCAAAAACATCACAAAAGAAAACAAGAAAGCAAAACAAGGGCTCCTTGGTTCAATCTTTTGCCTATCAGCTATTAAACTATATTGCATATTTTGCTTAAATTTGTGAAATTGGGTCTTGAATAGTCTACATAAAGAACTAGTGAGTATATAGACACATATTAAAATTTTGAATTATATACATTATTATAAATGAAAGTAAAATGGATTTATTTTTGATATGTTAACTAACAATCTATGAACATTGCGGAGTCAATCCTTTATTTTTGAGAAACAACTGAAAATATGTTGGACAAATTATAAATTAACTGGTAAAGGGGTCTTGGTCTTCGAGTTAATTTCACTTAATATAACGACAATGAAAAATAGTGGATTAAATGGAAATGCAAATAAATTTCAGGTATTATTTTTAGTTTGAAAAACTCCTTACCATGTTTGCATATAGATGAAATTATAAAACTATTTGCCTCAAAGTGTTTAGTAACTGTGAGGGATTATTTTAATATCTCCATTAGGTGTGGGCAAGGCTACAGATCATCCTGATTAGGTTACTTGAGGTGGGAAGACCTACTTTAACTGGGGATGGCCACATTTCTGGGTCAGAGTCCTGGGCTATATAAGGAGCCACCTGGCTGAGCAGCAGCCTTCCTCACACTTCTGATCCTCACTGTTGCAGGTCACTAGCTCCTCCTGCCGTACCTTGCCAGTCACAACGGACGGAAATGTTACCTAAAAATGTAAGCTGAACTAAACCCTCCCTCACTTAAACTGAATTCTGTCAGGCATTTTGTCCTAGCAACAGGAAGTTGACTAATACACTTGTTTTTTTGAATAAAAAATGTAAACCAGTCACTAGAAACAATGAAATACATCTTTTGCTGGAAGAAAACCAAATCCTATGGTTTAAACAAAGATTCAATTTCTGAAACCAAACAACTATAGAAATATATTATGCATTTTAACAATATATGAAGAGAAATGGAGAACTATAATCAATGTGGACCTTGGTAAGTGCAACAAATACTTCAGTTATTTTTACAAATTTTTTACAGTGATCTTTTTTTAAATTTTTTTATTTATTTATTTGAGAGCAACAGACACAGAGAGAAAGACAGATAGAGGGAGAGAGAGAGAACGGGCATGCCAGGGCTTCCAGCCTCTGCAAACGAACTCCAGACGCGTGCGCCCGCTTGTGCATCTGGCTAACGTGGGACCTGGGGAACCGAGCCTCGAACCGGGGTCCTTAGGCTTCACAGGCAAGTGCTTAACCGCTAAGCCATCTCTCCAGCCCTACAGTGATCTTTATAAGAATTTCATTGGTGTTTTGAAGACTTTTCAAAGATCAAATGAAGTAGCTCAGATTTGCACACTGCCAGGAAAAGGATGCCTAGAGTGTATGGGATATTTGAGTCATGAAAGAAAACCCTGAGTGCCAGCCACAGTCTTTTGGGGATGATAGATAACAGCTGGGCTTTAATCCAGTCCCTTGTGGACTACACTTGTCACTCCCAGTGTTCCTTATAAGTCAGCTCTCTAAGATTCTGCCAATCAGTTATGCCAGTAGCACTGCCAAGTTCTTAAGTTTTATCTGTTTTAGGACAATGGGGCTTTTGAAAATAATAATAAATGAAAATAAATTAGAACGCATTCAATTTTTAGTGTGTGTATGTTAGTGTGTGTGTGTGTGTGTGTGTGTGTGTGTGTGTGTTCATGCATGGGGACACATGTAGATGTTCATGTGTGGGTGTGCTCATGTCCATGGGTGCTTGGAGGTCTTTCTCTACCTCCCCAGATTTGAAGTTACAAGTGCAAAAACCTTGCCCAGTTGTATCACATGGCTGCTGGAGAGGAAGCTCAGACCCACATGCTTGTAAGGCTAACACTTTCTCTCCAGCCCTCTTTATTTTTACCATCTATTTATTTTGGGACATGATCTCTTAATCTCTGGAGCTTTCGAAAGAGGCTAGTAGGCTAGATTGTCTTGGTCAACATGACCAAGGGATTTGCCTGTCTTCCTAGCACTGAGATTATAGGCATGTGCCACGTCACACCACATTTTTACCTGTGTTCTGAGTATCAAACTCAAGTCCTCACGCTTCCAAGGTAGGTATTTACTGACTGAGCCTTCTTCCCATCTCAAAATGATTTCATATCCATCCCAGGACTGTTCCCTGCACATGCATATCTACATCAATATCTTCATCTCCTCTCTCTCTCTCTCTCTCTCTTCTGTCTGAAATCCATCTATCATCTATTCATTCCTACTCATTGCTGCTCATAAATATACATATATATATATATATATAAAACATACCTTATGTATAATATATAATATTGTATAAATAAATAAAAAAATATATAATATACCATATTTTTTGTGTTTCACCCAATTTATCTTAAATATCTTTTTGAGATCTAAATTTGATGTGCACCCTTTGCAACTTTTAAAAAATTTATCCTTGCTTTTGCATCCAAAAAATCAAGAAATATAACAAAAAAGAAAAACAATAATCAAGCAAGGATTCTTAATATCTTGCTTATTTTATAGTAAATGTATTCTCTTATCCTATTTCATGTATTTATGTGGCCCGTTTCTAATTTGGTATGCAGTGGTCTGAGAACTAGTTTCATTTTCCTCATATGTTTCTATAGCTGTTGCAGTACAATTTATTAAACAGTTTATTTTAGTCATGAGGTTATTGTGGCTGATTGACCTACAGTGAGCAGATGCACACTCACCACTATTCCTGTGAATCAAAGCTTATATCAGGATTGTTTCTTTAGTGCTACCATCTAAAATAAATCTTAAAATGTGAATCTTCCAATTTTGTTATTCTTAAACAGTTTGAATAGCAAAGATTTTAGTGTTTTACAGAAATTGCCATCTACATTTTATTTTGCCTACATCTAATCTATAGTTTGCTTCTGAAGAGTTAACATCAATGATTTATTCTAGCCATGGGCATTGCATATCTCACATTTAATGAAATGCCACTTAATTTTGTTAAGCTATTATTAACATTTTTGAGAATATTACATGCATGTTTTAAACATTATTTAGCATAGGCAGTATATTTAAGACATCAAGGGAGATTATGGATAAGTGAAGGAATGTGAATAAAGTAAAACAATTTTGTGTTTGAAAATGCTAGAATAAATGATATCTTGTGTGCCAACTGAAAATTAAATTTATTTAAAAAGAAATCAAATAAAATAGTATAAATATAACATAAATATAAACTGTCTCAAGGTTCACCTCCTAATTTTCTCAATTGTTAGCAATGCTAATTGTTCTTATTGCCATGGCACATTTATGAAAATTGTTAAAAATCAATATCATATATTGCTATTAAACTCTAGACTTTCTTTGTATTTTAGAAGTTTTTATATCAATTGTATCTTTAATCTCTAGAATCAAGACCTGGTAGTTGAACTGTCTTTCTATTCTCTGTAGACCTGGGATTGGAGTTTGGGAAAGTATATCCCAGAAATTATTTGCATTTACACCTTACCATAACAGGGGTTTACTATATTCACACACCATTCTCAAAGCTCTTAAACAATCATATTTCTTAGATTTCCCAGAATGGCATTATCTTTCCTTTGCTATGTAAATTCACCACTTTGTTGTCTTCACACTTAAAAAAATATATTTTTAGTATACCTCAGCTAGCCCTCTTTGAAAGGGGCTAGGTAAGATGAATCTGGGTGGATACAGTGGAGGGCACTTACATGTGTTAAGTGAAAATTTTGGTAAGCAAAGTGTAGTGGAACAAATGAATGGCCCCATAGGCTCAGGCTTGACTCTTGATTCTCTTGAGTCTCCAGTGGGTGGAGACCTACTAGGGAACAGGCATGCCACTGGATGTGATCTTGGAGCCCAAAGCTACTGTGTTCAGACCCAGGTTAAAAGTCTGGCAGTTTGTGTTTTTTGTGGTGCTGGCTATTTGGTGATGTCTCTCTGCTGTGATCTACAGAAGTCAGCTCTTCTGGAATGTGTAAGCCTGAAATAGACTGTTCTCTCCCATAAGATGCTTTTGTTTGAGTGTTTGTCCCAACAATGAGGAGCTGACTGAAACACAGAGCTTGCATTTTATTTAATTTTTATTTATTCTTAACATTTTCATCAGTATAGAACCAAGGATGTCTATTTGTGTGTTGGATGATAATTCCATACTGTATTACTTATCTTACTGTTCTAATTGGTCTAGTTTTGTCCATGAGGTGCCCTTTCCCAATGGCTGATGTCTCTTTTTGATACCCAAATTCTTTTTATTTTATACTTCTTCATCTGTTTATTTATTTTTGAGGTGTATAGAATTAAACTCGGGTCCTTGAACATTGAAGGCAATTGTTCTTAGGCCCTCATCTGTTTCTTTTTAGGTACTTCTGCTTTTTTCTTGCCACTTTTAGATTCTTCACGATTATTTTGTTCACTAACTGCCATGCCACATCTCCAGTACTTACTTTTCCATGTGGCTGGGTTGTTTAATTGGGTGATGGGCACATGATACCACTGACGTTACCTTGTGCTTACACCTTTTCAGGTGGTAAAGTTGGTAGTGATTTTATGCATACTGAATTTTGGGTGCATGCCTATTGTTGTATCTGAGCAGGAACATGGTGGAAGGTGAACACACACTAATATTGCTTGTATTTATGACAGTGGGTCCATTCTAGCCTTTCACTTTTGCTTTTGTTTAAATTTTCTTTGACAATGAGAAATCTGGCTCCCATCACCCAGTGTTTATATATTGTTATGGGCTGAGCTCCAGGATCCACAGAAAGTAGTTTCATATTTTCTTTTCTTTGTAGGGTGTGTGGTGTGTGTGTTTAATTTTTGTAGGTCTTATTATTTAATTCAGGATTTCACACAAGTGCTCTGTCACAAAGCTACAGTTAGAGACACTCAGAATTTCAGAACTAGTATTCCCTTAAAAGAGAGAGTTGCCAGCTGGAGTAGTCAGGTTATTTGTGGTCTCTCTTACCTTCAGTAGGAAGTCTGCACTGAGAGGACCTTCTCCTGCCATTTAGGTCAGTGTTTTCCCTCGACTCTCAATGCCATCACGCTATGTCTATAAAATGGTTACATTTATTTGCCAGAGTTTATATTTCACCCTGGGGATCTATTACAGTTAGGTTGCTTCTTTTCAGTATCATAAATGTTCACCCTTTCTGATCGATATTTTTCTGAGTTGTACCAAACACATAATATCTTCATTTGCTACCACAATGACATCTGGAATTATTTCCTTGCTATTGAATTTGTCCTATGTACCACATTTGTATTCATCTGCTTTCCTGTCCCTTAACTTCTGGAAATCAATCATACTTTTCCATATCTGTTACTTTAACATTTTTAAAAGAAATTATATTTATTTATTTATTTGAGAAGGAGAGAGAGAAAGAGGTACATAGAAAGAATGAATGAACTCCAAATGCATGCACCACCTTATACATATGGGTTATGTGGGTACTGGAGAATAGAACCTGAGTCCTTAGGCTTCGCAAGCAAGCATCTTAACTGCTAAGCCATCTCTTTAGCCCCTGTTTTTATTTTATGAAAATTCAATTTGACTTCACTTTTTCCTGGATATTGACTTGATTATACCTTTTATTCCATTTCATGTGATTCTACTATACTAATGCATTTCTTCTTCAAATTTCTTAAGAGTGTGTGTGTGTATGTGCGTGTGTGTGTATACAGAGAAAGAGAGAGAGAGAGAGAGACAGCTATTGGCAAGATAATTTAATTTCTAATTCCAAAATATTCCTTATTTTTAAAAATTATCTTATTGGGCTGGAGAGATGGCTTTGCAGTTAAGGCATTTGCCTACAAAGCCCAAGGACTTTGGTTCAATTTCCTAGGACCCAAAATAAGCCAGATGTAAAAGGTGGCACATGCATTTGGAGTTTGTGTGCAATAGCTGGAGGCCTTGGCATGCCCATTCTCTCTCTTTTTCTCTCTCTCTCTCTGCTTCTTTCCCTCTCTTGATCTCTAAAATAAATAAATAATTAAATTTTATTTTATTGTTATGGTGACTAGAGCATGCAGTACAATCTAGTAATTATTTCATCTCAAAGGGGTTCAGATTCCAAGTTCAAAAGGGCTCAACTAATTTTGAAACCTTGGACATCAGAGAAATATAATAACATATCACAGCAATAAAATAAATCTAGTTCTTAGGATAATAAAAATAAAATTATTGACTCTTGATTATTTTCTGATGTTTGATCTTGACCAACTCATTAGATATAAAACGTGTGAAAGCAGGTTGAGAATGTAGCTCAGAGGTGCGTGCATGAGGCCCTGGGTTCCACCAGAAGTAGAAATCGTTCTGAGAAGCGAAAGCTTGGCTTACGAACACACTGAATATGCTGTGTAATGTTGAAAAGCAATTGGTCTTTTTGTTGTTGTTGTTTATTTTTATTTATTTATTTGAGAGCGAGAGCGAGAGAGAGAGAGAGAATGTGCGTGCTAGGGCTTCCAGCCACTGCAAACGAACTCCAGATGCGTGTGCCCCCTTGTGCATCTGGCTAACATGGGTCCTGGGGAATCAAGCCTCGAACCCGGGTCCTTATGTTTCACAGGCAAGTGCTTAACTACTAAGCCATCTCTCCAGCCCACAATTGGTCTTTTTAGACCTAAATATAGCATATAATAGAGAGACACAAACAGCATGGTTAGCAAGAAGCTCTTCCACACAACATGCCTGTAAATCACATGTGAACACGTACTTCAGAGATACGGAGTGTAACTCACACAAAAGTATCCCACTGCTGGTAGAAGCCAAGCACTGACTGAGAGATGCATTTTCAGCTGGTTTCCCTGAGACACCAGTTAACTGAAAGTGTCACACTGAACTGACTCCCAGAAATCCACGCCCGGTGTGCTTGGCAGCAGCCCAGTGGCAAGGTAAAGGAATTTTATATTTTGCTTGAATTCAGGCTGAAGTACACATGAGAAGTGAAGATTATTGCAAATATGCCAGGCTCAATCCAGAAGTGCTATAGAGAGAACTCAAATCAAGTAAAAGTACCCATATATTATACATGAATGTAAAGAAATCTCTCATTATTGGTTATAAAATAAAGGGAATATTAGCTTCACTAGAAACATTTATGTTCATTTAAATTTTTATACTCATTTATCTTTCCATTGATATTGAGGTATAATTGCCAAAAATTGTCTATATTACACTGACTAACATGAATTTTGCTAGAGGTTATTTGCAGGGTAGTGTAAACTTCACAGCAAAATTGAGGAGGATGCAACGTTTGTCTCATAGGTGCTGCCTGCTCACTCCCAACGATAGCCTCTCCTGGTGCCCACGTCCACCATGATGTGACTGGGATGAACTATTATCACTCATAGTACGTCGTTTACAGTAAAAAGATGGGGTCTACCAGGGCTTGAGGTAATGAAGACCCTGGGCTTTGAACTGTTATAGTGTGTCTTCCTTTAAAAGTATCATGTATGTGTCTTGAAAATATGAAGTCATGATAACTAAAATATTTGATGAGGTTAAAGGAAGCAAAACATGGAATCCTGAAATTTTTATTATTCATGCAAAAAGAAATACTGAAGGTTAATCTATAAAGAAATATTTTCTGCTTCACAGGCAGAGTCGAGAGAATAGTCAAGTGAATGAGTTAATTTGAGAATTTATGTAATTTTATTCAGGTCTTAAAACTACTGAGCTACAGGTATATTAAGTAATACATATCTATATAACATGTATATATATATATATATATATATATATTATATATACATACCATATATATATATACATATATATATGGTATGTATATATATATATCATATATAACAAATATAGAATGCATATAAAGAAGAGAAAAGGGCTGAAGGGATGGCTTAGCAGTTAAGGCGCTTGCCTATGAATTTTAAAGACCAAGGCTCGATTCCCCAGAACCTACATAAGCCAGATGCACATCATGAACCTGGAGTTTGTTTGCTGTGGCTAGAGGCCCCGGCATGCCCATTCTCTCTCGCTCTCTCTTCTCTCTCTCTCTCTCACACATACACAAATAAAATATTTTAAAAAATAAAGAAAAAAAATGCTGTTTAGGAGTACAGAAGGAAATATTTGAAAGTTTTGGTGAATTTTTCACAGATACTGTCATTATGTTTGTTACATACACCAGTTATGACTAGTATTAAGAGAAGTTAATAGCAACAGTCCTATGTTTATAAGAAAGAGAGATTTGAAGTTGTAGACTGAAGGATATTTTACAAACAGAAGAAAATTTTCATAAAGTTTTTATTGTATGGAAAATATCAGTTAAGGTAATTAGATGAAATAAATTGACAGTGTTGATGAAAGTTCTCTCAAATTTATAGTTAATTTTCTCTCAGCACAGATATTTAATCAAAAATATTCTTAATTTTGAGAAGACAAGTGATATAATTATAAGAATATTTGATGAATCCAATTTTTCTTGCATTAAACTGAATTAAAGATTTGGATTTTGCATGCGATAACTTCAATCTCATAATTCCATATGAACTTTAAGTTACTTTCTTAACTTCTGAGTCCCAACAAGTGTTAAATTTGTGAAGTGAGTAATAGTTCTGTTAATTCTATGTATCTGATGCCATGTGTAGTAGTTTGAATGTGGAATGTTCCTTATAGCTTCATGTGTGTGATTATGCCTCACATTCAATCCCCCACTTGTTGAGCCTCTGGGAGGTGGAGCCAGCTGGAAGGCATGCGTCCCTATGCTGACATTGCGCTTTACTTAAACTTTAAAATTTTATTTAGTTATTTACTTATTTACTTGATAGAGAAAGAGACGGACAAAGAGAGCGAGAGAGAGAGAGGATGGGCACTGCAGGGCCTCCAGCCACTGCAAACTAACTCCAAATGCATGTGCCACCTTGTGTATCTATCTTGTGTGGGTACTAGAGAATCGAACCTGTGTCCTTAGGCTTTGCAGGCAAGCTCCTTAACTACTAAGCCATTACTTCAGCCCTCCCTTGAGGTTTACCATTCCAGCCATATGGGTGTTTGTTACTTAGCTCATTCTTGGTGCTTCTTGGCAGTTGTTGTAGCAAGATGTGGCATACTTCTGATCTGCCATGCTTTCTAGTGATGAAACTTCCAATTCAGACTTTAAGCCAAAATAACCCATTTCCTCCCCGAAATTGTTTTTGGTTAGATGTGTCTCTTCAACAAGAAGGCAACCACTAGACAATCATTCATTATGAAATTAAAAGGACTTGGTAGAAAGACTAACATAAATATATGTTTTAGAGCTTATTTTTCTTGTTAATTAGATATGAGTAATTTGAAAGTTATTAATTTTGTCAGTATTTTTCTTCCAACAGAGCAGAGAGACAGACAGGAATTTCCAAGGACAGCCACAAGGAAGAAGCTTGTTGTTAGAATGTCTAATTCTTTTTTTTGTAATTTATTTATTTATTTATTTGAGAGTGAAAGACACAGAGAGAAAGACACATAGAGGGAGAGAGAGAGAATGGGCACGCCAGGGCTTCCAGCCTCTGCAAATGAACGCCAGACACATGCGCCCCCTTGTGCATCTGGCTAACGTGGGACCTGGGGAACCGATCCTCGAACCTGGGTCCTTAGGCTTCACAGGCAAGCGCTTAACCGCTAAGCCATCTCTCCAGCCCACGAATGTCTAATTCTTAAAAGAAAAAGGAAAGTTTTGCTTAGAAAATTTATAAATGCTTATTTTCCCATATAATTGTGAATTTATTTTAATCTCTTGAGATTTATTTTTAAAACAAATTTGCTAATTATTTATAAATATTGAACTCAATTTGGTATGGTACTTATGCCAGTTTTTGAAGTAAATATTAGAAACATTTAATACAACATATAAAACAGGAAATTTATTATCATGTTAAAATTATTCTTTTATTGTGCTGAGAATTCCTTTCCTCAAGTGAAACTACAAATATGTAATTCGTATTAATGTTTCATTTATTTACATTATTAATTCAAAATCCCCAATAATTAATTTCTATAGTAAAGTTTATACTATATTATGCTTAATTTAAGTAGATATCAATAATCTTCTTCATTGTACAAAATTGTAAGAAATTATATTCTGTTGTTTTAATATATTTGACCATTAACTGTGGGACAACATGGAGACTACATGATTCCTTTCTAGTAAATTTTACAGCAAATACAGAAGAGAAAATGAGTCCACATTATGAACATATTTTAAGCCAGAAGGAGATAAGCAGTAGCAATTGATTGATAGTACTTAACTGCAAAGGAAATACTATGTAAAATAATCAGAGTTAATAAAAAATTGAGATCTTCTTTCAGAAAAAAATACTGCTTGAATTTTCTCTAAGTTTCTTAATATGTATTTCTGTACACATATCAAAAAATTTGGAGAACATGGACTTTCTAATTAATTGAATTATTTTTTCTGCTTTCTTCCAGGGACTCTTGCTTTAACAATAGCATAAAACATTTTTCACAATATTTCTTTTCATATTATGTTGACTAGTCTCATTTGACTTCCTCTTTCTAATTAGATCCCAAGTCTGGCAGACAGGGACTAATCATAATGGATGAATACTACTTGAGCTAAAATAATTGATGAAGCCTTTGCAAAGCCCATTTCAATAAGACTAGATGAAGCAAATCAAGCTTGAAACCCTTCCAAAATAAAGGACCAACTGATATCAAATGCTTGGAAGATATTTGTGCAGAGAATAAATTATGGACCTTTATGGTAGCACTGCCCAGTAAAAACTCATTGACTCCTATAAATGAGCTTTAATTTATCATTTATAAGTAGTTCCGCAAATGGGAGGGATCTGCTCAAAACCTAATTGATAACCTAAGAGTTTTAGCTTCTTCAGTAATTTGCATCTGGAATAGAGTGTAAATTCTCAAACCTTTTCCTTGAGTACAAAGAAAAGATTGGCCAAAAAAAAAAAAAAAAAAAAAAGGAAGAGCCTGAAAATGCCAACAAGGCAGCCTCACCGCGTCCTGTCAGCTCTCCTGGTGCCAATGTTTACAGCAGCCCTGGCAGCTGCAATGTGTGCATTTGCTGAGCAGGGCACCAAGTCTCCGAAGGGAGGCAGCACTTCATAAACTTGCATGCATTTCTTCGGGGACCACTCCACCCACCCAAAAAATAGCTGCTGCCTTTCACCCCAAGGAGTTGCAAATGAAAGTGAGAATCATTTTAAATGTTACTTAAAAGCTGGAGAAAAACACTCAAAGTAACAGTTGCTACATGGAAAAGCTAAGTGGGCAAAACATAGTCATCTGAGAATTTGGTAATTTAATCAGTGCATTAGGACAGCATTTTGTGCACTTCATTAAGTGTAATATATGTTACATTTGTGTGCTCAGTGGATCAGACCTTGGGATTGTGAAGGGAGCTTTTGGCTTGATTTAGCTCCTTATGCTCACATGAAGCAGAAATAGCCAGTAAAATACTAACGGTGCTTTACATTACAAAGATGGAAAGAAGCTAATGCACATTTAACAGAAATTAGTTCTAATATATACGATTTTGTGGAAAACAGTGAGATGGCAACTTTTTATTCTTTATCTGTTCACCCATACACCCACTCACTGGTTGGAAAATACTTCTTTCTGCTGTCAGTCTGAAGTCAATAGTGGAATAAGACCCTGGTGGACATTGATACAGTTTATCCTGCTAGTGTGAAAGATCTTGGTTTTGCTAGTGAGTAACTAGAGGAAGTGTCTTGCACCTGACAATAAGCTGATGCGGTACCCCTCAAAGGGTACCTTCCAGATGGGATTATTGGTTATCACTGTGGGGTCCTGAATGCTCAACTCAGTCCCTGTGTTGGGACCCATCAGAAACCAGTGAGCGTCGAGCACAAGGGGAGTCATCTCTGTCCCACTCTCCAAGGTCCAGGAAACATTACCGAGGCAGTGGTGAATTAAATATGAGTGCTGCTTTCATGGCAAGCCAGAGAAGCTTCTCTAGGGGGAGGGCAGTAGATAATGAGGAGACTCAAAACTCATCAAAGCAGAAAAACAGAGGCTGCTGAGAGCTCAACACCATAAAGACCAATGCCACAATTGTAATGAAAGCAAAGAGAACGCTGAGAACAACCGATTCAGCACTTCACTGCATCTAGCCACACAGAAAACAAAACGCTTGGATTTTTCTAAATAAAATTGAAAAGGAAAAAATGCTACTAAGTCATGGAAATGGTTTATCTTCCCAAGACCAATACAGACTGAAATACCAGATTCTCACTGTGTGTTAAAATTCTTCAACTTCTCATAGTTTTGAAAGTTTACTAGTATTTATTTGCATTTTAATTATAAAACAAAAGGGCTCTGTGAAACTACAGGAGACCATAAATATTTCCTAGAACATGTTCAGTCAGCCAGAGTGCTCTGTCTTGACAATACATGTACACACATATTTATGCCAACATCGAGGTTAATGTGAAAACTTACCTTTAGAAAACAATTGAGAAAATGGAACGTTCTGTAAATTTCCGCAGCACTCACCATTGCTTTGTTTGCCTTTCTTAGATGCGGGAGATGGTTGCATTTAAGCCCTCAGCTTCTGGGAAGTTTTGTTTAATTGTACTGTGCTCTTCTGCTGTTTGTCTTTCTGGGCAGAAGCAGAAGATGAAAAGATTAGTGGTTTATAAATTTCTGTGGTGAAGAAAGAGGCTATATAAAAGTGCACATCAAGAGGATCCTGACACAGGAGATGTTTTTCCTTCTGTGGCTGTTCGCCATATAACATCTGTGACTACCTATATTTTTGAGCAGGCTTATTTTTCTAGGAAAGTTCAACATGATTTGAATGCCTTTATGCATTTAAATTACAGATTGTAATCATAACTCAATTACTTCTGTCACAGTTTCCCAACATTAGAATAATTTTATTTCTTAAATTTAAATAATTTATTGGCTTTAAAATACTACTTTTTATTGTAGTTTGAGATGATATCGGAAAAATTAAACTTGCTTCTCACATAAAATTCTACTGATTTTACAGTAAAGATTTATAAAATGGAGTGTGAAAAAAATTGAAAATATCATCAAAATCACCAGAATATATGCATTTATACAGACTTCTAGAGCATATAAAGCAGATGAAGCTATGGAGATGTGTAAATGAAACTGGAGGGAACTACATCAAATAAGCACGAGAGACTTTTCAGCAGACAGAGAAGCTTTCTGCTTGACAGGAACAACTGCATTTAGAGTTAATAGACACAGAATAGTGCACTAAAAATGGGGCCAGAGGACAATGACTGTACCTCTCATTAACAGAAAAAGTCACATAATTTTAAAGTGCAGCTCCCCGAGGGAATGTACTAGAACTCTCTGTACAAAGTTAATGGTCAGACTAACCCTCCTCTTACATCATCTGTGGAGGTGGGGGCAGCCTTTTCCAACCACTTCAATAATCCGCCCAAGTCAAGCTTGCTCTTAAATACATAGAACTGACTACTATACCGTTTTTCAATTCCAAAGAGAATATGTTTGGGGATGAAGATGAGAACACACTTACAAATGCATTCATTTAAACTCCTTGTAGGAATATCAGAATGTGTAAGCACATTCATTCTGGATCTCTTTTTTTTTTTTAACTTTAAAAAAAAATTTTATTTATTTATTTATTTATTTGAGAGCGACAGATACAGAGAGAAAGACAGATAGAGGGAGAGAGAGAGAATGGGCGCGCCAGGGCTTCCAGCCTCTGCAAACGAACTCCAGACGCGTGCGCCCCCTTGTGCATCTGGCTAACGTGGGACCTGGGGAACCGAGCCTCGAACCGGGGTCCTTAGGCTTCACAGGCAAGCGCTTAACCGCTAAGCCATCTCTCCAGCCCAATTTCATTCTGGATCTCTTAAGCATGAGTTTCCTGGCCATGGGACTCTGACTTGGGATTACAGTACCAGCTATGTATTCTCTCCTACTGAGAAGGACTCGCCCAATCAGAGAACAGAGGCTGTGTGCCATTATCGCACCAGTGTGTCCTTCTGGTCTTGGCTGGTTGACTTAATAGTCTGCAGGGACAGTGGCTCATTCCATTCTTTTTGCAGAGAGAGATAAAGACAAAAACAGAGAATTTGGCCCCACTTCTAGCAAGTACTATCCTTTCTTGTTGAAACAGTCTCATTCATACTTTGTTTCTTCTATTATCAGTGCACTTGTAAACCAACACTTTATTCAGAACCTCAATAGTAAATCCTAAGTTTCCAAAAAGTTACAAAGAGAGAAATCAAACATTGAAAAATAAATAAATAATAAATTCAACAGTTCTCAAACCAACTATGTATTTTAATGCAAATTTAAGCTCTAATAATTGAAAGATATGAAAATTTACTCGCTCCTTTTTAATAATATCTTATTTCCTTTTAAAATTTATTTACTTGAGATAAAGAGAAAAAGAAACAGAGAGAGGCAGATGAGAGAAAACGGGCATGCCATGGTCTCTAGCCACACAAAACAAACTCCAGACATATGTAACACTTTGTTCATATGGTTTATGTGGGTGCTGGAGAATCAAACCTAGGTTCTTTGGCTTTTCAGGCAAGCCCCTTAACCACAAACCATCTCTCTAACCTCAAAGTTACTGGTTTCTATAAAGAATATCATAATGGGTACTTTTCATGATGAAATTCCTGTGATATTTAAGTGATTGTGGTTTAGTAAAGCAAGCATGTTTTATTGTGTGTCGACATGTGTGGGTGGGCACGTGTGGAGGCCCCTGTTTGACAATTGCTGTCTTCCTGTCACTGGTTTTTGAGACAGGGTCTCTTGATGAAGCCAAAGCTCGCTGGCTTGGCTTGACCATCTAGTGACCAAACACCAGGGTCTGCTTGGCCTTCATCTCCCCTGCACTGAGATCACAGGTGTGCCCCTCCATCCCTGGCTTTTTTTCAGGCATTGGCAATTGGTACTCCGACCCTCAAGATTGTGGGATGTGGTAGTCAGCTTCTTGCTGCCGGAAGACAGCACCAAACAAACCACAAGAAGCTTGCGAGAGGAAAGGGCTTATTTTGCCTTATGGGCTAGAGGGAAGCTCCATGAGGGCAGAGGAAAATGATAGCCTGCACAGAGTGCACATCACCTCCCAGCCAGCATCGAGTGTGTGCCAAAACCTAGGAAGGGGAAGCTGGGTATATCACCAATAAGCCTGCCCCCAACAATACACTGACTCCAGGAGTTTTCAATTCTAAAATTGCCACCACCAATTGGGGCCCTATGCATTCAGAACACATAGTTTATTGAGGACAACTTAATCAAAGCACTACAGTGATCTCCCCCCCCCCAAACTGATAATCATCCATAATTTAAAATGTTGTACATTCAAGTACAACTTTAAAAATCTAAGTCGCCATAGTTTTGTCAATCCTGATGAGATGTTCAAGCATCCACATAACTGAAGTTTTTTTTTGCTTGTTTTTGTTTTGTTTTTTGAGGTAGGGTCTCACTCTGGCTCAGGCTGACCTGAATTAACTATGTAGTCTCAGGGTGGCCTCAAACACATGGCAATCCTCCTAATTTGTTTCCTGAGTGCTGGGATTAAAGGTATGCACCACTACGCCTGGCTTTTAAGTTGTTTTTTTTTTTTTATTTTAACTGAGCCATAACACCAAAACAAAAAACAAAACATAACAAATCATAAAACCCACAATGACAGAAGAAACATTTGCACTTGACAAGATAGCACTGGACATTGCAAATGAATATTTAACCAATGCAAGATTTACAACAAGCAGGGCAAACCTCAAACTCTGCACCTCAATGTCTGAAAACTCTAGCCAGTAAAAAAATTCAAAGTCCAATAATCCTAACCAGTGATGAATCTCCAGAGTACTAATTTTGTCTCTCCAGCTAGGCTCCTCACAGGCCCAGAAGAGTTAATCTGTTGCTGACAGCTCTGCTTGGCAGCCATCCCAAAGTTCTGGTATGTATGTTGGGTCTCTGCTGCAACTCAGGGCTCATCCTTATGGTGCCATCAGCTCTCTGTGCAGGTAATCCAAAAAGCCTGCTTCATGCTGCCCATGGCCATTTCCAAAAACACAAAATCATGTTTCAATTTCAATGAACCTCTCTTTCCTGCATTTGTTATACTCCATAATACCAGGTGGGATTCCAATTTATTAATCCAGGGAGGGGATTAAATCAGACTTTGAAGAACAGGACTCTCCTTTAGAATGCAGGCCCCTTAAAAGAATCTGCATTCTTCCTGTTGTGCCACTGCAATTCAGATGGCCCAATCTCAATGGCTGTAATCTCTCAAATAATTGCAGCTGATTAGACAGCAGTTTTGACCACCAAAATTTCATTTCTTTTATTTATTTTTTTTGTGTTATCCCTCTGCTCACACCAGTCCAGTCCCATGCAATGCAACCCTGCACAAGTTCTCAGGACATGGGCTTAACAGTAAGCCTCACACACAGTTTCTTGCCCAGTCCAGACAATGCTATTTCTCACTTTCATAAGCAAAACCTCATCATCCATAGTTCTTTCTGTATTGAGGTCTTTCTACTCCAACCAGAATAGTCCATGAATCTGTACACAGCTGGGGACACTGCAGATAAGTAGAAAACCCAAGCATCAAATCAATTCAGGATACAAAAGTCACTACAATGTAATACAAGAAACTTTAAGAATCAAGATAATACAGTCCCACCAAAAACTATACATCCATCAGAAATGATCACCAATGAGACTAGTTTAGATGAAATGTCTGACAAAGATTTCAATAAAATTATGGTATCTGTGCTCAAAAAAATCAGACAAGAAATGAAGGGAATCAAAGAAGAAAACAAAGGAATTTCAAGAAGAAAACAGACTTCTGAGAGAGAACACAGGAAACCAGCTTAATGAAATAAAGAGATCATTATAAGACATGAATAAAGAAATAGAAATACTGAAGAAAAACCAGGCTGGAATCCTGGTTCTGAAGAATACAGTCAATTAAATAAAAAAAAAAACTCTGGAAATTCTCTCCAGTAGAATGGATTAAGTAAAACAGAATATCTAAACTAGAAGACCAGGCAGATCTAATACATACAGCCCAACAAAGAGAAAGACAAGCTAATAGCAAGGTATGAATGGGAATTTCAAGATATCTGGGACACTATTGAAAGGTCAAACATAAGAATTCAGGGTATAACAGAAGGAGAGGAATTTCAATCCAGAGGCTTAGTAGGTGTTTTCAACAAAATCATAGAAGAAAAATTTCCCCAAATTGGGAAAGAAATTTCAATGAAATACAAGAAGCTTTTAGAACACCAAACAGACAAAAAATCTGGAAAGAACCTCTCCTTACCATGTTATAATTAAACTACTAAACATACAAACCAAAAAAAAAATATTGAAAGCAGTTAGAGAGAAAAAGCAAGTCACCTAAAAAGGCAAGCCCATCAGAATAATTGCAGATTACTCAACACAAGCTTTAAAAGCCACAAAGGCTTGGAATGATATATTCCAAGTTCTGAAAGATACCAACTGTCAACCAAGATTACTTTATCCTGCAAAGCTATCTATTCAAACTGATGGAGAAATGAGGACATTCCACAACCAAAACAGGCTAAAAGAAGTTATGACAACTAAACGAGCTCTACAGAAAATACTTGAAGGAATTCTTAATGCCAAAAACAAATCAAAGCACACTCAGGAGGAAATAGGAAACACACACACACACACACACACACACACACACTCAAATAACAGTTAAAATAAGTGAGTAAAGGGAAAACAGGAAGCACTACAAAATAAGAAGAATGGTGAGAATAAATGCATATATTTCAATAATAAGTCTTAATATTAATAGCCTTAATGCTCTATCCAAAAGACACAGGCTTGCAGACTGGATTAAAAGATTAAAAGGCAGGATCCTGCCATTTGTTGCCTCCAGGAAACTCATCTCTTAATCAGAGATAGACACCTCCTTAGGGTGAAAAGATGTAAAATGCTATTTCAAGCAAATGGGCCTAGGAAACAAGGAAGGCTTGTTATCCTAATATCTGACAGGATAGACTTCAAACCAACATTAGTGAGGAAAGATAAAGAAGGTCATTTTGTACTGATTAAAAGGACACTCCAGTAGGAGGATATTACAAACCTAAACATATATGCACCTAACATGGGTGTTCCCAGTTTCATCAAACAAACACTATTAGACTTAAGGTCACCGATAACATCAAACACAATTGTAGTGGGAGACTTCAATACCCCACTCTCCTTAATTTACAGGCCATCCCAGTAAAAAATAAACAGAGAGACATCTGAATTAAATGATGCTATAAAACAAATGGACCTAACAGATATCTACAGAACATTCCATTCAAATGCTGCAGAATATATGTTTTTCTCAGCAGCACATGGTACATTCTCTAAAATAGACCATACATTAAGACACAAAGCAAATCTCCAAAAATTAAGAAAAATGAAATAATCCCTTGTACTCTATCTGACCACAATGGGATTAAACTGAAAATCAGCAACAAGAAAAGCTACAGAGATTATAGAAATTCATGGAGACTAAGCAGTACACTATTGAATGATCAATGGATCACTGAAAAAATCAAAATGGAAATCAATAAATTCATGGAATTAAATGATGATGATATCACCAAAACCTTTGGGACACAATGAAGGCAGCCCTAAGAGGGAAATTTATAGCTCTAAGTGCCTATATCAAAAAATTAGATAGTTCACAAATAAACAATTTAATTCTTCACTTTAAGACCTTGGAAAACAATCCAAAGAATCAATGAAACAAAGAGTTGATTCTTTGAAAGGATGAACAAGATTGATAAACCCTTAGAAAATCTGACCAGAAGAAAGAGGGAAGAGACAAAAATTAATAAAATTAGAGATGAAAAAGTCACCATTACGAGATACCACAGAAATTCAGACAATTATGAGGACACATTTTAAGAATACATATGCCTCTATGTTTGAAAATGTGAAAGAATTGGATGATTTCCTTGATTCGTATGACCTACCAAAATTAAATCAAGATGAGATTAAACTACCTTGTGATTCCATCTCTCTCCTGTCAGAATGGCTACCAACATGAAAACAAATGACAGTCGATGTTGGCAAGAATGTGGCAAAAGGGGAACCCTTCTGCACTCTTGGGATTGTAATCTGGTACAGCCATTATGGAAATCAGTGTAGAGATTCTTGAGACAGCTAAAAATAGATTTGCCGTATGATCCAGCTGTAGAACTCCTCGGCATATATCCTAATGACTCTTCTCACTGCCTTAGAGATACTTGCACAACCATGTTTATTGCTCTTCTATTCACAATACTTAGGAAATGGAACCAGCCTAGATGTCCATCCACAGATGAATGGATAATAAAGATGCGGTACATTTACACAGTGGAGTTTTATTCAGAAGTAAAGAAAAATGAAATTATGAAATTTGCAGGTAAATGGATGGATCTGCAATGGATTATACTGAGGTAACCCAGTCCCAGAAAGCCAAATGTCACATGCTCTCTTATATGTGGATCCTAGCTACAATGTATAGACTGGTGTGTGATTTGGAAACAAAAATCAGTAGCAGAGGCCCATAAGCTAGAAAAAGGCTATAAGGGAGGGAGGAGAGGGAAGGTCTTAAGGGGATGGCATTGTATATATGTAATCAGAAGAAAAGATTATAGGTAAGGAAAAGACCTAAGCGAGGTCAGGGCAGAGATTGTATAAAAGAAAGATGGGGTGGAGGGTCAATCAGATTCAAGATATTCTGACTAAGACATATAAAAATCTACTTTCTTAAATAATGGGGCATCCACAAGCCATAGAAAATTTTCAGTGCCTGAGATGGGATACTTTTCAGTGAGTTGTTGTCCAGGGAGGTCCTTGTTGCCTCCAAAACATTATAGGTTATTGGCAAGGCCCTTGGTTCCCTGGAAGAGAGAGATGATAAGACCCTATTGCTAAAGACTTAACATGCCTGATTGGCAAATTCACTGAGAAATCAAGTTGGTGCTGAGCAGAAATCCTTCTCCTTATAGCCCAGCCAACTGAAAGCTGGAAAAATCTGTACTGAGTGCAGTCTTATGGGAGACAGATGTCACCAGTGGTGAAAACAGCAGTCACTGGAAACCTCAAGTTTTGTCACACAGGCCAAATGACTAAAGGAGTGCAGTAGTGGCCTGTCTGCCCTGGGGGAAACCAACTGCTCTCTAATTGTACTAAAAGCCCACTCTATGGGTGGAAATATTTGCCTGGAACTGAAAGCCTAATCAAAAGCCCGTGGCTAAGGAGGTCATGAGCCTTAGGGATATAAAGCCTGGTCTTTTCTGGATAAGTGCATATATTACTCTCACCAAATTTCCGTGGAAGCACTACACTTACTGTTCATACTCATATATTGATACTACTCTCACTTCTGGTTAGAGAAACTTCTCTTTTTAGATAACAATGACCACTGGGTTGACCCAAAAGGCAGTGTAGTGCTGAGAAGAAGGGATGGAGGAGTGTCCAGCACTGAAACATCTCACACCCTGCAAGGCTCAGGGTCCACTGTGGAAGAGGTGGCAGAAAGAATGTAAGTGCCAAAGGAAGGGTACCACTCCTTACATACAATTGCCTGGACAGAATTTGGCCTCAATATTCAAGACCTCTTAGTGCCTAGCAATACCCACACAAGACCATCTTAATAGAAGAAAAAGATCATGACCTGAAATTAAAAAAAGAGACTAATGGAGAGACCTATGTTTTACCCCAGTTGGCTTTTAATGACGGCTTTTATATTATCCACTAGTTATCACTCTAATTCATCACTGCATTGCAAGTTATAACTTAATACAAAACATATTTCACAATGTCACTACTGGTGCCATAGTCCTAATTAAGCCACAGAGAAATTAAGCAAACTTCAAATTGCCAACCTTTGAAATCACTAGCAAGTATTTTTCTATTGATTTTATTGTACTCAGGGAATACGTTTCTGGCTAATAAAAGGTTTTTTTAATTGTTGTTTTGTTTTGTTTTTGACAGGTATAAAATGAATATATTATCAGGCTATGAAATTGTTGATTAAGTATTCTTGTTATTAGAGTCCATACTGATCTTATTCCTGATGTTTCTGCCTCTATGCAAATAAGGCAGTGGTGTCCACTGCAGAAGTAACTGCTGCATGTTGCTTTCAGAAGTCCTTGACGTGCCTCTGCTGTACCTATGTGCTTTCAGGGCTTGAAGGCGCCTTTCTCCACTTGGTGTTCTGATTGTTCCTGGTTTTAGGAGAGATACATACACTCAAAAATGCAGATAAGAGAGCAGTTTCATCATTTCCTGTGTTGTAGAGAAATTTTTTTATGTGAAGAGAAGAATTGACTAATCTTTTTTACACATGTCCAAAAAAAAAAATAAACTTTTCACACATCTATTCAAACCTATCAATATTTTAAGTTGCCAAATAATAGAAATATTGCATATTCTCATTAACAAATGACATGTAACAAATCACAAATACTGCTCTGTGTGTGTGTGTGTGTGTGTGTGTGTGTGTGTGTGTGTGTACTAGGGATTGAACTCAGAGCCTTGGGCATGTTAATTTGCCTTGAATCTTATTTGAGGCATTTTTCTATTATTTTGACTCAAAACTTCATTTAGATTATGGGAAAACACACCATTGAAAGAGGGTGACAACTGGGATTTGAACTGTGCTTTTATACAGGAGAAAGTTATGACTAACAAAAGGATACCCAACAACACAGAAACTTGCCAAGAGATAAGAGGAACAATAGGAGAAGGGATAGCCCAACACTAACTGGGAAGGAAGTGTGTAAGTACAGTGGCTGTGGCAAGATAAAATGCTCTGTTTCCTAGTAATACCACTTAAATTAATAAGGAGCTGTAATGCAGAACACACGATTACTTTGCTGTAATAGAAATCAAAGCCTGCAATTTTTTTTCTGTTAAACAACCTTAGATATACTTTTTAGTTTCTTTACTAAGTCAAAAATGGAAATTGATTTTATAAATTAAAGAAGTGATATAAAAGAATTCATATTTACTCATATACCTAAAGTTTCAAGTATTAACAAAATATTAAAACACCTATGATAAACATTATACACGATATAATTAAATTTTTAAATAAGTAGATATATTTGAGTTGCAAACTGATTCATTCACTAGTTATTTACCTCTTAAATAATTATTAACTATATACAGTAACTGCTATTGAAAACCCAACCATTTAGTAACAAGTAAGTAAATATGTTATTCCTGAGTGAGCATACTATGCCAAAAGTATTTTTCATGCATACTATTGTCCTTTCTTCAATTTCTCTCTCCCATGCCTATTTTAAACTATTTTTACCATGACCCATACTAGTCTTTCCAATCTATGCATAGAAAAGTTTTGCCGGTTATGAAAGGATTTTCAAATCTCAACAGGGGTTATGCAGCTCACAGCCTGACATGCATAGTTAAATCCCCATCAATAAGAAACAACAAATGAATGCCATTTTCCTTGGAGCACTGTATAAATGAACTGCACTGGGTTCTCCTATAGCAGTCTCCCAGAATAATGGAAAATAATCATCTACTATTTCCTCAAAGAATAAAGTTATTAGAAGTTGTGACTCCTCAGGAATTATTCACTTATATAAATATTTTATACATTGCTCTAGTATAACCCACAATACTGAAAATTACATCTTAAGGCAGCAAAGAATATATCAAATAATTATGTCTGAGTCACAGTAAATTCCTTCCTGGAACTGTTTTTTGCAGCTTATTAGAGATGGTAAGAGCAAAATGTCTCAATTTGCTAAAATATTAGTGCTCATCAGAAATGGAAATAGGACATAATTAACATAAATCTAGAAAAAATTTCAATTTTCATTTGCACTTTAGATTCACTAAAATGCTTCTTTTCTATCTAATTTAGTGCATTATTTATAATGTCTTATAAAATTACCATCTTGGAATGAAACTAGTTATCATATTCATTTTTATTTGGTTGTATTATTATTATCAGAGTCAACATGAGTTTAATATGCATGTGTATTTCATAACAAGATAGCATTTTAGTTGATACTTGTGTATGTAAGAGCAAATTTGGGCAGATGTTTCAGTGTGTAGAATGCCAGACATCATGGTATCAACCTGGAACCCCAACACTGGGGAAGGAGAAAGTAAACATGTATTTTAAAGTTCAGGTCTAGAAGTGGTTTGAGAATATTCGCCAGCCTCAAAAAGAAGACTAATACCCACAGAACTAATAATCACAATATTTTAAGGCTTTCAAAATGAGTATGTGTGTGTCAAAATCCACAGGACTTAAAAAAAGTAAGGGTGAACCTCAACAGTATAAAGGGAACTTTGGATGATAACATGTCAATGCAGGTTTATTGTAAAAAAACTCAGTACCTTAATACATTATGTTGTTGATGAGGAAGCTGTTTGTGGAGGCAAGGTACATGAAATTTTAGTTTAATTTTGCTATATACCAAAAATTACTAAAAGGAAATCTATTGAAAATCCACAAACCGTATTGTAACTGTAAATAGACATAGAACTTTTTCTCTAACACTGTTAACACAATTATAAGTAAAATCTATGCTGAGAAAAAGATATTTTAAAACCCCTAGGGGGCTGGAGAGATTGCTTCATGGTTAAGGCACTAGCCTACAAAGCCTAAGGACCTAAATTTGATTCTCCAGTACCACATAAGCCATATGCACAAGGTGGCAAATGTGTCTGGAGTTCATTTGCAGTGGCTGGAGGCTCTTGTATGCCCATTCTCTTTCTCTATCTCTTTCTGCCTCTTTGTCTCTCTCTTATTATCTTAAATAAATAAATAAAATATTTAAAAATAATTTATTTATAAAATTTACAACCTTATGGATTTGCCTACACAAAGGCATTAATTTATGCCATAAGCTAGGAAAGATAGGCTCAAATAACATGCCTTCATAATTTAGCTTAAGAGATTGACAAAGGATATTCATCACTAGATTTCAAAGCTTATAGTTATAAAGCATTATAAATTACATAAAACATATTTAAGCAATTTTTGACTTAAAGTAATCACTTTGGGTATGTGTGAAGGAAAATTCTAGGCAGTCCCAGCACTTGAGAGGTAGAGACAGGAGGATCATGGACCAGCCTGAGCAATATAATTAGATTCTGTTTCAAAAAGAAAAAAAAAAAAAGCCAGACAAACATTTTAATTAGATGGACAAACAGGTGCTTATACTTCCTAATTAATAGAGAAATGCACATAGTAAAAAAATTAATATGATTTCCCAACCCTCCATTTCATTATTTTGAACTTCACATCCATGAGCTGCAAGATTATGCTAAGTGACGGGGGAAACTGTTTAGTGGGTGTTGCTGCACCTGTGTGTTGTATGTTAGTAAGAGACTGTGCCAAAGAATGAAAGTGAAGAGCCACCGAAGAAGACAGCAGAGTCAACCACACACACACATAAGCATTCACATGTGCACGCAAGCACGCATATACGTATAAAAAGAAAACATCAACATCTCAAGAAAAAATATTTTACTCCAATATCAGTTACTTACTAGTGATTTTCTTCCACAGAATTCTGAGTTCTCCTTTTTCTCTTACGATCTATACTGAAATTAAGAAAGCTTATTTAAAATGCCTCTTTGGGGCTGGAGGGATGGCATGGTGGTTAAGGCACTTGCCTGCAAAGCCAAAGGACCCAGGTTCCATTCCTAAGGGCCCACGTAAACCAGTTGCACAAGGGGGTGTATGCATCTGGAGCTCATTTGCAGTGGCTGGAGGCTCTGACACACTGATTCTTGCAGTCAATTTCTCTCTCTCTTTCTCCCTTTGTCTCAAATAAATAAAATTAAAATATTTAAAATGCCCCTTTTCTTTGATACTGTTTTTCTCAGCTATTTTTGATGCATCAGCCAAATTAATATGTTCAGTATAATATTTCCATCATCCAATTATTCTTTTCAATTCCACTGTCACAGATTTTTGGATTCTCATAACTCAATTCCATCTTTTATTGTTTACCAAATCAAATGGACTCTCTGGCTATGCATGTTTGAACAAACATTTCTGGACACTGTTCATAGTCTTGTGTTTCTGTGTTCAAGCAAGCCTTCCAGCCTGCATGATCGCTCTTGTCCCTTCACCCTCATCTTCCATCACACTCCAAAGACAAAGCT
Organism: Jaculus jaculus; assembly: GCF_020740685.1. NCBI lineage: Eukaryota > Metazoa > Chordata > Mammalia > Rodentia > Dipodidae > Jaculus > Jaculus jaculus. The sequence goes on from NC_059115.1 coordinate 77,706,734, forward strand.
GGACTCTGCTTCTGTGCAGAAGAAACATTATCTCTGATCTTTTGTAATTTTTGACTGGTTTCAATGTGATTTTGTGTAGTGCATCTCTGAGCCACTTTTATTTCCTCCCATCCTCCCTCTCTCTCTTTTCAAACCTTTCGTATATTCTTCCTTATTTTTCTTAGGTATATTTCGAAGTTTCTAAGGATACTAGCTATACATTATTACTATTGGATTTTATGTGTCAATTACTATAAAAGTAGCACAAAAATAACTCACGTCCAAATTTTTGTTAAGAAAAATATCACATTTACTTTCACCAGGAAATGCCACCATTTCTGAATTATCATATCAACTATGTACTTCCGACCTTATCACCTTTTCAAATTTGGCTCTCAGACATCAGAAGAACCATATTTTAAATATTAAGGCAATTGTATATTCTTTCTACTGTAGAAATTTAATTTTACCTTTGGGATAAATATTCATCTCATTTGTTGAGAAATAGAAATAAATGAAAAGTAATTACAGACTGACATACAGAAGCATCTTTTCATGATTAAACTGTATTAAAATCACATTATTTTATAGAAAAAAATATATTTCAATACATGGCCAATTTTAGAATGTGGAACTTTAGGTTCGTTTCTAACTTTAATAAATGAACCTTAGTGTAATAAATCATGACCTCCACATGCTTCTGCCAGTTATTTTTACTGTTTTCTTTTTTGCCAACTCAATGTTTAATATGGGCTTTTCTGGTGACTTATTTATTTATTCTGGTAATGCTATACCTCCTATTTGCAATCACTTGAAAGTAGTTAACATATATTATTATTGTATTATGTAATGCTATATTAAATTATTATAATATATAGTATATTTGTCACATCTCTGCATTTCTCCTCATGGGGAAGAACAAATTATTCACTTGTCAAAGTGAACTTTGATCAACTCCACATTATTCTTGCTTCATACTTGACATTATAATAAGTAGCACTGTAGGGTTTTCTATTTTATAATAAGTATATTGAGGTATGAACTTACCATTTCATCTATCTGAACAATGCTTCTGTGTTCACAGGAGGGTTTGTATTGAACTTATTGAACTGGATAACCACTAAACCCCAGAGTATCAGCCTTTTCCTCTAATCTTTTTAATGTAAAAAACAAGTAAATTCCAACACTTATCTGTACAAAGTATTATAAATATATGCAGCAAATAAAATATATTCAAGTATTGTATATGTCAGTACTGTGAAAAATGTGAAACTAAAGTTTATGTGTTTTATATTTTACAAGTTTTAAATTATCACTGTGCCATATCAAATGCTTTATCCTCTTTTTCCAAGTTAGAATTTTGAGCTTTTCATTGAGGTTAGTCATTAAGTTAGAGTGAATAATTTGCTATTCTATCATTGAAAAACACTGTGATGAATACCAATAACACATTCTTTTGTATTCTTTCTCTCCCTTCCTCTGTCTTCTCTCTCTCCTCTCCCCTACACACACACACACACACACACACACACACACACACACAGCTGTGGCAGTTTCATACACTTATACAATGTATTTTGATTCCACTTTCCACAATTCCCTCCTCCTTTCATTAAAACCCTGCTTCTTTTTTATTCCTCTTCCTTCCTTCTTTTCCTTCCTTCCTTCCTTCCTTCCTTCCTTCCTTCCTTCCTTCCTTCCTTCCTTCCTTTCTTTCCTTCCTTCCATCCATCCTTTCTTTCTTTCTTTTTCTTTCCTTCTCTCTCTCTCTTTCTCTCTTTCTTTCTTTCTTTCTTTCTTTCTTTCTTTCTTTCTTTCTTTCTTTCTTTCTTTCTCTCTTGTTTCTTCTTTCTCTTTTGACCCACTGATGGAATAGAACACAGAAAGAATGTAATTGTGGAAAAGTGGGAAGGGAAACCATGGAATGCTGTGTTCTGGGTTTAATATCTTGTAATAAATTTAATGTGGGAAACTCAGGCACATTTAATTTCAGAAATTATATCCTCTTTTGATCATGGCTTTAATGATTTGGCATTAACTATGATATGCTCCTGTCACCTGAAAAACTTACAAAATCTCATTTAAATTTTACGAGAAAGAAAAGAACAGAGAAGAGAAAAGAATAGAAAGATGAGAAAATAAAATGCAAGGAAACAAGTCTAAAGCGTATTATATGTTTTTCTGAAGTGCTTGCCTTTCATCCCAGCACTCGGGAGACCAAGGTAGAAGGATCACTGTGAGTTCAAAGTCAGCCTTAGACTACATAGTGAATTCCAGATCAATCTTGGAAACATTTGATGAAAACCTTGAGTCACTATGAGCCACCCCAGACGTGTACATGAGAAGCAAATACAGTGCAATGATCCTCAATTTGGAGAATGTTTGGCTCATTAAAAGGATAAGGGAATAAAGTTAGGAAAGTTATATATCATATAGAACTTTACAGTTATACCTTTTATATAAAAAGCAATTTAAAGTTACAGCTGTGATTTATTCAGTAGAGAAAGTTTCTTGTTTTATATAATAAAGAGGACATGTGGCAGTAGAGAAATCTATTTTTAAAAATAATAGTATTTTTAATATTTTTTATTTATTTGCAAGCACACAGAGACAGTGAGAGGAAGAGGGAGAGAATTGGTACACCATGGCCTCTAGCCACTGCAGATGAATGCCACTTTGTATGTTTGGTTTTACATTGATACTGAGGAATCAAACTCCAGTTGTTAGGTTTTGCAGGCAAGTGCCTTAACCACTGAGAAATCTGTCCAGCCCAAGAAATAAGTCTATTCCATAAGGTAGGTTTGATAAGGTGATAAACAAGAAATTGGGAAGTGTATCTCAAGTTTCAGTACTCTTATAGGGATAATGATATTGATGGCTGAATTCTAATATACCTAATGCTGTGAATGGTATCAAAAATATGATTTTCATTTGTGCACACATTTTATCATTATTAATGTAAACCAGGTTTTGGGAAGAACTAGAATTTTTGTTTTAATTTGATTTCTATATTGATGATTCCATGTAAAAAGAAATATCTGAATTACCCATTCCTTACCCTCTATTGCCTTTTTTTGTTCACCAGCTCACATTTGCATCAAGTAATTGAAACTACCATCCACAAACATACTCATAAAATATCCTAGCCTCCTGATATCGGCAGCAAGGCGTAGTCCCACCACACCAATCAGGGATGATCTGTCTGAAGATCAAAGGGTCACCATAGAAATGGCAGTGTTTGATTTCTTAGGCTAGGTGAGTTCTTGCTCTGCAAAGATTACTTACCCTGGAAAACAGACAGTCGCTGTGCTGTTGGTTCACTTCATCAGCCTTATGGCAAGTCAAGCAGGAGAGAAGCACACACCCTGAGGATGAGCACCCACTCATCTGGAAGCCATTTCTTAGCAGCTGAGAGAAGACTCCTCAACAGTTCTAAAGAGAAACATCCTAAGGCATGCAAATCCCTGCATTACAGGATCTACGCTGGGAGGGGAAAGGCCTTTGTATTAAGCTTTTATACTGTGCAAAAGTAGAATAATAAATCACTTCACTAGTGTTTTGATTTGGTTATTATCCAAATTGTGTAATGAAATTTCATTTAAAGTACAAGGAATACACTGAAGTTTCTCTTGTGGAAAAGCAGATTGAAATTTTCCAGAGTATACAATTTGTAATTAAATATGTTTAGTAAATATTGAATGAATGAAAGGTTGACTTTTAACAAATGACAGTAAGATAAAAAGGCATAATTAAAAGTACAACACAAACGCAAAGCAATGCAGTGAGTAATAGTATCAACTTTGGACTCAGACATATGGCTTAGATGTTAATTTTTTTCAAAGATATGTGGCTTTGAATACATATGTTAACTTGTCTAATTTCAGTTCCTTTTAATGTAATTGAGAATATCACACCACTTATATGGCTGTTCTATGCTTAACTAAAGAAAACAAAATGAACATTTTATACCCTACCTGGTACTTGTTAAATATTTTAAACGATCCCATTAGCAGTGTTATTGATAACAAAATAATCAAGTAAAACTTTAAAAAATTAAAGTTCTTTTAATATTTTATTATTCATTTGAGATGGGGGGAGGGCAGATAGAAAGAATGAGTGAGCAATGAACTTAAGATGCATTTGCCACCCTGTGCATCTGGATTCCATGGGCACATAGGGAATTGATACTGGGCCATTTGGCTTTGCAGGCAAGCACCTTAACTGTTAAGCCATCTCTCAAGCCCTCAGCCACAATTTTTATTCATGACTACTTTCTTTTGTGTAATATTTTCAAAAACACATTTATCTTTTAGTGTATAAAAATGAAGTGAGATTCTTTCTGTTTCATTACTATGAGTAGAAGTGTATCGTTATGCTATTAAAATGATACTGTGAATTTCATCCAGATTCTTTTCCTTCAATAAAAGTTGATAGTAAAGATAAATCATTTAAATCCATTGGTGTAAAGAAATAATACATTATCACTTAAAAACATTTTAATGGCTTTTTAATTTCATCAGTGCTAATATATTTTCATAGTTGAATGAACATCTGAAACAAGGTTTCTGGATGCTGTGGCATAATACTAAAACCTGGACAGTGCTTATCCGGAACTAATTTTTATTTGATGCTGGCTACAAAATCATACACGAGCAAACGAGCACAGAAGCAATGCCATGGGTTCTGCGAAGAAGAACTGTGTGGGCTCCGTCATCCTGTGAGTCTTCCCCAGTAAGAGGGAGAGCCCCGAGGTCTGCAGAGCCCAGAAGCAGGTCGGGATGGTTTTCCAGCAAGAGCTTCTGGCGGTGCTCCTCAGCGTGCTAGTGCCCTGCGCTGTATCCTTGTCGTTCTATCCACAGTGACGGCCTCTGTTCCCAGCAAGAGCCACAACGAACATCGTCTCTATTAGTTCAGAATCACTCGTGCTGGGCGTTTCTACCATCTCCCATAACCTGCAGAATAAACCCCGTGGGCCCAGCTGCAGCTTACAAACAACACTGACCTCAGAGAGTGGTGTTGGGTCTGCAGAGATCATATGCCTTGTGTGAGGACAGACACTAAGATTAAAATATTTTAATGATGGACAATCCTATATTCTAGATGATCAGTTCTCATGTAATCACAAATATTATTCAGACACATGATTCTTTCTTTTTCTACAGACAAGAAAACACCATATTCCTCACATCAATTTTATTCAAACCAAACTGGGGCTTTAAGAATAATAAGTTACAAGATGTTTTGCAAATTTTTCTATAAACTTTGACACAGTCAGTGAAATTTTCATTTATTAGAGCTTATAATTGAAAATCTCACCTTATCCTTCTCTTGTGTGTAGTTATAATATATTGGAATTGAAATTTTAAAAAAGTAAGGAGATTGCTTCGTGGTTACTGCACTTTACTGTGAAGCTTGAGAACAAATGTTCAACTCTGCAAGTCCCACATAAGCCAGACACCCAGCTTGACACAGTCACACATGCACACAAGGTGGCGCTCACGTCTGGAGACTGGAGTTTCTGAAAGTCCTGGGGTGCCAATTCTTCCTTTCTCTATCTTGCTTTCACTCCCCTCTCATAAAAAGGGGCAACTCTGTTGGGCTAGCCTCAAAAACAAACCGTTTGCTATGAATACGAGTTCTCAATGTATTGAGATTTTGTAAAACAAACAAAAAAAAAATTCTTATTTTATAAAGTTTGTCTCCATCAAAATGCATTTCCTATTTTATTCCATTAATTACAATTTGGGCTGGAGAGATGATTTAGCACTTAAGTCACTTGCCTATGAAGCTGAAGGACCCAGTTTAGATTCCCAAGGACCCCCATAAGCCAGATGCACAAGGGGGGCATGCATCTGGAGTTCATTTTCAGAGGCTGGAGGCCCGGGACACACCCATTCTCCCTCTCTCTCTCTCATGAGTCAATAAAAATAAAATACTTAATCTCTCAGATAATAATTTTAAATTATTAAAATTATTCCAACTTTTATGTTTTGAAGTGCATATGTTGAAAGAAAAAAATCTTATTTCACATGCCATAATTACAAGACAGAAGATTGTCAGTTCTTACCACTCTAAAAGTCATTCAGACAATAGGGAATGACTTGTCTTTTGACTGATGTGTCCCTGCCTTTCACTATCCCTGAAAAACGATTGTAATATTCTAGAGAGCCGGTGGAAGAAATGTGGTGGAAGAAATGTGTCATTTCCGTGATTGTCCAGAGACTGCTGTGGGAACTGCAAAATGAAAAGCAGAGTTACAAACAGCCATCGGAAGTCAATTAAAAGGGAGAACATTAAACGTCCTTTCCAGCACTGTAATGGGCAAAGATTCTGTATCTAATTCATGACAGTGGGTTGTTCTCAGAGAGCGAGCTGAGGGTTATTTTGTGTGACAATGAGGTAAAAATACACATACCTGTAAACTTCAGAGGAACGCCATCTCTCAACATGCCCCACAAATCTGGCTTGGTCTAGGCAGAGTCTGGAGTCGCTTTAATGCCACCTGTCCTAATTTGCAGTCCCTAAAGTCATTACAAAATGATGATAATGAAACTTTGAAAGCTTGTTCTTCCCAGGATTGATAGTAGCAATGAAGTAATTATATAAATTTTATTAACAGAAAATGTATGAAAGAGGAAACTATCCATTTCTTTTAGTCAGCAATTCAAAGGGTTTTGCATTAAACTAATCTGATAAGTGTACTGTCAAAGTTTCTCCTGTCAATGTCAAATGGACAAATAATGAGTGTGAATGGAAAATCTTCCATAATTAAAGTGTTCCATTCATTTGAGCATGGCCAAAGTACTGGGGTGACAAGATAGAAAGGCTTCATTTCATCTTTCCTTGGGTAACAATCACAGTAAAGAAGTAAAGGTTACAATTAATTTCATAGATTTGAGAAAGTACTTTGAGACATGTTTCCCAATTTACATGTTGCAAGGAGCTCAAGAGGCATCCACACATCAAGAAAATCTTGACTGAAATGAAAATTATTCATTTTAGTTTTGCTGGAATTATGGTTAAAGGGCCCAATGCTACCCAATAAATAGACAAGAGGAGATGCAGAACTCCTAATTCCAAGAGCAAAAGCCTCCCTGGGAAAAAGAAGGATTTAAAAAAAAAACCCTATTTCTGATTCTAAAATTCTTGAAGTAATATAAGAAGGAAAAGAGAGAAAAAGAGAAATAATAACCACCTGAAACAAAATTATTAAGAGCTTTCTAAAAACTAATTATAATTATAAAATTACCAAGATGTGCAGAATAATTGACACAAAATTTCTAAGGATGTACATTGTACCTAAGCTGTGGAAAGTCTGGAAAGAAGCAGGTACAGCAGAGAGCTTTCCAGTGCACCAGGTGTAGAATGAAATTGAGTAGATCACTTGGAATGTTCCAGCCATGAAACAGTGTGATCAAAGACACTAATTAATTTGGACTTCTGTATCCAGAGAAATTGTTCTTCAAAAGAAATAGGCCAAGATAGAACTTTTCAACCACAAATTGAGGAGACATGTCCTTGGGAGTCCAGCCATCCCAGAACTGAAAGCATTTCATCTTACTGGTCTTGTTGTCAGCCAACTTCCTTTGACTGGTTCTTGCTTGCTGGGTTTTAGGTATTCTCGGGTTTCTGGTCCCCTGAGGAAATGGGGTTCAAGGAGCACCTGGCCATGCCCAGCTGCTTTAGGGGGAGCCTAGGGATTTGAACCCTGCTGGTCTGAGCTTGTGCTTCCTGTGCAGCTGCTGAATCATCTCTCCAGCTTTACCTTTTTGCTAATACCATTAAGTGATGAAATAATGATTTTTCTTTCTTTAATGACTTGTTATGTAGTCAAGTCTGCTATTGCAATAACAATAGACCTAATAAAATTCATGCTTGGGCTCGAGAGATGGCTTAGTGGTTAAGGTGTTTGCCAGCAAAACCCAGGTTCAACTCCCCAGGACCCATGTAAGCCAGATGCACAAGGGGGCCAAATATCATGTAGTTCTTATGCAGAGAATGGCAGCCACTGGTGAGGCCATGACTGCAGCAACCACTTTATATCTGATGGACAGTTTTAAATCACTCCTTTCCATCATTTGGCTCTTAGATTATTTATGCTATCTCTTTGTTGTATTTCCTGAGCCTTCTGAGGATATGATATAGTTATCTCATTAAGTGCTAAACACTCAACTGTAACATTCTCTCAGCACTGTGTTAAGGTTTGAGTCTTGAACAGAAACTTCTCTAACCAAAGGTAAGAGTAGCATGGGAATACATATGCATATGCATCAGCATAAGTTTTTGAGGGAACTTGATGGGTATAGTATGTCCATGAATTTAAACAATAGTAATTCTCCCCCCCCCCCCAGGGTTTTTTATCCTACTAGCCACAGGCTTTTGGCTAGGTTTTCAGTGTCAAGGATGAATCTTCTCCCAATGAGCAGGTCTCAAATTGGATGAGAGACCAGTTAGTTTCTCCCATAACAGACATGTCACCGTTACACTAGCGGCCACATCTTTGTGAGTGGCCAGTTATGTAGCCGCCAAGGTCCACTGCTGGCTGAGACCGTTGACGCCTGTTCCTCTTTAGCAGGCTCCCTAGCATTGCCCATCACTGACGAGGCTTTCAGCTCGGTCGCACCTTGATTTCTCAGTGTCCTACAACCAAAACATGAAGAGTCTTCAGCAAGAGGGCCTTACCATATAGTACTGGTGGGAAATGAAGAATTTTAGCAATAGCTTTTATTATTTGGAGTACCTCATAGACCGCACCAACCAATTTTTGACTAGAAAATATGCCAAATTTGGCACGAATATTTTTCTGTGGCAGTGAATGGATTCTGGACCTAACATTTGTACATCTTCCTAACTTTCATAATATTTTTGCCTAATCTTCCTCTCCCTCTCTCTCTTTTGCTCTTGTACTTATATATTTATTTAAATTAACAGAGAACTATGTTTCTGTGCAGCTTGTGTATAGTCTCTTTAGTTGTTACTTACCTTCCTGTCATTCTTGACTCTTGTCCATCCATCTCCCTCGATTCCACGTAGATCATTTTACCCCCACCCCCATGTTCCTCTCCTCTACCCATCATCTACCCACTTCTCTTACGTCCTCCCCATCTTACCTCCTTAATGGCTCTTCCTAAGAGCTTCTCTTTGCCCATTCTGTAAATTTCTGTAATTATTGAGAACACTATTTTAGCTTTTGATAAAACAATATACAATTTTGAGTAAATATTTATGGTTACAAAGAAATATACAGTTTTTAAAGTAAAATTATTATTTTTGACACCAAAGTGTTTCTCAGATTTTTCAATTATGTTTTTTTTTTTAATTATTTATTTATTTATTTGAGAGCAACAGACACAGAGAGAAAGACAGATAGAGGTAGAGAGAGAGAATGGGCACGCCAGGGCTTCCAGCCTCTGCAAACGAACTCTAGACACGTGCGCCCCCTTGTGCATCTGGCTAATGTGGGACCTGGGGAACCGAGCCTCGAACCGGGGTCTTAGGCTTTACAGGCAAGCGCTTAACCGCTAAGCCATCTCTTCAGCCCTCAATTATGTATTTTAAGATCATTAGACTTTAAAATGAAGTATGAAGAAATAGAAAAATCCTAAAATAAGTGATGATAAATATTAACAGAATTTAGTATATTTTATATCAAAGGAAATTTTAGTAGTATTTAAAATTGCTGATAGTATTTCTTCCTTCCTTCCTTTCTTTATGCTGTTTTTCTTTCTGTTTTGTTTATGTGAGGTAGGGTCTCACTCTAGCCCAGGGTGACCTAGTATTTCCTGTATAGTCTCAGGGTGGCCTTGAACAGGTTCTGATTTATGAAAGTCCTCCATAGAAGATCAACTGTGTGCTCACATGAGAGGCAGGGGCATGGCCTGCAGTGTGGACACTCAACCAACTCGCAGTCTGATGATGCAGGTACTACCTGACACTTGATGGGATAATTGTTGCCTAGTTGATCATGAAAGAGAGCTTTCATTCTTTCTACCTTTGTCTCTGGACTCTTTTCCGTTTCCTCATGTTCTTCTCTGTAGTTTAGGATGGTGCTTCCTTTGGAGGGGAGACCAATTTCACTAGAAAGTAAAGGAAAAGTCTTTCATGTGGTGACTCCTAAAGGACGTTTCATAGTATTCAAAAGGTCATGCTTCATATCCATTGAGAAGCCAAGGATGTCAACCTGGAATTTCTTTAAGAGTGAGAAAACTGCAAATTGAAACTATACGTTTTGCGAGACAAACAAACCATATGTACTTAAATATTAGAAAATATTAAGCATTCCAAGGATTATTATCATATTTTCTAATATGCCAGAAAATGCTTTAGTGGGAATATTGGATACGTATTTTAATATATATATAAAATAAAAAAGAAACAGCTTGACAGAGAATAATTGCTAAGTCTTTTAATAAAATCATCAAATTTAACAAATTAATAAACATTAAAATGCTTATTGTATAATTTTATGTAAATCTGTAAAACACATGAAACAGTTCAGTTGGTTTTAACAAGTTTTAATTAAATGTTAAATGAGGTATAGATTTCTTCGTAATTAAATATAAATGCTAATTTATCTTTCAATTACAAGTTATCTCAGTTACCAAACAAATTCAGTATTCTCTGATAAACATAAGGCTCTGGAAATATACTGCTCCTTAATTAACTTTCAATATAGAAAATATTTTTCACTCTTCAAACCGAGTAAAATTAAAATGGTGAGAGTTAAGCATATCTTTGAAATTTGTCTTACATAATAAAACAGATACATTGAAATATCTATCACCATTTTAAAAAAATTCTACATTTAAATATAACCATGCATTTATTAAAATGAAAAACAGTTTCCAACTATGCAAAAGACTGCTGGTACTATATGTGTCTCACATGACTGTTACTGCTCCCATTTTTTAAGCAGGAGCTAAGTTTATATGTCTTATTATTTTAGGATATTTCACATAAATGTTATAGTGGATGAAAGTAAATTCTAAGTATGAAACAATTTTATGATAATCTCAGGAAAAAGACATTACTTGAGTGTTTAAAATTTGATTCTTTGGGCTGGAGAGATGGCTTAGTGGTTAAGCGCTTGCCTGTGAAGCCTAAGGACCCCAGTTCAAGGCTCTATTCCCCAGGACCCACGTTAGCCAGATGCACAAGGGGGTGCACGCGTCTGGAGTTCGTTTGCAGTGTCTTTCTCTGCCTCTTTCTCACTCTCTCTGTCACTCTCAAATGAATAAATAAAAATAAACAAAAAAAATTTGATTCTTTGTCATATAAGTTCTGGGTATATGAGTTGGAAAATACAAAGAGCATATTTTAAATTTTTCTTTATCTGTATTTATATTTAAGTCTTTTAAAATTACATTTTAATCACTTACCTTCTCAAAACTTTAGAGACTATGAACTTAAATCCATATTTACTGCAAATTAACATTGAAATTTGAATGAATCATAAGTAGATTTGGTATACATATTTCAAAACATCATATTAGCCTACATAAATCAGTAGAATTATTTTCAAATTTAAATTTTAAAATCATTATATTTCAATTTGATATACAATGACCAGAAATTATACAATGGGGCATGATGTTATGTATTGAGGTATTTATACACTGAATAATGTTTATAACAGGGTAATCATAGCTACATCCTCCAGCATTTTTTAAACATATTTTGAGGCAAACCCAACAGACTGGCCTTTTCTTATAAGAGAGCAAGAGAGCGAGAATGAGAGAGAGAGAGAGAGAGAGAGAGAGAGAGAGAGAGAGAAAGAATTGGCATGCCAAGGGATCCAGCTACTGCAATTGAACTCTTGATACACCACCTTGTACACGTGTGCAACCTTGCGCGCCTGCATCATTTGTGCTTCTGGCTTAAGTGGGTCCTGCTGGGTCAAACATGGGTCTTTAGGCTTCACAGCAAGTATGTTAACCACTAGGCAATCTCTCCAGCTCTCAACATTTTTTAGAAATATTTTTATTTATTTATTTGAGTGACAGAAGGAGGGAGAGAGAGAGAGGGAGAGAGGGAGAGAGAGAACGGGTATGCCAAGGCTTCTAGCCACTGCAAATGATCTCCAGTAGCATGCACCACCGTGTGACTTATCAGGGTACTGGGGAATTGAACTGAATGTGGGTCCCTAGGCTTTGTAGGCGGCTGCTTATCTTCTAGGTCATCTCTCCAGCCCAATTTACTCAACCTTTTTACAATTTGTATTGGTAAAACAAATTTATTTTCATGGAGACTTTCAAAATCCACAGTCTATGATTAACTCTAGTCATGGTGGCAAACCAGAAATTTATGCTAACTGAAACTTATAAGTTAATTAATTCTTTAAATGAAAATGTCTTCTCACTTTTAATGCTTATATACTTATTTTTAAAAATATTTTATTCCTTCTTTATTTATTTATTTGAGAGTGACAGACAGAGAGAGAAAAAGGCAGAGAGAGAGAGAGAGAGAATGGGGCCTTCAGGGCCTCCAGCCACTGCAACAAACTCCAGATTCGTGTGTCCCCTTGTGCATCTGGCTAACATGGGTCCTGGGGAATAGAGCCTCAAACCAGGGATCTAAGGCTTCACAGGCAAGCACTTAACTGCTAAGCCATCTTTCCAGCCTGAGATGCTTATTTTTATAAATATAATTTTCCTATGTTTGTGTTTATTACTTTAAAAAACATGTTTATTTCTTATTTCAATTAACAGAAGCAATGTGATTACCTATAATCTATGAGACATTTACAATATCTTCTGTTATAAATATTCTCTGAGTAAATTATTACTTCAGTACATGTAAATAAGGATATTTTAATTTTTCTATCATCTTAGAGATGATGAAAATGTAACAGATGTGCATAATATAGTTGTAGCTATACCTAAATATTTTATAAAATGCACACACACACACACACATATATATGTGTGTGTGTATATATATATATATATATATATATATATATATAAATATATATATTTCTGTATATATATTTGTGTATATATGTGTATATATACACAAATATATATATATATATTTGATACTCTTAATTTGTCATGAATAATTAGCAAGAGTTTTTCCCCATGAGTCATATACCTTATGTGTAAGAGGGACAAATATTATTTCTTTATTGATCACTTTTTAAATATTTAAAAGGTGAACAACCTCAAAGTTGCATAGTTGCATATTTAGGCTCTACTAATTATGGTACCAAAGAATTCTTCATGAATTAAATGAATTTTTACTTATTAATAAAATACATTATGCTTATTATTCAGAGAGTTTAGGCTCATGGGTCCATTATCTTGATGATTTCCTTGATCCTCAGGCTCATTTAATATAAAAAGACTCGAAAAGCCAGATTGCTTCTAAGCTCATACTGAAACTATTAACCTAATGAGGAATAAAAATGATAAAGTCATTTTAATTTTGGATATTATAAATCTATCAAATTTGTGTTTCCAGAATGAGACCTGGCCTAGAATAGTGAAGGAGTGGAAACTCAAGTCTAAACCATTTGTCATTTCCTGACATAATTGTTTCTCACTGAAAATGTTTTTAAAATATGTCTCATGAAGGACAATGTTAATATATAAATGTTTACATTTAATTTTGTCTATATTTAAATTCCATAGCACTTTGATATATAAATATTTTATGGTTTTATTCTTTCATTTACATAAAACTGTTATATGCAATTGTTTTTGTGATGTTTTGATGCATGTACACATTAGATAAGATTTAAATCAGCCTAACATATCTACATTCTGAGCTATTTACCATGTATTCAGAACATGTCAAGCAATTTCTTCTAGGTTTATAAATATTTTTATTGAAACTCTCTAAAGCTCAGAACCCTCAGTGAAAAGGTAGTGGAAAGAATGCAGGAGCTAGAAGAAGGAGAGGAGCGCTTTGCAATGCTGCCTTCTAGACACAAAGTGGACGTGCACTCATGACTCACAGTGGCTGACACTGCCTCCACAAGGCCTGCATGATGGCAGGGCAAAACGACGGCATCAAACAAGAGAGGCTGGTTGGAAAGAGGATTCAGTGGAGGGAGGATTGTGGAGAAGGGAAAGGGAGGATGACGGGTAGGGATTATGATTATGGTATATTAACTAAGGGTAAGAAAGTTGTTAATGAAAGGTCAAACAAATATGGGCTGGAGAAATGACTCAGCAGTTTAAGGTACTTGCCTGCAAAGACTTACAACCTGGGTTTAGTTCCTTAGTACCCCCCCCCCAAAATTCAGATTCAGATGCACAAGGTAGCACATGTGTCTGGAGTTGGTTTGCAGTGGCTAGCTGTCCTGGCATACCTATTCTGTCTCTCTTCTATATGTTTACCTTTGCAAAATATTTAAAAAGTTAAACAATAAAATGCTTTGATGAACAAAATTGATAAAAATTGCTAAATACAATAAACACATTTTTCTATCAATAAAAAGAAATGAGCACTGAAATCACAAACACACACACACACACACACACATATATATGGGGAAAGTGTAAAATAGTACAGAAGCTGTAAATTAGTAATATATCAAACTTATAGTGATAAGACTAAGAATGTTTTAAGGAAAGATTATTCATAAAAATGTGACCAAAGTACAAGATACAATAATTAATGTACCTCAAAATAATTCAAACAAAAATTAATCTGAACAATATGATCATCCATATCCTAATTGACAAAACTATTGATTTATACGATATTTAGAAAGAAGGAACATTTTTCATGAACCATTTCTGGACAAAAAATATTCATATAAATTATATGTAACTTAAAACAGAATAATGTGATGATAAATTTGTCTATTAATGAGATTTCATCTCAAGATAATAGAGATGATTAAGAAAAATTCCTCCCAGCTCTCATATTGCTGATTTACTTGTAAGAATTGCAGGGCTAAAGGTATATTTTAGAAAAATAACTAAATTATTAGTACTTAAATTGACAGAGCATGATTATACTTAATTACTCAAAGATATTTTTCCTTAATAAATTAAGAATATGATAATTACTCTCTTCTATCTAGAGGAAAGGGTCAAACTGATTTTTACCTACCTATTATTCCAATGTTTACCTTTTTATTTACAATGTTTCGTGAGACATTTATAAAGAAAATTAAATAATATTATTTATAGATATAGTCTTAAAATTATGTACTGTGACAAGCATTCAGATGGTTTCTACAAAGTACATTATAGCATTTTGTCCCAAAGTAGCAAACAGAGAAGCCTACATGGATTGTCTCAAAGGAGAAAATTACTCAAAGGTGTTCAATCCACCCCAATTCAGTCAATAGGAATAATGTGTAGCATAGAATAGAATCATTGAAGGTTGTGTAATACATGATAAAGAATGACAGTGTTGGCCCTAAGAATCCTTGATAAATGCCAAAAGTTAAGTCAATAACAAATTTAACTTATCCCACTAGAAAGATTTTTACACAGAGGAAAAATAGCTTTAAAATACGTCTGATCACATTAAAGAGAAGAACATTCAAACTGTTCCTGGAATTGTACTGCACATATAAATTATTCCTACACATTATAATTTACAATCAATATCAATTGACAATGCATCCTATGGCAGAAGTAACCTCTATTGCAAGAGAAATGATTCCTTGTATCTTGAAATTTGTCCTTGAAGACAGCTACTCTGAAACTGAGCTAATCTTATCCATGTGTACAAAGGATTTGTGTTTTACTTTTGTGAGAAGTGTTCATCTTGTCAGCAGATTTATTTCTATTCATTTTCTCATAAGAAATGTCCACTTGTTCCTTATGGATTGTCATAGATTAATAACCCATTCTCAAATTTCAGACTACCATTTTATTGTAATTTATAATCTTAGAGTCAAATCAATAAGAATAAATAAGTTCATGCACTTAGTAAATTTTATTCCATTTCAATTTATGCTCCTCTATTGAGATAAATACTGAAGACCATGATCCTATGGATGCATTCGTTACTTAATTTCATGTTCTGATGTGCTACTATATTCATTTATTTTAGTAGATGGTTATTCTATTATCGCTTCTTTGTGTTTCACTAGAACTTGTTTTACTTTCAACTTGTATCCTTTTTTCAATTATTTTGCATTAACTGACATTTTCTCCTTCTGTGTGTGTGTGTGTGTGTGTGTGTGTGTGTGTACTTCACACATTTTTATAAAGCAGAAAATTCCAACATGGTGAGTATAGTAAGGAAAGGGTTCACCTACACCTTAGAGAATCGGTAAATTTGTTGGTATTGCATACAGAAGCATAGTTAAGGTTACTTAAAAGAATAGGGGGTGCTCAAAAACAGCTGCTTTATTGTTGCTTTTCTGTATTATTCTTAAGACCTTTTTCTTAAGAAAGAAAGTGTATTTTCATGGTAAAAAAAATATACAAAACAAAAACAAAAAAACGAGGGCTGGAGAGATGGCTCAGCAGTTAAGCACTTGCCTGTGAGGCCTAAGGACCCCTGTTCTAGGCCCAATTCCCCAGGACCCAATTAGCCAGATGCACAAGGGGGCGCACACATCTGGAGTTCGTTTGCAGTGCTACAGGTCCTGTGGTACCCATTCTTTCCCTCTGTCTATTGCTCTCAAATAAATAAATAAAAATAAAAATAAGTAAATAAATAAATAAAATAAGGAAAGAAATTCCCAAACTAGTATATGTTACACTTCTTAAAAGCTACTTTCCTGCAGCTCCCTAGAAATTATGCAGACAGCCAGGCCAGAACATCAACGCTTTCCCAGTACAGGTTACTGCTGACAAATCCCGTGTGTGTGTGTGTGTGTGTGTGTGTGTGTGTGTGTGTCAAGGGAACTTTTCTAAGTTTCAAGAGCTTCCTGAGCTTTTATTCAAGTCTTGAGTCTTATCAGCCTCTCTGCTGCCATCATAAATACAAACATCAAATGTCTTTAAAATATTGTTCTTAGAGAAACTAATTTAGGAGCCAGACCTTTGTGTTTCACTGGTATATACTGAGGGTAGAAGGAGTCTGTAAGGACATAGTTTGTAGGTCTCAAAAATAGCAAAATTTTCAATCAACTAGTAGATTGGAATCCTGCCCTGTACTCTGCCCTGAGCATTTCCCACATGCACTCATATTACCAGGATGCTAAGGGAATTCAACTTAGGGATGACGTTGACTTCAGAGTAAAGGAGTGCTCACCTGCTCCACTCCGACCTGGCAGTGCAGGTGAGTCCTTGCCCCTCTGCCCTGAGCAGATCCTCTGGGGACTTGCAGGTGGCCAGGTACTGGTGGCATGTGGAGATGTTTGTGCAGTTGGCACAGTTCCTATGACCAACACGACCATGACTTAGAGGAATGGTTTTAGTGGGTAAATGATGTAACAGCAGCTAACATTACTGCCGCTCCACTCATGTTGTCTTTTATTTATTTATCGCAACAATTATGCATCAAAATCATTCAATGTTGGCAAATAATTCACTTTGCAGGTCCAATTACTAAAACTTCTTAAAGAGCTTCACACTCAGTCCTCTGCCTGGATTTGGATTCTTTAAAAGTGGACTTCTTGGTGGTTGCAGTTCTTTGTGAGCCAGCTAACTTCATTTTTTTTTCCCTGAGTTACATATATTATTATATTTATAATATTATTATTTATATTATTTTATCTAGTCATCTTTTATTTTATTTAATTGAAGGTAGGGAGGGAAAGAGAGAGCAAGAGAGAAAGAGAAGTGAAGGGAGGAAAGTAGAAAGAGAGAATGGGCATTGCGAAGCCTCTGGCCAGGTCAAACAAGATCCAAGCACAGGTGCCGCCTCGGGCATCTGGTCCTGGGAAATTGAACCCAGGAAAGCAGGCTCTTCAAGCAAGAACCTCTAAACACTGAGTGATTTCCCTAGCCCCTTCTGCTATATGTTTAATACTTTAAACCAAGAAAGCATCACTAAATCTATCTTGGTGCTAAACTGAATAACTCTGTGAGCATATCACTAAGAAAGGGGACAGTTTGTTAAAACACACATTCTGAAATATAAACTAGAACAGTATATTGTATTTTTTAAGGTTAAAGAAAATATCTTTATGATATACACTAATGATTCTATATTGTAACATTTATTAAATACATGTGAGAAAATTAAATGTTTATTGGAAATGCAAGCATAAAACCAAAGAGTTCATATTTCAGTTGGAGAAAATAAAATTAACTATATACTTTGATATTTTTGTAGAAAATTATGCAGATGATACTATAAAATAATAAAGGTCAGAACAATTTATGATAGAGCTGGTGAGGGCATAATGTAAAGGTTGAGCCCAAGAAAGTTAGAATTTCATAAGATAGATAATGAGGATGGGAATGGCCAGTAGTATGAATAAAGTAGCTACAGCCAGGCAGGGCTGGTGCAGCATTTCCAGGGATGATTTGCTTGTTATAAAAGGAGCATGCTATTTTTTTAAAATTTTTATTTATTTATTTATTTATTTGAGAACGACAGACACAGAAAGAAAGACAGATAGAGGGAGAGAGAGAGAATGGGCGCGCCAGGGCTTCCAGCCTCTGCAAACGAACTCCAGACGCGTGCGCCCCCTTGTGCATCTGGCTAACGTGGGTCCTGGGGAACTGAGCCTCGAACCGTCGTCCTTAGGCTTCACAGGCAAGCGCTTAACTGCTAAGCCATCTCTCCAGCCCGCTATTTTTAAACATTAAAACTGAACTTAGGAAGGCAGTGGTGTGTTAAATTTAACTACATGACAAGTTTAATTCTTCTAAAATTATAGTATGGCTAAACAAACATATTTGTTGGACAAAATCAACTCCAAGCTAGTAAAAATTTCTCAAGTACTGGACGTGGATGTGAGGGTGACGGTCAGGATGTAGGCCCTCATGTTTGACACACATGTGGGACCTATGTGAAGAAGATCAAGGGTGGTTTACTCAGAATTTGATGTTTCCTCTACACGAGTGAGGGCATCCCTACTTAAGTTAGAAAATAGAGAATGAAAAGCAAGATAAAGAGCAAGATAAAGTAAATTTTGTATTTATATATGTGTGTGGGCGTGTGTTGAAAAGACTAAAAGTGAATTAGAGAGATTTGTAAATCATCAACAATATTTTGTCCGAGAAGAAGACTAATTTACAAAGTTCAGAGTAAGGAAATGTATGGGGTAAATGTGCGCCTCTGGTGATATCTTGAAAGGAAATATGTCTTGCTTTGTCATACACCAGACCAGGTCTTGAGACTAAAGTCTGGGAGCTGGTCTTCCTCTTGAGGCCCGATTCCAAGAAGCACCTGGTTTGCTCAAGAAAGGAGGGGATTGATTCAACTGAGATATGCTTTGAAATCTTACTCTAGAGAGAAAGCCAAACCTTTTTGCATAGTCATCCCCTTACTGTAGCTGAGGACTTGCTGAATGAGTTTTCTACATTCTTGTACTTTGCCTGAATTTTAAAGGGTGGTAAGATAGAAAACCAAGGAGTCATATAGCCCAGGCTCTGTATAGGACTGTCTGAGTACTTGAAATTAAATATAGTTGTTAATAAAAAATATAGTTGACTGTGACAAACATCTGCAAAGATCTAAAAATTAATCAAGGTATATTTCCTAACAAGTATATCTAGATATTATTTGAACCAGCAAGTTAAATTTCATGAACCCATAAGTTTCTTTTATTATAAGTAGTTATTTCTTCAAATATGTACTAATGCAATTATAATTTTCATATTTCATAGGATCTCAGAACATCGAAATTGATATTTCTCCTACTAACCTTCTACATAAAGCCCCCCTTCTCATATTAAGTTGTGGCGGCTACCTTGGCCACATTTCATCATTACTGAAACTCCGTTATGTTGATTCTACAACTATATGCACTTATCTATTTAAATGTCAAACGCTATAGTTTTAAAAGTCCAGCCCAGGCAATTTTCACCTCCGTTACGACTGCCAGGTCTTTCACCGTCATCTTCGATTTCACTTTGAACGTACATACAAGCTTAGCTAACTTTATGTTCTATTGATTTTTTTTTTTTGTTGGTCTAATTTAGGGTATCCTTTTTTTATAACAAAGTATTCACATTTAAATGATTTTCAGTACACAAACTATTACGTAACAAGTATGTGAGTCTGATTAGCTAGTTATTTTGATTAAGATAGCCCCAACCAGTGTATCACTGCTTACTGCGCTAACACCTAGCTATGATGGACCAACAAAGGCTGCTGCTCCATCCAAGTTAAAAATAACGTTTAGTGCCAATTTGTTTTATTATTAGGAGCGTAGTTCTCATGGACACATCATATGTTGGCGCCATACTCTCCTTCCACCCTTCCTGCACTCCTCTGAGGCCCCCCACAGGGGCCAGTGGCATTGCTGGTATTCCCCATTGGACTGTGAGTTATGCACTGTGAGAACAGCTTCTTATACATAGATAAACATGCTATTTACTTCCTCATGTTAGGGTAAAACAGGTGCCTGAGTCAGCATTGTACTATAATACTTAGAGCCAGGAGGGAAGGTTTTCCGAAAAGATAAGATTAGTCTTGTCTTTGTTTTGTTTTTTGATTTTTGGTAGACTAGCGTCTCACTACCCTCATGAGACCCAGGCTCATGAGCAGAGGGACTCCGTACAACGCGGTGAGCACCACTGCTGGGTGTGACGGGCCGACAACAAGCACTTCTGTTACAGGTTTTTAGGTCTGGGGAAAATATTTGACAAAAGGTGTACAACTGAATTTTGAAATGCCAGGAGTTGTGTAAAGTTCCTTTTTTTTCATTTGAGGTACTCTGTGTGGAAACAACTGCATCATTCAATGTGTTCAGTGGATTACTTAATCCTGGGGCTATGCAAGTTCCAGGAGCTTAATTTTATGATTGCAGATTCCTTGCAAATTCACTGAGACTCAAGCTGATTCTCCAGCGGCACACCTGAAGCCTTGCCTTTGCCTTGGCTTTTATATACAGGTCTGCTTGTGCTGATGGTATAACGTGATACACAGAATGAATTAGACCCTGCATTAAATGTAGAACACAGAAACACTATTGTATTAAATCCAATAAAGCAGAGCCATACAGCCATAGAATATTACTAGTCTGCCTACACACTCTAATTCCTTTTTTGAATATATTTTGATATATGCTTACTTAAAAAATAAACATATATTAAAATATGCTTATCACAAGCTTACATTGTTAAAATAATAATCCTTAGTAAAATTCTAACAAATAGATACGATGTTAGCAATAATTATTTTAAATGTTTTCTCTCTAAGTCACTAGTTATGACACTGCCCTCCGTATATGATTGCATTTATTTTTCTAGTTGTAGACGTCATTTGCTTAATGACATAAAATGCACATATCCAATGGCAACAAATCTGAATTTACAGTGTCCACAACACTTAGGAGATCTCTGGCACACCATTCTGCTGGCTATGAGCTTGTGATGAAGCCCAAGATTAGGACATAAACTTTGATTCTCAGTTTGCCAAATCCCCTTGCCACAGGAACACATTTCAAGCAAAATAACTTTCAACTTTGCTACATTCTAATGTAATTCCAATTGAATTAAATTTGTACTCCCTGTGTAAATCAGTTTACAAATGTGATGAACATTAGTGAACAAAGAGACGCTGCACTTTGGGGTATTATGTTAAAGTAACTCTTTGTGCTGTTCATAAGAATCCTAATTTGTAGATTTTTAATATATGTTTTAGTATTTAATATTTCTTTTATCATGTACATTTTTATTACCACATGTTCATTGTTTAAAGTGACAGATGTCAAGACATGTCTGTGACATCTCATAAGTGTATTTCTGATTCATTCTCCTATTTTTATTTTTAGGTTTTTTTTAATTGCTTTTCCTCCCCACTCCTCTGTTAGCACGATCTTGCTTTTCTCATCAAATAGTCTACCACATTTCAAGTCGTGTATTTAAGTCTAGATTCCTCAGATGAAAGAAATCATGTACTATTTGTCCCTCTTAATCTGCCCTATTTCACTGAATATGATCACCTCTGGTTTACCATCTTTCCATAAAAGACACAATTTCATGTTTTAGTGGCTAAACACACACACACACAGTGTCTTATCAATTCATCTGTTGATCAACACTTAGATTGGTTTTCCACTTCAGAATTTTAATAGGGTTGCAATACACGTAGTTGCACAGGTATCTGTTATGTTCATTTAGATTCCTTTCGTGTGTCCCTAAAAGTGGCACATCTCTAAATCCAGGTAATTCTATTTATTTATTTTTACTTGTCTTTTGCCACTATCAAATGTGTGTTTTTATGTTATTTATTGCCTGTTACCCTTCTTTGTCCCCCTGTGTTTCACGTGCCCCTCCTCATCTCTAACTAGGGACTATGTGATGGCAGAGAACGCTCCACCCTCCCTGACAACCTTTAACTGTCCTTAGTGCCTTAGAGACAGGAAAGTCTCTCCTCTCTATCACAAAGGTCTTGTGCAGATCACGACACCTGGTATGAGTTCATGTATGCCATGGCCTTGTAATGTCCAGACCAAAGTCCCACCGCACTTGATTGAACTCGTGGCCCCTAGCCCTTACATTCTTCCTGCCTCATGTTCTGTGATGACCCATGCATGAGCCATCACTGGGATGGTGTCTGTATCTTTAAGGCTGAACACTCATCATTCACTTATGGTAAACACTGAGCGGGTCTTATTCTCCGCCCTATTTGTGGGTACAGCCCTGAATTTATAAAACTGATGTTTTGGAACTTTCCTATCCAGAAGTGGGTAAACTACCTTTAGGAGCAGAAACTTAGTGGTGGAAGGGCTAAATCCTGGTCCCCCCATCCCAATAGTGGCCTACTTGCCTCTATCGGATGCCTGAGTGAAAAAAAAAAGAAAGAAACTAGAGAAATTTAGTTTGAGACGTTAGTAAACCATGTCATTGGCTGTTGCTGCTGCTCTGATGTTATCACAGTCGTGGCTTCCTCCCGTGCACTCGCTGACTCAGGGGAACTTTTATTTTTTTATTATTTTTTAAGTAAAAAAAATTAGAGACAGAGAAAGGGGGAGAGAGGGGTAAAGAGAGAGAATGGCTCCACCAGGCCATCTAGCCACTGCAAACAGAACTCCAGATGCATGCACCACCTTGTGCACCTGGCTTGTGTGGGACCTGGAGAACTGAACCTCGGTCCTTAGGTTTCAAAGGCAAGTGCCTTAACCACTAAGCAATCTATCCAGCCCATGGAACTCTAATTGAGCAGCGAAAAGCCTGTAATACATAAACAAGTACTAAATAAAGGAAGTGAGGTAAGGGTATGGCCCGCTGGACTCCACCGCTCCAGAATGTCCAGGCACTCGCACCACATTAAGCACCCTTGCTGCTTTGAAGACGAACTGCAGACTTAGTGGAGGCATCAGGATTTGAGCTGCCTCGACTGGGAAAAGCCCGAGAGATGTCAGGAATAACTGTCAGTTCAGTGCATTCCTGACCCGGAGTTGAAGAACCCCATGTTCCCTTGGCTGGGTGCTGATCGCGTGTTGGTCCACTATTTCTTGTTGTGCCCGAATCCTTCTCTTTCGGGATGGTAAAGTTTACTCTGTGCAGTTATGCGTGGGAAGAACGTGACATGTTGAGGTTTCACCAGGCACACAGCATTAGATGGGATGGTGCATGAGGAGGCGAGGAGCAGCGGCCGGGATGGAGGCGGGCAAGAGCGCAGGGAGCTCAAGAACCTGGGCGCTCAGCGGGACGGGAGAGGGGGAGACAGGGTTTCGCACATGAGGGCCCAGCGCTGGCCATCTACTTCCACCTTGACATGACTGAGGCGCCTCTCTACTGGTCTCCATAGTGACTATAGTGATCAGCCTTTGTACCGTCAGTGGATGAGGCTACCCTAAATCCCATATGCTTATGCATATTAGGTGTTTGATTTTACACACACACACACACACACACACACACACACACACACACTATTGACAACTTCTATACAAACCATGATTATTTCCCTGCCCTCCCCCAGTTTCCCCTTTATAACTCTGCTCTCCATCATGTCCCCTCCCTCTCTCCATTAATCTCTCTTTTAATTTGATGTTATCATCTTTTTCTCCTATTATGAAGGTCTTATTTAGGTATTTCTAGGCACTGCTAGGTCATGGATATCGAGGCCAATTTCTTTCCAGGCAGTTGTATGTAGGGAGTGGTACCCTTCCTTTGGCTCTTGCTTTCTTTTCACCACTTCTTCCACAATGGACCCTGAGCGTTGGAGGGTGTGAGATGTTTCAGTGCTGGACACTCCTCCATCCCTTCTTCTCAGCACTATGTTGCCTTTTGGTTCATCCCAGTGGTTCATCGCCATCTGAAAAGAGAAGCTTCTCTAACCAGAAGTGAGAGTAGCATTGATATATGAATATGAACATTAAGTGCAGTGCTTTCAGGGCAATTTGGTGAGAGTAATGAGAGTAATATATGCATTTATTCAGACAAGAGCAGGCTTTATACCTCTAAGGCTCATGACCTCCCCTGCCATAGGCTTTTGATTAGGTTTTCAGTACCAGGCATGTATTCCCTCCCACAGAGTGGACCTTTAGTCCAGTTAGAGAGCAGTTGGTTTCCCCCAGAGCAGACATGCCACTATTGCACTTGTTTAGTCATTTGCCTGTCTGGCCAAACTTGAGGTTTCCAGTGTCCATTGTTTTCACCGCTGATGACCTTTGTCTCCCTTAAAGCTACATACAGTGCAGCTTTTTCCAGCTTTCAGTTGGCTGGGCTACAGGGAGAAGGTTTTCTGTTCAGCACCAGCTTGATTTCTCAGTGACTTTGCTGCTCAGGCACGTGAAGTCTTCAGCAATAGGGTCTTACCATCTCTTTCTCACCGGAAACCAAGGGCCTTGGCAATAGCTTGTAATGTTTGTGAGGCAACAGGGAGACCTGCCTGGGCAACAGCTCACTGGAAGGTATCCCATTCCTAGGATGAAAAATTTTCTAGTAACAATCTATGGTTTCTGGTTGTGCCATTTTTCAATAAAGTACATTTTCATATTTCTTATTCAGAATATCTTGAATTTTGATTGACCATCCCCCTCTGACTTCCTAATTCAGCTTGCCTTGTGCTGGGGCTAAAGGAAAGCAGCTTCTCATCCAGCTGTCTATATACTTGTTGGAAATTTAAGTTGAAACTTTAACCCACTCCACATCTGAATTCCTGGCATAATGCCAACCTGCAGCAATGCCTACATTGTATTGATCTTATATATGCTCTCGTTATATATTCTCCGCTGTTCTGTCCTGTTTAGAAAAGCTGACATATTGCTCTTATATTTTCCTGCTCCACACCATGCAGCACAACCAGAATTGTTTTATTCTTCCTCCTGTCTTCCCTTTAGATAAGTCCATACTCTCAAATATAAACTCTTTTGATGATGAATTCTTAGAAACAGTCGTGAGGAGTGCTATGTTTAAAGTCCTTAAGTAGTTACTCCCTCTGGTCTACAATTTTGAGTAGTTTTATTCCTTCTCTGAGATGTACTCACTTTAAGTTCCTTTAACAAGCCACTTCATCTACAACCTTGAAAATTAATGGATGTACTGTTGCAGTTCCCTTTTGGTTGCAAGAACAAACATTTGACCTGAAGCAGCTTGTGAGAGGAAGGGGGTATTTCAGGCTTAAAGTTTACCAGGGATGCCTCATCATAGTGGAAGACGTGAGCTCACCAGCATACACAGCAGAGGGATTAGAACCAAAGCAGCAAGCACCAACACCAGCGAGCTCAGCCTAGCTCTGAGCACACCTCATGCTCATGTCGCAAGGTAAATTACATTCAGTGATCAAATTCAAAAGTCCCCATAGTTCTCACAAACTTTAACACTGCTACAAAATGCAAAGTCTCATCTGAGAGTCAAAACTGTGTCTTAACTGGTGAGCTGGTGATGTCAAAACACAAGTTAATAGTTTCAAGACATAATGGCACAGATTAAGTATTCCCATGGCAAAATTGCATAACAGGAAGAGAGTTTATAACAGCAAACTTAATACAGTAGGCAAACATTCAACACCTGTAGCTCCAAGGTCAGCATTCATAACCAGTTATGAAGAAGTCTATGGCTTTGAATTCCACACATCTGCCATGTGCTTTTAGAGAAGTAAGCAGGACAAACAGTGAGGCTCAAGGAGAAAAAAATGAAAGGACAGATATCAAAGCAGAGGTCAAGACATTCAAAGGAGAAATGAATACAGCCCATGGTTACAATGTAGCAGGCCTGGAGTTAGACAAAAAGCAACCACGTGGTAGATCAGAAACCAGAGGGAAGTTATACAAGTAGTGAAAGTGACATGATACACCTAAACTATAAAGCAGAGCTAAGCAGAAAAAACATCCAAACCAAGAAACTATGTTATGTTCTCCCCCATCCACCCAGTCAAGCTGGAAAAGATGGGGCAGCCACTCAGGTGTATCCACACAGAGATGAGAGGGAATTCCCCCTCACACGGACACACAGTCATGGGTATCCAGACAGAGGTGAGAGGGAACACACACACACACACACACACACACACACACACACACACACACACACTCCCACACATACACACACCCTCAGTACTGGTTCCTACATATTATTTATTGTCTACAATGAAAAAATGCATACATTCTGTCAGTTGGATATACTCTTCATTGATAGTCATTCAAATAAACACAAGATAAAGGATTCAGAGGACAAATTATGTCAATTAACTCAATTTTTCTCAGAACAATAAAACAGATTTTAAGATAAGTTGCATCAATACATACCTCTATTAAAATAGGATTTTGCCAATATATGTATGTAATTTATTGTCTTCAATCTATTCCGCTAGATGCATGATATACTAATAGCATATAAACTTATTTGTAGTAGTAATTACATATTTCTTTTTTTTTAAATTAATTTGTTTATTTATTTGAGAGCGACAGACACAGAGAGAAAGACAGATAGAGGGAGAGAGAGAGAATGGGAGCACCAGGTCTTCCAGCCTCTGCAAATGAACTCCAGACTCGTGTGCCCCCTTGTGCATCTGGCTAACGTGGGACCTGGGGAACCGAGCCTCAAACCAGGGTCCTTAGGCTTCACAGGCAAGCGCTTAACTGCTAAGCCATCTCTCCAGCCCCATATTTCTTATATTCTATTTTATTTTCTAGAATATTAAGAATTAAACACATACTGAAATTTTACTTTACAAAATCAATTTAATTATACTATATACTATTGCATCATATTTACATTTGAGTCCCCTTTTGTAAGAAAAATGCAACTAGAAATATAAAAACTGGACATAATCACTAAACTACACTAAGAAGGATGACTGAAGCACAATCATTTGATGGATTCATTTATGTCTTTATCATTCATGACTCCAGGCTACTCGATACAAGCCATATCAGCCAGCATGCTCAAATTGTTTCCTTGCCATGGAAGTGATTAAAATTTCTGCTGAGCTGTGATGCAGTTATCTGCGGATACAAAAGGCAAGAGATTAGGAAACAATACTGAGGGATTATAAATATCTAATAATACTAAACTTGTCTGTAATTACCTCTCTGAGAGTTACAGAATAAAATTACAGCATTAGAGTAAACAAAAGACCACAATGCAGCAGGACTTTTTTATGTGTAATCTTTTCCTAAGGACAAATTCAATGTCATCTTTTCCCTATTATGATATTTCTATTTGTAATACATGGCCTTTATTTTTCTGGTTGATTGTCCAATTTAACAGATATAATTTACTAGCATGCTATTGATATCTAATTTAATATAAATCATCTGATACATTGATGATTTTTTAAACATTTTATTTATTTATTTAAGAGAGAGAAAGATGGAGAGAGAGTGAGAGAAGAGAGAGAGAATTAGTGCTCCAGGGCTTCCAGATACTGCAACCGAACACTAGACACATGAGCCCCCTTGTGTATCTGGCTTATGTGGTCCTGGGGAATTGAACCTTGGTCCTTTGGCTTTACAGGCAAATGCCTTAACCCCTAAGCCATCTCACCAGCCCACATTGATAAATTTTATTTATCTATTTATGTTATTTTCTATTAATTTCATATGTCCTATATTCATATTGCATTACAATGTATGTTTTGCTAGTTGAATTTTAAAGCAACCAACAGGTAAATTATCAAGAACTATATTTTTTTTTATTTTTAAGTTTTATTTATTTGAGAGAATCAGAGACAGAGAGAAAGAGAATGGGTGTGCCAGGACATCCGGCCATTGCAAACGAACTCCAGATGCATGTGCTACTTTGGGCATCTGGCTTATGTGGGTCCTAGGGAATTGAACCAGGGTCCTTTGGCTTTGCAGGTAAATGCCTGAACTACTAAGCCATCACTCCAGCCCAAGAACTATATATTATTAGGAGATTTTTCACTCTCCTTAAAAATGACATGGTGTGGATAATTGCAATATTCAAAATGATTAAGAGTAAACAAAAACTTAAGTCCATATTTTATTGAAGACCTGAGTTTATCGTTTCAGATAAATGAAAAATTTCAGCCATATGCTAATCATGGTTAATTTTTGTGTTATATTTTACTATGAGTAGAGAGGAAACAAAACTACAACATACAATTAAGGTGTTGTCTTTGAGAGTGGAAAGATTGCTTAGCGGCTAAGCTCTTGCCTGTGAAACCTAAGGATCCTGGTTCAATGCTCGATTCCCCAGGACCCATGTTAGTCAGATGCACAAGGGGCACACGAACTGGAGTTTGTTTGCAGTGGATGGAGGCCCTGGTGTGCCCATTCTTTCTCTCTCTCTCTTCCTCTTTCTCTCTCTGTCTGTCACTCTCAACTAAATAAATAAAAATGAACAAAAAAAGTAAAAAATAAAGGTTTTGTCTTTGATGTTAATTATTGAGACAATCTGATTTTGTATTGTTACTATTTAGTATATTGTGTGTGTGCCAGCTAAACTATTTTTTTCATTGTTTTAGATAACATTAATATAATATCACACATAATTTTTATTTACTTACATTGTTATGTATTTTATTTGTGGAGAAGAGAAAAATGGGTATATCAGGGTTTCATGCCACTCCAAGTGAACTCAAGATGCATGTGAAATTTTGAGCATCAGACTTTACATTGGTACCTGGGATTTTAACCTAGAAAAGCAGGCTTTCCAAGCAAAGATCATTTGTTGGTAAGCTATTCCCTGAGCCTATTTACTTTCTTTGTCCATGTTAATTCTCTCTGAAATTAGCTCTCTTTTATATTTGTGATGGATTTTGTACCAAAATGTGGCATCACAAAATTATATCACAGGCTAGAGTTTTTGACATGAAACGGCCTACCAATGTTACCTACAAGCTAAAAATATGTTTTTTCAATGTGCACCTCACCAATATCAAAACAGTAATGAAAATGCAGAAGACTTGTAAAACTCAAAGCTCTTCAAAGAATTTAGTGATTTTGCTTTAATATAGGGTATTTATTTTGATTTCATCTTCCAAAAATTCCAGTAGGTACTGGCATTCATATTTCCTGAACATGCTTTGAAACATTTGATTAATTTTTTTTATCATTTCTATAACTAGCCATGTTTTAAATTACTTTTAAAAGTCCCCTTGAAATTGCACGCTAAATGACCTGCTGCCTTTCCTTGCACTTGTCTGGTTAAGTATTTGTTCACAGCAGTGTGCAAATAACTGATACTGAAAACTGGTTCTGATAAGTTTCCATTTGGATTTTATTCATTCTACATGAAAACAGAGAAGAAAGTGAGGAATAAAAAGATGCACAAAAAGGAAGTTAGGCATGGAAAGAAGGGAAAGCAAGTTCAAATTCCTGAGGAAGAGTAATGTAGCTCTTTTGGCTATAATTGTTAAAGATGTTGTCACCATAAAAGAGAAGCCTACTTCTCTGTGTAGAGCATGAAGAACTACTCCTTTAGGTCAGAACCCAACCTACTTAAGATTCATGAGAGTAATAATATGAATTATTTGACAGTAAGAAGACAGAAGAGGGGATCAGGAGTTCTCTTTTCACCACAGTCAGCATGAAGGGGCCGTGACAACTGTGCTATGAGGCCAGACTGCACCCTCACCTGTGCTTAACATGTGAGAGCAGACGACATCTTCTCCTGTGCTGTGAGGCCAGACTACATCTTCTCCTGTGCTTGGCTGTGCTGTGAGGCCAGACTACATCTTCTCCTGTGCTTGGCTGTGCTGTGAGGCCAGACTACACCTCCTGTGCTTAACTGTTCTACAAGGGCAGACTACACCCTCAACTGGTGGGAGAAGTTGGTAGCACTACATAGGGGGTATTTATTTGGACATCATGAAAAGTGCAAAGGTGAAACCTAAGTTGCAGTGGAGGGAGGTCATGGGGCCTCTGCCAAGGAAAGGGTGGCTCTGAACAAATCCGAGCCACAGGAGAGATTTCAGGCAGCACATGTGGAGGGTTGAGATACCATAGTCTCTTGAAATCCATGTGATGTTGACGTGAGTCCCAGATACTGGGAAGGAACTGCAGGATTTGGTGCATTCCCTGCCAGTTTGGGGACTTGTTGTGGTCCAGGGTGTTCTATAGGTATATTTAACCTCTGACACTATATTTTGGAAATATATAACTGGTATTTTGATTTTATAGCACTCACAGTTAAGAAACTGCCTAGAGTTATGGATGCAACTTTGTACTTTTGAAGAGTTTGGGGGCTTTTAAAGTTGAAAAGAATGAAAGCATTTTTTCATCTCGAGATGTTCACAGAGCCTATGGGAGTCAAGGTTGGAATGTGATGGTTTGAATGCAACATGTTCTCCATAGGCTCATGTTTTTGAATGCTTAACTCTCATCTGCTGATTCTGTTCAGGAAGGTTGTGGAACCTTCTAAAGCATGTCCTTGCTGAGAAAAGTGTGTCACTAGGAGCAGGCGTTGAGGTTTTTCTTTATGTCTTTATTATTATTATTAACAAGATGCTTCATGTGTATATATTATGTGATTGTACCCTCTTTTCCTTTTTCCCTGCCCCTGTTCCATTGGAGACACTCCTTGGTGGGGTTGCAGGTATACCCCATGTGGTTGTAGTTTCTGCCTTGTGGCAGCAGCAGTCAGTTATTTGTGCGGAGGGAATGCCTCTGGGCATGATGTCTCAACCTGTGGCTCTTACAATTTTTCTGCCTCTGAGCCATGGAGGATGAGTTTTAAGTCTGCTTCAGTGAGGAGCTCTTAGGAGCCTCTGGATCTCTGCTTTGGTAGGTTTTGAGTGTCCTCCGGGTCTGTCTCCTTCACCCTGGTGCTGATTGTCAGGTTCACCATGGAAGCAGCCCTCTTGCTCTGGGCCCCACTTCTTCTGTGGTTTCAGCTGTGGCTTGGCTGAAGTGCGAGGGGGTTGTTCATCTCCTCCTGTCTTGCTACGTCTGAACAAGAGCAGATTCTCCAGGGGAGAGTGGCGTCAGCAGGGATTGAATGGAATAAGCATTAGTTAGATGTCCTTCACTTGGCTCTACTCCCTGTGTGCTGACTCTGGCAATTCCCACTTCGCTGCGACATGCCTTCCCCACGATAAAGAAGCCTCTCCCCATGATTAAACTTCCCCTAAAACTATATGCCAGCCTAACCTCTCTCTTTCTTTAATTTTCTCTGGTCAGGCAATTGTATGGAGAAATAAGAAAGCAACTGGTACAATGGATGATATATTTTTTCAACATAGTCATTAAATATGCACATAAATCCCCACATATACTCAGCAACATTTTTTAAGCCAGTATAGCAACTGGGGTCACACGTTGCATAGTAATGTTTCTGCAAGACACATTTGTTGGGACACAAGTTAATCATGGAATATGATTGACAGGTAAAGTATAAAATTAAGGTGTTTTAGGCATTTCAAAAGTGAAGTTCAGATATGGCAAAATATAGGATCCCCCTAGTGTTTAAAAATGCATGACAAAATGTATTCCAAATTCAAAATTGGCCTTGGGATAGTAGTGGATATTCAAGCACAGCGATTGTGGTGAAAGAGTGAAATGTCCTTATGCTTAGAGCCAAACGGCTAATGAGGCTGAAAGTATATAGCTACTTAACTTTTGTGTTTTACAAACACTTTTGCTTTGGGGCTTATATAAGGATTGAAGAAATATATAGATAAGTGAAAAGGCATTTTCATGCAGTTTTTTTTTTCTTGTGACTATAAGCAAAAGTACACTTTTAAAATTAAATTAAAATAGTGCCCAGGAGCATATTCCTTCATGCCTCTACTCTAAAATCACTGGCTCTGTGTAAGTCTTTGTCACTGTAAAGAAATTACTATTTTGCTTTTGTAATCCATTCTGAAATGAAATATTTGATCACTCACTTCCAAAAACAGGAGCACATATCTGTTTTACATGTTTATCTGTGTTTTGGGGGTGTGTATGTGTGTGTGTGTTTGTGTGTAGGCCACAGGTCAATATCAACTTATTAATTGAGTCTAAATTATTACTGAACCTAGAGCTCACAAATTCTTTTAGCCTAGCTAGAATTTTTGCCCTATTGTTTCTCCAGCTTTTGGTTCTTCAATGTTGTGGCCGTTAGTGCTTAAAACTGGTGTTGGAGGTTTGAATTCAGGTCCTCATGTATCAACTGCTTTATGAAGTGAGCCACTTTCCCCCTCCCAGAAACACATGCATCCATCTGGAATTAAGGAAACTAAAATATATGCTTATAAATGTGCTATTTTTCTTATCTCTGTCAATCTTTTTATTCAAAACTCAATAAAAACAGAATTAAAATTTACTTAAATATCTTATTTGTTCCTTAGTTCAAGCAAATTCTCTTGCCTTGATGGGATGATTTTTTTTTTTTAACCATTTTTCTATCTTCAACACAGAGAACTTAGATTTTTCTGCTTTTTAATATTGACACAATGCATAGACACAATTTAGAATTATTATTGTTCCATAATCTTGCCACTGGTTAATCTCAAGAGCAATCCTCTGGATAATTTTGTAATGTATTACATATGTTAACATATTTCATGAGGGTAGGAACAGACCACAGAAATAGTCATACCACCTGCTTGGCAGGACTTTACAACTTCCCAGCTGTCTGTCTGGAGTTTCTGACTAAAATTTCCATAAATCAACCAACAATGGAACTAGGCTCAGTTAGAGGGTAAATATATCATATGTATGTTTTAAAAATCAGGGGACTTGGTTATTCTGGTCCTAATACTCTATCAAACAAAGATAAGGGATATTTTATTTTAGGTAAATCATAGATCTTAAGTATAATTAGCTACAATTTATTATAATAGATCATGCTTAATAAGAAGGTATTCATATTGTCAATTATATTTATTTAGTGGTGCCACATTTACCAAACAAGCATATGAGGGTGTTAGTGTAATTTTAATTTTAATGAGCAATACTTTAAATAAAATTGTGTATGACTGGGAGCCTAGGAAGATTGTCCAGGAGACAAAGCACTTGTGGAAGTATGAAGACCTGAATTTGGATCCCTGGAACCTACATAAATCTAGACACTTTGCAGGAATATCTGTAATCCCAGTACTCCTATTGGAAGGGCAGCAGAGACAGGAGGATAGATAAAAAGCTTAGGAAAGAGTCAGCATGGCCAATGGAGCAGTGGACAGCAAAATCCAGCATCAATGATGTGGAAGTTGAGATTCCAGTATTTTGTTCAGCAAAACCTATGCTGTTTATTTCATAGTCACTGTGGTATTTGAAAAGATCTGTACTCTATACACACTCATGCAATGAATATTAATTAAACAATTATTATGAGTTAAGCTCTGATTTAGGCATCAGACATATTTTTTTCAAAAAAATCAATAAAAGTTCTGAAAGAAATTATGTTCTATTGAGAAGGCAAACAGTTTAAAAATAGGAATTAATGCATTAAATACTTACAGTAATAAATGCTGTAAAATACATGAAGCAAAAAAAAAAAAGCCTACGAAAAGAGTAGTTGAATTATAAATTGTAAAGTGAGGAAGGAAAAGATTTCTTTCAGGTTATATCTGCATAAATCTCCAAAAGTTCATTATATACCTGAGATAAAATAATGAAACCAGAAGAACTTAATTGTTATATTTTGAAGCATGTACCTGAACACAGGTGTACTGGAGGTTCATCAGGAAAACCCACCCATGTTAATTCATAAGGGAAGAGTGACTTTGATATTTATTTTTAATATGGCATACAGAATTGGAAGAATGTAGTAAATTTAGTATTTTGATACAAGATAAGAAAAGGAAACACATTAGTATGTGTGTGAAATTTTATGTTTTCTGACCATCTTTTGGGAAGAGAATTTTTAAAGAGGTTAATTAGTTGTGGTAATAGAACATGAAGGGGCCATAATTTGAAATGATTATGTATATATACACATATATATTACACAGAATATATTTATACACACACACACACACATATATATATGTATATATATATATATATATATATACACATATAATACATAGAATATAAGCATGCATATACATATAGGACAGAGAACAATATATAGATATAGATAAATAGATATAGCTATAGATAGATATGTATGTTATTTTAGCTTATGGCCCCTACTTGAGCCATGCAATATACTATATCTACATTTATATTATATAAAATAATTTCTTAGCTTCAGAGTATGAAATTGCAGACATCATAACAAAATGTAAAAGTACAACAGATCTTTATTCACACACATTATCTTTAACTGAAAACATTGCAGCCACATTGAAGAGCTCTTCACTATCTTTCTTCATCTCACTATTTTATTTTATCTCTAAGAATAATTCACCCAAGACTTTGGCAAAGTCATCCTCAAAAACATGTTTTGTAGTCCTTCCCTCTCTGTACTCTAATTGTTAATGTGCTAATGTCTTTAAAGCACCAATGATCCAAACTAATTTCATGCACACATTAAAAAATGGATCTAGATTTAACATGAAAATTGCTTGAATTTTGGGATACAAATGCTAGAACACAGAATAATGCAACAGTTGTAGAAGCAGCTATGCATTTAACAAAAATGAACTATATAATTTTCCCAATGCAGTATTTTGACTTCTTAGTGCTGACCTAAATGGAGTTAAATCAGAAGCTAATTGCACTGCTGTTTGATAGCCTTGAAGTTGTGTGGGTCATCCTCCATGATCACTAAGTGATGAATGGACGCAAAACACGTTTCATCCCCCTAAGAGAGTATTGGTCAGCCTTGAAGGAGACATCAAGCATGTGATGACCTAGAGGCTCTCTCAGCACAGACATTTGAGTACTGTATGAGCTTATTTTATGAGCGTGGAAAACTCATAAAAGCAAAAACAAACAAACAATAAAAGCAAAAAAAGTCAATTGTGTGGTTGTGGGGAATTGAGGAAAAGTGAGCTGTGAATCAATAGATCTAAAATTTTAATTGCACATGATGAAATTTCTAGTGGTCTGCTGTACAACACTGTGCTAGACCACAACTAACCATGTTGCATTCTACAAGTCAGAATCTGTCCATGATGTTGTCTGATGCAGGGCGTCCTCACCCGAATAGAGAATTCAGGAAATCAGCACCAGGTGATCCCAACGCCTACAGAGAGTGAAGCTCTGCGGTGAGAAGTGTGGACACCAACCGTGTGACCTTCGGTGAGAAGTGTGAACACCAACCGTGACCTGCAGTGAGAAGCGTGAACACAGACCGTGAGCGCATTGGAGGGTTACGAAGGGACACACAGGAAAGCGCATTTATATTACCTTCATTTAAAAGCACATACAGGGCTGGAGAGATGGCTTAGCGGTTAAGCGCTTGCCTGTGAAGCCTAAGGACCCCGGTTCGAGGCTCAGTTCCCCAGGGCCCACGTTAGCCAGATGCACAAGGGGGCGCACGCGTCTGGAGTTCGTTTGCAGAGGCTGGAAGCCCTGGCGCGCCCATTCTCTCTCTCTCCCTCTATCTGTCCTTCTCTCTGTGTCTGTTGCTCTCAAATAAATAAATAAATAAAAGTTAAAAAAAAAGCACATACAGAACTATGAATTAGTTTATATTCATTTAAAGGTCTACCTTATTTTAACGTCAGGGAGGCTTAATTCTTCTGTTATCCGTTCTTCTTTGGCACTTTTATTCAAGGTAAGACATTTAAAGAAGAACACTGTGATGAGTGCTTACTCTTTGCCGTGCAATCTGGACTCTCCTTTAAAAATTTTTTTGTTGTTCATTTTTATTCATTTATTTGAGAGCGACAGACAGAGAAAGAGGCAGATAGGAGAGAGAGAATGGGCGCACCAGAGCTTCCAGCCTCTGCAAACGAACTCCAGACCCTTGCGCCCCCTTGTGCATCTAGCTAACGTGGGTCCTGGGGAACCAAGCCTCGAACTGGGATCCTTAGGCTTCAGGCAAGCGCTTAACCGCTAAGCCATCTCTCCAACCCTAGACTGGCATTTTAATTGTCTCAATCCTTGGCCTATTATGTGTACTAAAACTTGCCTCCAACAGGCTTTTATTATAGTGAGATAAAAATAAAATAGGGGCTGGAGAGATGGCTTAGCAGCTAACGCTTGCCTATGAAGCCTAAGGACCCTGGTTCAAGGCTTGATTCCCCAGGATCCATGTAAGCCCGAAGCACAAGGTGGCGCATACATCTGGAGTTTGTTTGCAGTGGCTGGAGGCCCTGGTGCACCCATTCTCTCTCTCTCTCTCTGTCTGCCTCTTTGTCTGTCTGTTGCTTTCAAATAAATAAATAAAAATAAACAAAAAAATAAATAATAAATAAAATAGAACTTAGCACAGTAGATGTGTAAATTACATTGTAAATAGGTGTAAGCATTACTCTGAGAAAAGTTCAATATGAAATATATTAATGTAGCTTTGGGTGCAAAAGCATATGTAGAGTTCCCATTGTAAGTCGAAATGAAAGCTTTAGAAAATACTGATTCAGTGAGCTGGAGAGATAGCTCAACAACTAAGGTGCTTGTCTGCAAAGTCTAAGGGCTTGGTTTTGATTCCCCAGTACCCATGTAAATCCATATGCACAAGGTGGTACACACACCCTTAGTTCTGTTGCAGTGACTAGAGGCCCTGGTATGCCCATACTCTTTCTATCTCTCTCCCTCCCCTTTCTCCCTCTCTCCCTCTCTTTCTCTCTTATGTAAATAGATAAACAAAATATTTCAATAAGAAAGAGTAATCTAGAAGACCATCTGACATTTTCATTGAATAGTTATAGAGTATCAACTTAAAAAGTATAGACAAATTTCTTATGGAAGAATGTTCATGGACATGATGACAGAAAATATAAAGCAGGCATGGAGAGATGGCTTAGTGGTTAAGCACTTGCCTGTGAAGCTTAAGAACCCCCGTTCAAGGCTCGATTCCCCAGGACCCACGTTAGCCCGCCCATTCTCTTTCTCTCTCTCTCTCTATCCCTCTCTCTCTGTTGCTTTCAAATAAATAAATAAGAATAATAAAAAAAAAAGAAAATATAAAGCATGTACCTGAGCGCTTACTGCTAGTCATGAGGATAAACGTTAATTATGGCAGAGGAGAGAAATATATACAAAGAACTGTGAAAAACCTCATAAAAAATGGAAGATGTCATTAATATTAGCAAAACACTGAAAAATGTAAAATTTCAAATATATATCTTAATGTCTTTTCATGACAAAAATATACTGTACAAATAAAGTGGATATATTAAATATAGCTGTCAGCATAGTTGGTTTCCTTGAGTTATTTCTACTACATCTATGAATATTTATTTTTAATTTTTTACCACTTAGAAAGCCTATTTTTGAACTTTCCATAAATAGGATCAAACAGTAGGTTTTCTTTCATTCCTGGCTTCTTTGAATATTTTCAAAGGAATATTTTTAATATCACAGAATATTTTCATGTGTCTACATTTCTGAGTTCATCCTCTATTTGCTCAGCTTTTAATTCTAGTATTATTATTTTTATACATTCTCTCTTGATGGATATTTGCATTTGTGTTAGACACAGGTTTGAGAAATTATGAATATAGAAGCTTAGAATATCACTGTATTTTGTTTTATTAATTTTATACATTTATTCTGTGGGGTACATAGGAAAAACATTGTAGGTCATAATATATGTACATATATGTGTATAAGCATATATACATATATTAGAGCCTTTCAAAAGTTATATAACTTCATTGTAAAATTTTATAAACTAAAAGATCTAGGTAAATATTCTATTCATACTATGTCATAATAATTTATCTGTCTTTCAGACATTTAATCATTCTTATACATGAGTTTATACCTTCTAATGATCATGTTTATGATATTTCTCTTTTGAAACATTTGTAGAAAACTTTCAATTATTTACTAATATGATGAATTTGGGTCTATTATTTTGTAATTGGTTTTCTATTTGTTCCAAATATTCTTTGATAACTTAATTTTTGGATATCTATACCTATATTTAGATGTAGATAAAATATTTTGGAAAAAATATATTATATATCTATATATCATCTCTCTCTCTCTCTTTATATATGTACATATAATGTTGCAGTCAGCCTAGATTTTATGATATAAAATACCCAACCCAGAGTAGCGTGTGGGAGGAAAGGGTTTATTTTTCACTTTTAGGCTTGAGGGGAAGCTCCATCATGGTAAGGAAAAACAGTTGCATAAGAAGATAGTGGACATCACCTCCTGTCCAACATAAGGTAGATTAATAGCAACAGGGGAGTGTACCAAACACTGGCAAGGAGAAGCTGGCTATCACAGCTATAAGCCTGCCCACAACAATACACTGCCCCCAGGTGGTTCCAGTTACCAAACTTCCAGCAGCTGGGGACCTAGCATTCAGAACACATCAGCTTATGGAGGGACTCCTGAATCTATCTATCTATGTATCTATCTATCTATCTGTCGATCTATCTATATGTGTGTGTGTTTTTAGATATTCAAAATATTTATTTTTATTTATCATAATTTAAAATATACATGTATACTTTCATAATTTATATAAGGGCTTTTCATTTATATATTTCCATTCAACTTCTATTCTAGTGATGTTTTCTTATAATTTCCCTTTTTGGAGTCACTGTACAGTGAATTATTTCCACAAACATGAGCTGTGTGACAGTTATGAATATAGTATTAAAATATTTTGCCTTTTTCCAATATCTGAGCATCCTTTTTAGTATTGTGTAAAATAGTAATATTGTACCACATAAAAGTAATAAATTTATTGGTTATAATATGAATTACAGCTAAATTTTTATTCAAAATCCATGAAGCATATAAACTAATATGCATTAACAGTGTATTGAGTTGGATATAGGTTAAGACAAGACTAGAATTACTTTTAAGAGACCAAATAGAGCAAGAGACATAGAAAAAAAATGTATTCTGTCAACATTTCCTCATACTCAACTCTTAATTATTTAGATAGCTAAATATAAGGATATGTAAGAGATTGATCAGAGCATATTTTCATTAGGTGAGCAGAGCCTAGGGAAAAAGGGAGGTAGGAAATACTCCCATGGGAAGGATGTGTGAAGAAATGGAGAAAGGGACTTTGAACTTAACTTCTTAGTGTCAGTGTCTTAGAGACTAACAATGCTGTATCTGTGAGTCCATCTAACCCTCCATGGCCTCCTCTCGGCACTGTTCTGGCATTGGGTAAGGATCTGGAAATGGATCCCACTCATAGATTTGGGATTCTCGGATCCTGGTCATCCTGAAGAAAATGCCATCCTACCTGTGGATGTAGGAA
Organism: Jaculus jaculus; assembly: GCF_020740685.1. Taxonomy (NCBI): domain Eukaryota; kingdom Metazoa; phylum Chordata; class Mammalia; order Rodentia; family Dipodidae; genus Jaculus; species Jaculus jaculus. Next base: position 77,746,378 of record NC_059115.1, read on the forward strand.
CACAGGACTCAACTGAAAATATACATAGTTGCATCTGGCACTTACTCAGTTAAGTCTTTTTTATTAGAGAACATGACTCACTCTAATCAGCTTGGAGGAAAGGACAAATGCTTTCAAAAGAAATGCTGTTTCCACTGATATCGTGTCTGAAAAGCCTATAGTGATATACTCATGTATGACTGCAGATATTAGCAAAAACCTACAGTAAATTTTCAATGTTAAGGATCAGCTAATTAAGGACATATAAATTATACCAGAAAAAAAAAAAAAAAGGAGTGGTGGCAACTAAAAAGAAAAACACATGATAAGTGAAAGTACAGAAGTTCTGAGAATAAATAAGAACTCTATAAATGAACTCAATGAGAATCTTATTATGGGCATAGAAATAGATTAGACAAAGAAGAATAAGTTTGCTATTAGTTAGCCAAGTTCAAAAACAAAGATTTAAGAAAGTGGAGACTCAAAGATAAACCCAAACGAGGTTGAGATATGTAATGTTGATGGCAGTAGATTTACAACAAATCTTAAGTGGATAAAAAGGATTTAAACTAATGATACAATAATAGTTTTTGTTCTCTTAATGTAACATTAAAATGAAGCCATAGGAAACATCATGTGAATGATTATGGAAACACTTTTGTTCATGAAGAAAATCAGGAAACATATTTCTCTGAAATCAATAGAGAGCTCCATATTTTGTGGAACCATGAGCAACACACTTCCAGCATCAATTTTCACGAAATATGTAATTTACAGGTGTGGTGATGCACACCCTTAATTACAGCCCTCAGGAGGCAGAAGTAGCAGGATTGTTGTGAGTTTGAGGCCAGCCTGAGATTACAGAGTAAATTACAGGTCAGCCTGAGCTAGAGCAAGATCCTACCTCACAAAAAAAAAAAAAAAAGAAGTAATTTTATTTTTCTTAGGCTGGTATAAAATATAAAACTATTCATTGCTATTTTCTCCATCTTTACTTTAAACACCCAAGATTGAAAAGTTCTGATGAAAAGCAAAGATTTTGGGAAAGGGACTAAGGAATGCAGGGCTCACTGCCAAATCAGTGCCTATTTCCTAAATTCTTGTGGTCCCTTAAAAGGTCCTATCCAATCAAGCCAGAATACAGACATTTTCAATGAAGCTTGTAACCTTAGGTTCCATTTATCTGCAGAGCAGGCATCCCCAGTGCTCTAAAGAATTCCCACTACGCAGTCATTGGACATTGACTATTTTCTGAATTGAGTTTTATTATGAGCAAAGTTTTAAAATTATGATAAAGTGAGATTTATGGTTTCATCTTCTTTTGTGAAAGAGACTTATAGGCCCTGTCTAAAAATATCTTGGCATATCAACAAATGGAAAAATTCTTATTGTTTTTTCCTAGAAATTTCATAATTGTAGATTTGAAATTTAGATTTGGTATCAACCTCTAACTAGCTTGTATACATCTTGTGAAGTCAGTCTCCATGTTTTCTACATAGATGATCAGATTTTCAACTCTCTTGCATCTCAGGTAACCTTTGTAAGAAATTATTGACCCTGCACAGATGTTTGTTTCTGGATTCTGCTCCACTTACCAAATTGCTTATCATCATAGACACATTATAGAACCTTAACAACTCTTAAAGCATTTTATATATTTATTTGCAAGCAGTGAGAGAGAGAGAGAGAGAGAATTGGCTTACCAGCTTTTCCAGCCACTGCATACAAACTCCACGTACGTGTGCTCTGGTGCGCTTGGCTTTATGTGGGTGCTGGATCATTAAACTTTTCAGACAAGTGCCTTAACTGCTGAGCCATTTCTTCAGCTGCCTTAGTAATATTTAGCTTAATTAATATAAACTGCCTTCTTACAGTGTAATTGTACTGACTGTGTGCATCCTCAAAGTTGTTTAAATTATTTGAATCTTCTAAATTTTTATATAAATTCAATACAAGTTAAATCGTTTAATATTGCCATAAATAGGGGAATAGCTGACAATGTTGAATGTCCCATTGTACCTTTTTCATGTCTATGTGTGGGCATGTATGCACGCACGGGCAGTTGCTCTGTGAACACATGTGTCCAGGTCTTCCTTTGATGCTTGCCACTATACTGACTAAAGCTAGTCTCTTACTTGAACCTTGAACTGGCCACTGATTTGGCTAGTGTAGGCAGCCAGTGTGCCCCAGAAATACCATACTTTTACATTCTGCCTGCTGGAATTGCACATGGGCTATCATGCCCACCTAGCAGTTAAGTGAGTTCTGGGTACCCAAATACCAACTCTTATGCTGAAGCAAGTGCTTCATCTGTTCAGCCATCTCCCAAGGTCTTCTTAGTTATACGTTTAATTGAAAAAGGAAAATTTTTGATAGTTGTATTAGATTTTTAAGGTTTCCGATTTTACCACAATTGTATTTTTATTTTTAGCCCTTGCTTCCATCTAATTAAGGTACTTTTAAAACAGCATTTTGGGGGATGGGAAAATGGCATAGCGATTAAGGTGTTTGCCTGTGAAGCCTAAGGACCCTGGATCAATTCCCTAGGACCCATGTAAACCAGATGCACAAGGGGGCACATGCGTCTGGAGTTCATTTGCAGTGGCTGGAGGCCCTGGCACACCCATTCTCTCTTTCTTTCTGCCTCTTCCTCTCTCTCTCTTTCTCTCTCTAATAAATAAAAGAAAATATTAAGAACAGCTTTTTTTCTTCTTCTTCTTTTTTTTTTTTTTTTTGGTTTTTTCGAGGTAGGGTCTTACTCTAGCCCAGGCTGACCTGGAATTCACTATGGAGTCTCAGGGTGGCCTCGAACTCATGGTGATCCTCCTACCTCTGCCTCCCGAGTGCTGGCTTTAAAGGTGTGTGCCGCCATGCCCGGCAAAACAGTACTTTTTGCTTATGTTCTTTGTTTCATATCTTTGTTTTCAATATAGTGTAATCCTTTGCTATCCAGAGGATTTAGTTATAGAAACGTTATGGCTACAAGGATACCAGGATGAACAAAATAATTTATATAAAAATGGTATAGTATTTGCATGTAACACACTCTGCTATACTTTAAATGCAGCTGAGTGTTATTCAGAACATCCACTACAGTGTGAAAGTTACCTAAATACGTTGCACACTATATTGCTTATGGAATAAGAACAAGAAAAAAATTGTCCATAGCTTCAACACACATAAAGTTTATTTGAATATTTTTGCTACATGGTTAATGAAGCCTGCATTTGCAGAGCACAAATATACAAAGGGCTGACTACTCTTTACAAATGATGACACTGCTGATATCTACCATCATCAAATATACAAAGGGCTGACTACGCTTTACAAATGATGACACTGTAGATATCTACCATCATCAAATATACAAAGGGCTGACTACGCTTTACAAATGATGACACTGCAGATATCTACCATCATCAAACATATTTGGTACAAATCTACTTTTCTACCAAATTTTGAATATAAGTGAAATCTACTGTGAAATACTTACACGTGGTAAATTATTTTCCATTGCTTTTTGCTTTCTTTATGATTAACTTCCTATTGTCTTGTCTCTGAGTAAGATGTGTATCTCCAACACCCTTAAGCGATTTGATACTGTGTTGCTTCCACTGTCTAGCTAAAAATATTCAATATTATTCAATATTCAGTTCAATAAATATTACCAAACTATTGATATCCATATAAATAATGGTATCTATTCATTTACTTATCTACTTATGCATATAGTTCCTATAGGTGTAAATGACTATATTATGCAAATATAGTGTATGTATAGGTTAGTACATATACAAATATGCATATAACTAATAAGATATCAGAAATAATATAAAATATGTATAGTTTACATTTATATTAGTTACTTTTCTTATTGCTGTGAAAAATACTTCACAGAAGCAGATTAGGGAGGAAACTTTTATCTTGGCACACAGTTTAGGAGAAAATACAGCCCACCATAGCAGGATAGAGAATGTGAGATTAACCACCACAGTATGTATGCACAGGAAATATATATGTTTTTTAATTCCATATAATTGTCAGAGCATGATGCTTCATCTTTAGAAATATCATAAAGTATTTTAATAAAATTATGAATGTAAATTTAGAATTGCCTAGTTAAACAAAATTTAAATATTAAAAATAAAAAAAAGAACATTGGGTTATAAATTGTGAAATTCATTAATTGCAAAAATTAGATGAAAAATGAGTACAGCATGATCTATATTTTCTGATAGATGGTTTCACTTAGCATACATTGGTTATAAACTATTAATGTAGAGAGCATTGTTCAAGTAAAAGAAAAACTAAATTACTTTTTATCCGCTGAAATTAAAATATCTAACCAAGAGGGTGTTCTCATAACCTGGAAATACTTTTAATAATCTCATACCTAAATTTCTCATTTTAGTCTTCTCAAATCATAATTCTTCCTACCAGATTCTTTCTTCAATCTGCTTAAGTTTATGATTAAAGAAATTACCTCTTTCTGGAGATCCTAAATCATATGAAAGTAGGTTGTTTATCTCTCTCGTGAATCTGTCAATTGTTCCTGCTGCACCTCAGACCCTGTCCATCTGGGATATAGACAACCAAGCACCAAACACCAGACCCATCCTGACTGAAACCGACCCAGTCCGGGCAGGACGGAGACTGGGATGCGCAGGTTCTCCGGGTTGGTTTCAGGTCAGCTTTACCAGCAAAGCAGGATACGGCAGCATGTTTGGCGGCTCCAGCTGTGAAGAAGACTGAGGGAAGTGCGTTACTGGAGGAGAAAACGTTCAAGGCCAGCCTGGGTTGCATAGCCAGTCCTCATCTACAAATAAATCAGTAAACAAATAAATACATAATCTTAGTTAAAACAGACCGAGGACATGTTATCAAAGAATGGTTCTCAGCCACACTGTGTTCTTTTTTTTTTTTTAATGAAACTATACTTCCACAGTTATAGATGGTATACAGCCAATTTTATTGCAGGCAAATTTCATGGTATATAATGAAATAATCTATCCTCAAGGCTATCTTTTTACATTAAGAGAGTAGACATTGTAACTCTACTTTGAGGCTAACCCATAAATGTGAGGAGAAAGTGATTAAGCATGTTGTAATATGTTACAGGTCAGGATGGTTTCAGTATCCTTTGAAAACAGTGAGTGCTATATTAAATTTGAATATATTTGCTGAGAACACTGCATATTTGGAACTTTCAATTATTACAATTTTACATTTTAAATCGATGTTGCTAAAGTCATCCATTAGGAGGTGAAGCATAATTGGTCAAAAAGAAGTTTTAAGATTTAGAAATATATACAAACTAACTTTACTGAACAAAATAATCAACCATTGCTCTATCTTTTACAAAGTCCAATATACATTTAGAATGTATCAAAAGACAGTCCGTATGTGAATCAATACTTTAACTAAACTGAATGGATAGCCTACTCTAAGAACCTATTGATACAATCCTTCTTTTCTTTCCTGAAAAGATTGGTTGTTTGCTGAGTCTAATTTAATTAAATAATTGGCCATTACATGGATAGTGCTCACTCTTATCATTAACAATTAACAAGTTAATTATAGATTTGTCACTGTAGTCCTCATTTCAGTGTTGTCCTAACTATTGCTGGACAGATGCTTTAATACTTTAAACAAAAAAAAAAAAAAAGAAGAAGAAGCATAATCTTTAGGACAGTGTTTCTGAGCAAACAGTATCTTGTGAGTTAGTTTAACACTTACAAATAACACTTATAAATATAAAGGATAGGGATTCATTATTTTGCCATTTTACCAAAACAAACAATGTTATTCTGTCTTCACTTTCTGCGGAAACTCTTTGGACTGCTGGGCAGCATACCTTTGGTATTGCTGATGATTATGTAACATGTGCAGACTGGACCTTGTCTTTCTTGTTTCAGATAGATTGCTATAACAGGAATTGAGATGCTAGGAAAATTTTTTTGTAAAGGGGAAATGAGGACAACATTTGGCAGCTGAGATAAACATGGTGTTTGCTTACAAATAGCTAAAAACAAATGCTGGTGGGAATGTACAAAAATGACAGGCATGACACATTCTTAAGGAGGATAACTAGTAGGCAAAAGAGAAAATAAAGCAGATAATAATAACTTCATTCTTCCCCTTCAGGGAAGACAGATGGTAGATAGCAATTGATATTTAAAATCTACAGATGAGAACATCATCCCACTTTCCTGGGTGGGGTTTCTACTGCCCTATGCAGTTAGCCTCATGGTACTTCTTTTCCACTCAAGCAGGAAGCGATGTGTATGACTGTCCTGTGTTCCTTGTTTTGTATCTTCTTGGGGAGAATTTTACTTATATAAAATTTTCTAATTAGGATTGGAGAAATTGCTTAGTGGTTAAGGTACTTGTCTATGAAGCCTAAAGACCCAGGTTCAATCCCTGAGGACCTACATGAGCCAGATGTAAAAGTTGGCATGTGCATCTGGAATTCATTTTCAGAGGCCAGAGGTCCTGGTGTGCTCATTCTCTATCCCTCTCTCTCAAATCAGTTAAATAAATAAAAAATAACATTAAAAACTAAATTCTCCAGTAAGGCAATATTTTAAACTTCATTTAAAGTACACAAGTTTTCTAACATGAAACTCTTACTGACATACTTGAGAGTAAAAGTTGCAATACGCTTAGATATACACATGGATTGAAGGATAAACAGAGTTGCTAGTTGAATCTGTAAAGCCTGTTTATCTTATTTTTATGTCCTATGACTCAAAATAGAACAGACACAATTAGTTTAGTTCAGGGAAAAAATAAGTAATTTTAAAAAAGGAATTCTATTATATTTTTCTGATATTTTTATATAAAAATCATAGACCACAGATGGTTCCAGTCCCAGTATTCTGTCCCTCTATTTACTATCCCCAACTCTTAAGCTCTCAGCCTTCCTCCACACTAATGTTACCTTTCTCGCTTCCTGGCCTTGACTACAGACTTTCACTCCAACTTATATATAAGTCAAAACAATGAAATACAAGTACCAAGACAGCCAATGAGGCAAGATGTGCTAAACAGTGAGATAATAGCATAAATGTTAAGGGGGTAACTGATTGCTCTCTGACTGGACTGAATACTGAAATAATAATTTAATATCCAATAAAAATCAAACTATTTGTTTGTTTAAGACATTATCTCATGTGTTCTTGGTGGGCTTTGAAATTGCTATATAGCCAAGGATAAATATGTGATCTTCCTAAGTGTACTTACGATGATGAGATTTGAGACATGCATCATTATGGCTGAATTACACATTGCTGAAGATCAAAATAAAATTTTGCACATGCTAAGTAAGTGTGCTTTTAAATGAGCTGCATATCCTATTCTCAATTGTGTGTTTTATGCATAATTATATATATCATATACAATTATATACATATATACAATTTTTAACCAAGCATAATATATTGAGATAGTATTTTTCAATGAATGAGATGTTATATTTTCCTAAAGAAAGGTGATGTTTTGAATATTTTATTATTAATTTGGTAGGTAAAATGGTAATGTATTTATATTTACCAGCAAAACATTTATATATTTTTTATCTATTTCTTGAAAACAATTCTATTGAAATTCCATAATATCCCAATGAAAATCTAGTTCATTCAAGGTTAATGAATAGGGAGAAAACATAGCTATCTGTAATCATGTAATACTTCCCAGATCTGTATAAGCAATTATCAAATTTCAAAGTCTTTTTAAACCTCTGGGGTTGTAAAAGGATCTATTCACTAATTAATGATCTAAAATACTAGACATTTGTTTACACACTAATTGCAATGATACAGAGTAAGAGGAAGGAACTTGCTATTTATTTAGGAAAGGAATATTAAAACCTAACAGTTTGTTGTTTTTTTTTGTTTTGTTTTGCCCTGGTCTTGAGAATGTAGTGGTTAAAGTGATGTTAGGTATAGAATGGTAAATTCAAAACACTGGGAAAAAAAGAAAGGAGGTCTCCAGGCTGGGTATGAGAAAGCCAAGCTGACCAGCTAAAAGAAAGGACAGGGCTTTGGGCAGAACCCATAATGCCAGACTGGACAGGCCCCAAGATGACCCCCACAAGGCATCTCTGTGTATTACATCCTTGATTTTACTGTAATTCTCCCTTGAAAAGCTTGTAACTTGGTCCTGCTCTCTGTCATATATAGTCACTGAGAAAAACAGAATACGGGACCACTTCCCCGCTTGCAAATAAATCATCACATAGACACCTCTTAAGGACGGAGGATTGGGCCAGATCTACAGTTGTCCCTCAGTTCTGCCATTTTCAAGATAATCTTACTTCTCCAGCCAGAAAGCCTCATAAACCTCAATACAAATAAAATTCCTGGTCAACTCACTTCCTGGGAATGCTGTCTGTTGTAGAAAGGTTTTTAACTTGGTCTTTGACTTTTCAATGGACAGCCTGTGTTTAGATCCCTTCTCCCCCTCCTCACAAGGAAACTCACCATGAGAGAGCTCTTCTATTTTTTCTATATAAAAAACTTCCTTTCTTACGCAATAAGCCTCCTTCTCAAAACTTGTTTTCTTTCTGAACTGGAGTTTCTTCTTTAAATCTCGTTCATCCTGTATGTGACTTTCTGTGTCTGGCAATGGAGCTGTAGCTACTGAAGAGAGCTTTATGGATGGGTAATGTTCCTCAGGTACCAAAGGACAGAGGTCAGATCCCACCACTCTCAAAGAGGTTGGCTTCACTAAGAAATTATCAGTTTTCTTGGAAGTAAATATTCTACTTATGAAGAACTAATTTGTTTCTCCCCATTTTGCTGTCTAATCTAAGTCACAAATTTACTATCTCTTAAAATAATTACAAATTTGACAATTGTCAACAAGTCTCCTCCTGGGTAAAAGTAGATCAAGTAAACTTGAACTATTCTATAATGTATCTTATTTCACCCATCATAATTTGAACTTTTCTCTGAAATGACACTGCTATTTCTCTTCCATGTGTCCTTCTCTCTTTACAGGACTAGCAACAGCTGTGTATCTGCTCTCCCAGATACATCCTTATCTAAATGAATCCAAAAGCAAATCAAGTCAGATTTGTGGAATATTGCTTACCAGGTCCCTATTTTACCCAAAATATGTTCAAAACTCTTAAAGTTCCTTGAGGATAATGAATCACTGAGAAATAAATTGTAGCATCACTCATTCACTCAACTACTCTTTCAAATATTTATGCCACAAAGTTTTCAAGATGCAAAGCATACAACAAATCTTATAAAAAATATGCTGTCTTCATTCTTCCACGTAGTAATTTTATGTTATAGAAATAGAAGTAGAGAATGCTAGTCAACCCTATAACCAGAACTAGTTCTAACTAGTTCTCTGGAGTGTCTATTAGACTAAAAGGTCAACATGATCCATGGGGATTTGTGAATTAACTTGGAAAATTGGAAAAAAAATTTTTTACAAATTAAACTGTAATATAAGCAGGTAAGGCAGAAGTTTAGGAAAAGAAATCCTTTGGCTGGAGAGCTGTGACCACGCCAGCTTTGAAGAGCACATTGTCATTCTGTTTCAGCACAGAGCAGATGCAGGGCTGGGAACATTTTGTGGGGTTTGGTGGGATTGGCCAAGGGCTGGGCTGGTGAATCTTGATGGTAATTTGGCTTGGTATCAATGAACCATATCTCTTGGCATACCTTTGAGAGTGCCTCTTAGACCATGGAAGTTCTGACCTAATCAATGGATTTAATTCCTTCATTGCTTTGTAATACATGACATTATTGGGTTGTGGTAAGAAGTATTTGGGGCCTTTAGAGAAAGTACATTTTTCTGGGGCGTGAGCAAGGGGCTACATCTTGCTTGCCTTTTTCCTGTGTTGTTCCTCTTGCTTTCTGGTTGGCAAGGAGGTGAACATCTCCCCTATACCACAAACTCCTTCCATTATTCCCAGATATATGAGGTCCCGGCAACCATGGATCCTCTATTAGTCATGACAAAAATACAAATTTGTGCCTTTAAACTGTTGTGTCAGGTGTTTTTTTTTTTTTTTCCAATTTCTATGTAAAAGTAACTAATCGAGATGTTCATAATACTACCTTTACATGTTAGTTTCATTCATGAATAAACACAGGGGTTGGAGTTAATAATAATTTAACTGGAATCAAGTTTTCACGCAGATACTAGAGTTATTCCAATCAAGGATAGCTTGTGTTTATCTTGGTCTTTCCATAACCAGCCATGGGTTATGTTCCTATGTGAATGGGCAGTATAGTGAAACATGTGCTGATGGTTTGGGATGTGGTTCAGTTGGTAGACAGAGCACTTACCAAACATGCAGGGAGCCCTGATTTCCATCTCCAATGTGACATAAAGTGGACGTGCTTATAGACACTTATAATCTCTCTACTCTACAGGTAGAGGCAGGAGTATCAGAAATTCAAGGTCATAAATGGCAAGCCCAAGTCAAACTAGGATGGCGGAAAACCTGCCTAATGAAAATAAATGTATATTGAAAGTTTCTAAAACATTGATGTCAACATGTCACTCTTTAAGATTTCTTAATTAGTCTTTATGTCTTTGAGCCAAGTAACTATTAACTATACATATATGTCCTCAAATTTTAGTCTAGAAAAGCTCAAATAGAAAATGAGAAGACAGAATAACTACTTAAGTATTATATCAAGAGAAATCTGCCCCTTGCAATACATATGTTCTTGCAATACATATGTGTCAAGCATCACATTTACTTGGTTTTCTTCACTTTCACTTTTGATTGACTTTTCCAGAGCATTTTTACCTGTTATCAAGATCTAACTCAATACATAATCATGAAAAATATCTCCTTCAAGATGTCAGGTGTCACAGGCAGTAAGACATATTTCTCTTCTGGAGAGAGCAAATTTTTAATGTACATAGGGTCACTACTTCATTCCTATATATTTATAGGTATGCCAGTTGCATTTCTTTCAGAATGAACACAATTTATAATTACAATTGGGAAGCTATCCAGTTATATACTGCAATATCATGGAGTCTGCAGGCGTCAATGGGGCGTGGGAGGGTGAGGTTGTTGAAAATAGGAAGAATGGGACAAACGTCTTTGAGGAGTTGCTTTTCCCCATATAGGTACCTTAACAGAGTCCCTAGACTATACAAATAACAGTCCTGAACAGGTTATCTTAACTTAAAACACAAATTAGTAAGGAAAGACTGAAACCTGTTTCCTATAATCTGTACAATATTTTTTCAAGCAGTTTATGATCTCAGAGAGCTCACAGTGTAAGAGGAAATTAACATCTATGTAATCTTCTAAGGAAGTGTTGCTGAGATCACTTTGTTTAAAAGGACAATTGCCTTTAAAGTTCTTCCTGTGAATATTGTGCCTATGCCCAGGAGGGAACTGTTAATTTTAACCTTTATTTTTAATGCAAATGAATGTCTTCATTCTTGCCATTGCCTATCTATTGCTGCAAGCAAGTTATTCATTGTCCAGATCTTTGAAGATTTTCTGTCTAATCGTGTAATTTTAAGATGTATGAATCCTTTCAATTTTCCCCTCTTTATCACAGTGAGTGGCACTGAAAATCTTGACACTAACTATGTAGCCAGAGGCCAAATGGAACCTTCAAGTAAGGCTTCCATGGAGAAAAGGACTGATACAATTTTTTAGAACATTATTTTGCTGCTATGACAACTGTATTCCAAAGAAGGTATGTGATCTGTTATGATTTTATGTTATATTTCTTTAGTTTTTTTCTCCTGTGATTTATAAAAACATTTTAAAAAGAGAAAAAAATGAGATAACATGTAATTATTTCATTGGCATGAATCTGTATTCTTGTGGCTTGGGAACACAGTTAAATGTGACAACAAAATTAACATGTTCTTTGTCCCACTCTGAAATAATTATTAAGATTTTTATTTCAAATATTTTGGTGGATGAAATTAATGTATTTAAATCTTAGATATGGAGAGAACATTCATTTCTAGCTAGAATCTGGCTACTACTACTAAGCTCAGTACATGAGATTAAGAGCTGACACATACATATAAATTTATTAATTAAAACTGGTCCTTAGCATTTTAGGAAATATATTAATTGTAATAAAAAGTATCCATGTCCTAAATCAGTGATCATCCTCCCCACCACATGCTTCCATCCATGGGATATTTCCTAGAACTTTCCTAGAAGATAGTTTACTGCTCCTTTTCAGAACCAAAGCATTGTAAACTTGAAACAACAAATATATTAAACTTAGCTTCAAATCAAACATTTTCCATAAATAAATGTGATAACATTAAAAGAGCAATTATTATACAAATTCTAGAATAAATGTGGCTCTTCAAAATGTACAATGCATAAGAATGAATTTACAATATTGGTCTATATTAATTTACACTTTCCTACAAATATGAATAATACCAGTGAAATAATAAGTGTGAATTTGTAAATTGGGTCTCAATATTTTAGGAATCAACAACTTCTGAATATGCTATTTACTTAAAGAGGTGGACTTAACACAGGGTTACTAGGTAAAACTTACTTTATAACTTTCTTGGGAAAAAAAAAAAAAAAAACACATTGACTTGAAAGCCTGCAAAACCAATAAACCAAGCCCATAAACAAAAACTTGCCTAACGAACTGGAAGGTAAGAAAAAAAATAAAATAAAATAAACCAATACAGATTCCACCCAGTGCTGAAGGAAAGCTGTGTGGGGTAGTGTATCATTTTTGTCTGTTTGTTTCTGACTTTGCGCTTAAGCCAATGTGTGAAGTATACTCCAGTAACAGAGGAAAATATGGATGAAACACGCGAATCTTCCTAACCAGGAAAGTCTTTCTAACCAGGAAAGCACGGTGGCAAATGAAGAGCGGCAAGAGCCTCCAGCCTGGGGCTGCAGCCTTCCTGCTCCGCGGGTGCAGAGCATCTGGGGGAGCACCGAGCACCGAGGCAAATACAAATCCAAACAGTGAGAAATTTAAAATAAGATTTCCAAATGAACTTTATTGTTAAATAAAGATAAACAAACATGTAAATAAGAAAATAGGAAAATAGGACGATAGAGAAATAAAATTTCTTTCTGACTTAAAGAGAAATATATTGTTTAAACACCTTATAAATACTTGAATTTACATACATAGAATTAAAGCAATTAGAATGCCACAAGGAGAGGCAAAGGAAGAATATTCATAGGTAAATAGGTTACGAGTGTTCCTAATAGGACAAAATACAGAAATTTTTATTTCAACACACTAAAAATATCCTAAGCAATGTACACACAATGGAACTCACAGGAGAGCAGATTGAAAGGAAACTTTCAAAATCTAAGAATAAACATCCAACGTGAGAAGCAGTAAGTGAGCTGCACATTCCACACAGACAGAGCAACGTGACCTAATTAAGATTTTAAATCTCACGAGACACTGCATGCTGAAAGAAAAGAGAAATTAAAACTATAAACCCAGATGTATATTTGGAAAATCTATCTTATATAAAGGTGGGCAAGTTCAAGATATATTGCAGACAGATTGTGTCCTCAGCAGACCCACTTTAAAGAATTTGCTGAAGAAATTTCTTCTGCAGTACAAAACAAATCACTACCACAAGAAGCTGTGTCCTATATAAAAGGCTCAAGTCCTTTGGTGGTGATTACTATCTTCATAAATGCAAAACAAATACTTATGACTTATGTCTTATAATCATTCTTTATACTTCATTCAAAACTATTAAACTAGATAGCAAAAAAGTCAACATTCATCTCCAAAAAGTGTTGAAGGTGGTAGACATAACGCTACATATGTTTGCATGCATGCACACGTGGTATGTGTGTATGTGTGTGTGCAACATATAATATTCTTGAACCAATCACTAAAAATAATGTTTTAAGTAAATTAAAATGTAAATGAGTATTCTATTCACATAATAAATATGAAGGTAGAGCTGGAGAAGCTAGCTCAGCAATTAAAGATTCATGCTTGCAAAACCTGCTGGCCCAAGGTTCAAGCCCAAGTACACTCATAAAACATGAAAATTTTTAAATGAATTTCTGAATCAGAAATGGTGGTAGGGAGTTGAATGTTTAAATTAACTGTGGGAAAGAACTGTGAAAATACTTCCGATGGACCTTACAAATGACTTGCCTGAGAATATTTCTGTGGGATGCTTTTTGGCTAAGTTCCTGTCTTGCTACTTGCTCTAAAGTTAATTTTACAACCATGAAATCAATGTGCTTCAAACACTGTGGCCAGATTTTCTGTGCCTTAGACTGTCTTTGCTCTGAACAGCATAGATGACCATTATTGACAAGGAGTGAACGTGCTGAAGAGACCTTATGCTGTACACTTTGCCCTACCTTTACGGTGGCCTTGTGATATTCTTGATCCCGAACAACGTGTTAGTGTGTGAGATTTACTGACTACTGGTGAGAATAATGGACATTAAAAGTTATGAATTACCCACAGCAATATTGAAAGCAGAAGGGGTACTTAAAGTGAGAACATCTGTGTGTGTGTGTGTGTGTGTTATAGATCAGCAGAGTTCAATTCTCCTGCCCCAAACCCGTTCCTTTGGAGAAAAAAGACAAAAGGAAATTTTTGGAGTTGAAGTTTCTCGTCCTTTGGTCACTCGTTTCCTTTCACTCGCATATCGCTCTTCTTACTGTTCATAAAGACCCCAGGGTGATGCTTGCTTAGACAAAGCTTGGGCAGTGGAATAGCAGAAGGAGGAGGCTCTTATTTTACGTGACTCTGAGGTTCATTGTCTCTATCTATTTCAGGGCACTGCCACAGTTGAATGAATGATAGTGTATATGTGAAACAATTCACATTATTTCACTAAATATTCATGGAATTAGCAGTCCATTGAACAGAGACATAAAAGTTACTCGTCACATTTCTTTGATCAAATACCTGACAAGAAGCAACTTAAGGGAGAAAGGGTTTATTTTGGATTATAGTTTTAGGGCACAGCCCATCGTGGTGCCCATCATGGTGGAAAAGTCATGGCAGTAGGAAAGTAACGCAGATGGTTACATTGTGTCCACATTCCGGAAGCAGAGAGCGAGGGCTGCTGTTGTGCAACCAACTTTCTCTAGATGTTATGTTGTCATTTCTGGGAAAGAAAACAAAAATACAGCCAGTAGCAGGTTCTGGAAGGGAAGGGTTGATTCATGGATGACAGTCAAGAGGAAGTGTCATCATGGTGCAGAAAGCATGGCAGAAACAGACAGTTGGATGTCACATCTCTACTTAACAGGAGCAGCTGAGTGTGGCTAGAGAGCCTGCGCTATTACACCCCCAGGGCCTGCTCTGAGCAGCACACTCTCCTCCTAAGCAGGGCTTCTCCTCCTAAAGGCTCTGCAGCCTCTCCCGACACATCCACCTTGGGTTAGGGGAGGTATCGTGTATTCAAACCACCACACTTTCCCTTTTCATTTCAGCCAGGAACTCCAATTTATGGAATGGTGATGTACATATTTCATGTATGTCAATGATCACAATTACAAACAATAGGCAGTAAAATACAGCAGAAGTGATTCCAAACACATAAAGGAGCAAAATGTGCACACTATAAATTAGTTTATAACATACATTTAACAAACTATCTGAAACTCACATATTCCTTGAAATACCTTGCTTATTAAAAATGTTATGATTAGGCTGGAGAGATGGCTCAGCAGTTTGCTTGGCTGCAAAGCCTAAGGACCTGGGTTTGATTCCCTTGTACCCACATAAATCTAGATGTACAGTGTAGTACATGCGTCTAGAGTTTGTTTGCAGTGTCCAGAGGCCCTGGTGTGTCCATCGTCTCCCCATTGCTTACTCTCTCTCATACAAACTCTCTGTCTTTCTCTCTGCTCCTTATCTCTCTCCCACAAATAATTAGCATACAAAAGTTTAAAAATTTCATGTTTAATAAATATTACTGGATATTACTTTTAAACTATTTTTCAAGTAAATGAAAATCAATTCAGTAAATTTCACTCCCACAGAATTTTGCAGCAATTCTATAGATCACATTTTGATGAACAAAAACCTAAATATATTTAAAAAGTTGCAAAATAAAAGTAATGCATCCTTCCAACAATTGATTTTAGGAGACCAATATTTATCAGACAAAATATTTTACAAATGTGAGAAAGATTAGAGAGAAGAAGGATGGGCATAAGAAAGAGATGAAAAAGAGAAAAGAGAGGAAGAGAAAGAGGGGCAAATTTTCTTTATCAGTTACGCGCACAGTGTGCATCCAGTCATGTTGGTACCATCGTTAGCCACCTCCCTGTCCTTCCCACTGTGAAGGGACCCTCCTCATTGGGGAATATAGGTCTTGCATTGTGGGGTTAGCCATCAATTATGGGTAAGAGGCCATGTCTCTGTGTATAATAGCCCAACTTGTGTCTCTAACCATCTTTCCACACCCTCTTCCACAAATTGCCTTGAGCCATGCTCAGTTTGTTTTAGGTCTACTTCAGTGATGAGGTCTTGGGAGCCTCTGTGTCTCTGGATATCTGGTTTGGTAGGAGTTGAGTGTTCTCTGTGTCTATCTCCTTCACCCTTGTGCTGGTACCAGGTTCACCAAGAAAGAATTACACTTCCTCATTTCCCCAGTTACTCTAGGTTCCAACTTGGGCCCTGTTGACATGTGATGGGCCAATTGGGTGGGGGAGCACAAAATTGGACCCAAATGGCAGTGGTACCATAAAATTCTACATCCTAAATTACAGACTAAATGGTTGAACCTTTATGATGTCCTTACAGGGAACACCTGAATCACAGGACCCTGGAGAGGATAAAATGAAGACTAACCTTAATCTTGTCTTTTAAGAGACAAATATTTTTCTCTCTATCTCGTTTACATTACCTATCTTTTTCTTTTTTTCTTTTCTTTGGCACTGGCCTGTAACTCCCAGTACCAGAATATTTTCAAAAAGTATATTTATGTCAGTGCAAGAATGAGAAAGAAAAAAAATTCTCCATATGTCATCATAGTACATAGAAAAAATATAATTGAGTTAATCAGTAATACATGCCTTTATCTCCAGCATTGGAGAACTCTAGCAGAATTATTATAAGTTCTTTGCAAGCCTGGACTATGTATTGACATCCTGTCCCTGATTCATTTGAAAAGATGCTTAAGTTCTCTAATTATTAGAGAAATACAGTTTACAACAATAAACAAGTGTTATGCAGTGAAATGACTAGACAAGACATTAGCATCCTTAGCTAAGTGCAACGCCTCAGGTGTGTAATTCAAGGAGGGAAGCTGAGGCACAGAGCCTGGAAGCACAAGCCTCTTCTGACATACACAGCCATTCCCGGGATGGCCACTTCTACATAATAAGATCTTGTTTCAAAAATCCATACACATGCATATACATATAGATACATCTAATCACACACACAAACATGAAAGAAATGGAAAAGTTCTGAAAAAAATAACAAAACAAACTCAAAAAGGGTTACATAACCTGTTCTGGTTGTGTGCAGCATCATGGCATTTGAACATGATCTTGCCATGTCCAACGTTCGTACCTTGAGAAGCAAGCAATGAAATTACCATAAGAAGTCTCATGGCCGTGTAAGTACATATGAGTCCATGTTGGGTCAAATTCTTCGCTATAGACAATGCTTTGGACACAATTGATTGTATGGGTCCAGAAGAGGTTGGAGTCCACAATGTCTTAATTTATTATTTTACTATTAAGCATTGCAGAAACAAAATCCCTTGCCTAAATCTAAGCACCTACTTAGTATCATATGCACTTTTGTCCTTACTGATTTCTCTTCAATCTGTTGTTGCTTCTATTTTTTTATATTAAATCTAAGCCAAACAATCCATTTGGGCATGCGTCCATGTCCTTTGATTGGCCTAAGAAATGCATTGATGTACCTATCTATTGTCTTACATTATTTTCCTTTTATATGACAGAAAGAGAGGGAGAGAGAGAGAGAGAGAGCGAACAAGTGACAGCAAGAAAGACAATTGTCACACCAGGTCCTCCAGCCACTGCAATTGAACTCCATATGTGTGTGCCACCTTGTAAGCATGTGAAACCTTGTGCATGAGTCACCTGTGCCTCTGGCTTATGTGGGATCTGGGGAGTAGAACATGAGTCCTTAGGCTTCGCAGGCAAGTGTGTTAACTGCTAAGCCATCTCTTCAGCTCTGTGCTACATTATTTTCACTTCTACATTTCACACATGAATCTATTAGCCATTGGATAGTTATGGAATACATGTTTTCAATGTAAAACCATAGTAGTCGTGACTGCTAAACTTGTCAACTTTATGGGATGTACAATCAATATAACATATCTTTAGATAGGCCTGTGAGAGAGTTTCTATATTAGTCTAACTGAGGTGGGCTAAACCACCCTAAATGGGTATAACATACATGAACCAGCGTTCTGGGCTAATCATAAAAAGAAAGCGAGTTGAGCACCAGCATTTTTGGCTCTCAATCGTGGAAGAAGCTGGCTACCTTGCCCAGATCCAAGTAGAAAGAAACAACTGAGTCTAAGTGTATGTGGTGTACATTTAAGCTATGACATCCATACTATCACAGGCAGAGTCCGAGGATTTATTTTAATGTTCCAGTATTTATTAATATTTGCTTTGTGTTCTAATATATATTCTATTTTAGAGGAAGTTCTGTATGCTACTGAAGAGAATGTACTCTATAGCAGTTGGATGGACTGTTCTGTAAATGTCTGTTAGGTTCATTTATTCTACTATGTCAACTAATCCAGATGGTTCTCTTGTTTTTTTGCCAGGATATCTGCCAATTAGTGAGACTAGGGTATTGAAGTCACCAATACTATTATGCTTGGAGTTATAGGTGATATTATTGCATCATGAAATTGGGTGCACCAATATTTAGTTTGTATCTGTTCAGAATAGTAATGTTCTCTTATTGGATTGTGTCCTTCACTGGTATTAAGCGACTCTCTTTGTCTCTTCCACATCAGCTTCAAGTCTATTCTGTAAGATCCTAGCACAGTTACACAGGCTTGTTTCCTAGGCACATTTGTTTGAAATACAATTTTCCTTCCTTTTACCCTAAGGTAATATCTGTCTTTCATGAAATGGTGAGTTTGTGGAGGCAATAGACAGTATGATTCTGAATTACAATTCAGTCTGCAAGTGCATCTATAGGTTGGTGCTTTGAGACCACTGATATGAAAAGTTATTATTTAGGGTTAGAGAGATGGCTTAGCAGTCAAGGCACTTCCTTGCAAAGATAAAGGAACAATGTTCAATTCCCCAGGACCCATGAAAGCCAGATGTACAAGGTGGTTCATGAATGTGGAGCTTATATGCAGTGGCTGGAGGGCCTGGCATGCCCATTCTTTCCTCTCTCTCTCTCTCTCTCTCTCTCTGTCTCCCTTTCTCTGTCTCAAATAAATAAATAAATAAAATATTTTTAAAGTAAAAACAGGAGCTATTATGTAAAGGTGTGTATTAATTCTTAGTCTTCCTGATTTTGTTGTGCTTACTGTTTCTCTATTATTATCTTGAATTGACTATTTATTGGGAATGGTTTGTTCTTCCCAGGTTTTGTTCTTTCATACATGTATTTTTCCTTCTCTTCAGACTACAGGGTCCCCTCAATTATTGTTTTTAGAGCTGGTTTAGTGGTAATGCATCCCTTTAGCTTTTTTTTTAGTCATAGAAAGTTTTTATTTCTCTTTTGATTAGGACTGATAGCCTTGCTGGATATAGTAATCTACTTTGGCAGCTGTGGTCTTTTAGGGCTTGTAATTTGTCCTTACAAAGTCTTTCTGTTTTGAAAGGTTGTGTCGCGTAATCTGTTGTTACCCCGATGGGTTTGCCTTTACAGATGATGAGGTGCTTTTCTGCCACTGCTTTTATTATACTTTCTCTGGTCTCTGTGTTTAGTAGTTTAACTATAACTGGGCCTTGTCTGGTGCTGTAAATACCTACTTATCTATATTGGAATCTCCATTCAGATTGGTGATATTTCAGTGTTTTTTAAATTCATTTTTTATTGACAACTTCCATAATTGTAGATAATAACCCATGGCAATTCCCTCCCTCACCCCAATTTCACCCTTATGACTCCACTCTCCATCATACCTCTTCCCCCTTTCTATCAGTCTCTTCTAATTTGATGTCATCATCTTTTCCTCCTGTTATGATGGTCTTGTGTAGGTAGTATCAGGCATCATGAGGTCACGGATATCCAGGCCATTTTGTGTCTAGAGGAGCACGTTGTAAGGAGTCCTAACCCTTGCTTTGGCTCTTACATTCTTTCTGCCACCTCTTCTACAATGAACCCTGAGCCTTGGAAGGTGTGATAGAGATGATTTAGATCTGAGCACTCCTCGGTCACTTCTTCTCAGCACCATGGTGCCTTCTGAATCATCTGAATGTCACTACCATCTGAAAAGAGAAGCTTCTCTAATCAAAAGTGAGAGTAGCATTAATAGATTGGTATGGATATTAAGAAAAGTGCTTACCCAGCAAGTTGGTGAACATCGTATATACATTTAGCCAGACATCAGCAGATATTACATCCCTAGGGCTCATGTTTACCCCTGTCATAGGTTTCCAGAATCAGGCATGCATTCCCTCGCATTGGGCAGGCCTCCAGTCCAACTAGAGGGCAGTTGATTTCCCCTGTAACAGACACAGCACAATTGCACCTGTTGGCTCATTTGGCCTGACTGGCCAAATTTAAGGCTTGCACTGTCCATTGTTGAGTATCTCCACTGGTGATTTCTGTCTCTCCCATTGAACTGCATGCAGAATAGCTTTTTCTAGCTTTCTTTCAGCTGGTCTACACAGAGGAGGTTTTCAACTCAGCTCCAGTAAGATTTCTCAGTGACCTTGCAGCCCAAGTATGTGGTGTCTTTGGCAATAAGTTCTTACCATCTATTCCTAGTGGGAAACCAAGGGCATTGGCAATTAGCACTTTTATGTTTTTATTCAGATGCTGTGTGCAGCTCATTATTTAGTTGATTCCTGTTTTCTCATTCAAGAGCTTGTTTTCTTTTTTCACTCCTTTGAATTCCCCTTTGATTTCTTTGATCATCTTCTTAATCATTCTTATGAACTCTCTATCTGGCATTTTATTAACTAGTCTCACTTGAGGTCATTACTGTTGAGTTTATGATGATTAGAGTTATGGTGTTTTGATTTTATGTGTGTGCATAGGGGTGTGTCTTTCTTGTATTAGTGCATTGAGATTTTTGTATCTCAAGTTATTTCAATACTTGGGATTCTTAGTTGCCAGTTGTATTCTTAGCAGTGTACATGAGAAGTCACATCTTCAGAGTAGTATTTCAAGGTGATAAATGTGGCTACTACATTGCTTTCAGAGTAATCACAGGAGTGACAAGTTGGTGGATAAGCCTGCTATGCAAATGACCCTACTAGTGAATTAGCAACAATATAACTTTTGAATTCAATAATTTCTGTGAGTAAACAAACAGGGCTAGTGTGAAGTATGCTAGGGTTTTAGTTACTTAGATGTAGGAGTAGCAAACAGTATGTTAGTATGAGGACTAGTATTAAATTTCAGAAAAAACAGAAATGCAACACAAATATCTCTGAGAGAAAAATCGGAGTCCTGTTATTTTCTAAAGATTGCAGAGGTGGTTGAAGATTGAATTCATGCTGAATAGTCAGGAGAGTATAAAAAGGAGAGAATAAAGAAGGCCAAGGTCTCAAATCTTTCCACAGTTTTCCTGAAAGTCGGGTCCACAAGGCTAAATGCACAGAGTCAGGCGTCTGGCAGCAACCCTGCTCCTCAGTGCCAAGCTCACTGTTGCAGTCAGCTTTGCAATGCTGGCAGAAATCACCTGACCAAGAGCAGCTTGTGTGTGTGTGTGGGGGGGGGGGTGGTGGTGGCTTGTTTTGGCCTACAGACTCAAGGGGAAGCTCCATGATGACAGGGGAAAATAGCTTGAGCAGAGAGTGGACATCACCTCCTGGCCAACATCAGGTGGACAACAGGAACAGGAGAGTGTGCTCAAACACTGGAAAGGGGACACTGGCTATAATACCCATAAGCCAACCTCCAACAATACATTGCCTCAAGGAGGCTTTAATTCCCAAATCTCCATCATCTGGGAACATGGCATTTGGGAAAAATAAATAGTGAGCATACCTAAAATCCAACTAAGTACTATACAGAAAAAAACAGAAAACAAAAAACAAAACAAAAAGAAAAAAAAAACAAGCATGGACAATTTTTGCATAAGTTTGAATAAAACAAACATAAATTTACAAAACCAATGGCTCTAAGCCAGGAAAATATGGTGGCTTGAATGCTTAATTTGGACAATTGGGCAACACATTTCTGAGCTGTAGTGAGTTCCAGGCCAGCCCGAGCCAGAGGAAAATCATGCCCCTCCCCACCCCACCACAAAAAAAGGAAGAAAAAAAAAATGGACAAAAAGCACAATAAACCAAGAAACACTAAAAGTGAGACAATCTCTAACAGATAACTCTCTCAGTAATGACAAAATAGATCCAATGCACCTCAGATGCAATGAAGCAGCGCCTCTGTCCTTACTAGCCAGCTCTGAGTTCTGCCCGACTTGGAAATCTTTCCTTCTGCTGCTGTTGCAGTCAGGTTCCCACTGCTGGTAGAAATCACCCAACCAAGAGCAGCTTGTGGGAAAAAGATATTTATTTTGGCTTACAGGCTTGAGGGGAAGCTCCACGATGGCAGGGGAAAATGATGCCATGAGCAGAGGGTGGACATCACTCCCTGGCCAACATAAGGTGGACCATAGCAACAGGAGAGTGTACCAAACACTAAGGGGAGCTAGCTATAACACCCATAAACCTGCCTCCAGCAATACACAGTGCCTCTAGGAGGCTTTAATTTCCAATTACCATCAGCTGGGGAACCGAACATCCAGAACACCTGAGTTTATGGGGTACACCTGAATCAAGCCACCACCGCGACCTTCTGTGATACAGAATGTGCAATCAGCACTTTCAGTGCAAGCCTATATACCTTGTTTTAGGGTATGTAATTGCTCTAGTGTAAAACAGACAGGTTACCTTTTAGGGCGACCTTCAATCACTGAGCATAAAGCCGATTCCCTCTTCTGTGTTCTGTGGTCTCAGCTCGGTTGGTTGGGTATGTCTGCTCTTCAGATCAACTGTGCTGGATAACGTGTACGGAAGAAGTGGCCCCACCTTTTGGTGTCCTGAGATCTCCAGTGATTCCTGGTGCTGGAAAATGTGTGTGTGGGGGTAGGATGTAGAAAATTTCTGAAGTGGTTCTAAAGTTTCTCAACTGATCTATGTCTTCTTTCCCTTCAATTGTTTTGATTTGGAAAAGTCAATGTGAGTGGGAGAATTCCTTTCCAGTAGTTCTCACATTGATGACTCAGTTAGGTTCCAGCAGAGTAAAAACACTTTGCAGTGGCCACTGGCTGGATTCTCACTGATTGTGTGTTATCTGGGAGCTCCCAGCTTCCTATTCCTGGATTAATAAATCCTTACATACCTTAGTTTTTTTAGTAGAAGTGTATAATGTGTTTTATCCTGTCCTCTTTTTTGTTTCCTTCTTCTTAGGCAATGCTCCTATTCTTTCATCTTGAGGGGAAGCCTCTGGTCTTGTTTTCTTGACAAAGGATTTATGTGCTGTTATTCTGTCGGTGGTGGATTCATTGAATATAGAATATAAGTATTTTAAAATAACTTATTTTATTAGGGTTTTTAATTTAATTAATTTGCAAGGGGGAGAGACAGAGAGAAAGAAAGAAAAAGAGAAAGAGAAAGGGGAAGGAAGGAAAGAAAGAAAAAAGAGAGAAGGAAGGAAGGAAAGAAAGAAAGAGGGGGAAGGAAGGAAGGAAGGAAGGAAGGAAGGAAGGAGGGAAGGAAGAAAGAAAGAAAGAAAGAAAGAAAGAAAGAAAGAAAGAAAGAAAGAAAGAAAGAAAGAAAGAAAGAAAGAAAGAAAGAAAATTTGAATAAATGGGTGAGTCAGGGCCTCTTGCTGCTGGAACTGGGGAACTGAACCCTGGCCAACCCTGGCTGATAGGTTTTTCAAGCAGGCATTGTTAATCACTGAGCCATCTCCCAAGGCCAACAACTTGTTTTTCAAAGTATTTTAATATCCGTCTTTTGTAGTAATACTCACTGTTTCACAATTTTATGTATAAAGGGTAAGAAGGGGCCCGGAGAGAGTGCTTACTGGTTCAGTGCATGCCTATGAAACCTAAGGATCCTGGTTGATGCTTGGATTCTCCAGCACCCATATAATCCAGATGCACAAGGTGGTGCATGCAATCTGGAGTTTGTTTGCAAAAACTGGAGGTCCCGGTGTACCCATTCTCTCTCTCCATCTGCCTCATTATCTCTCTGTATATCTCAAATAAATAAAAAGAAAAAAGGTAAGGAGTGATTTATATCTGAAAACTGTTAAGAAATATATTATTGATTTAATTGTACTTTCATATATATTATAAGAACTCACAATATCTATTTACTGACCTGTTATTTCCTATGTTGTATTCTTTCCATTTACACATTATGACATCTTTCATCTTTGCCAATTTTTATGGATTTTGGAATTTTCTAATTTTTGTACAGTAAATTTTTTTCTGGAATACTCTTCTTCAGATCTTTCTCCTCTAACAGCTTGTGTTTCCTGATTTTTTTAATTAAACATAATGATGAAGTATATTTCCAAATCCTGAGCTCACAAAGGAAGCAGAAGTGCACCTTTTCCATCCCTTGATAAAGCATAATGAATGCACGGTGGACTTGGATATAATCACTGGGTTCAACACTCTGCTCTCATTGATTTTTCAATAAGGCTTAAAGCTATGAAGAAGAAACTTCCTTCTTTTCTTCCCAGTGGTAAATTTAATTTTCTCCCCTACTGAAGCAAATTATTTACTTGCCAGCACAGTTTCTATTTATCACCCCTTCATGTTCTCATCTGGATGCCAGTTCAATCAGAGCTCATCCTAATTAACAGCTATTTTCTCAGTATTTCCATCCAGTTACTATTTTTACTCAGTAGGGTATTTTTCATTTCAAAAATAATATGTAGTTTTTTTAAGGAGATATATAACTGATAAAATGTCTCCCTTATAATACCAACCTTCCAAAATGAACTTGAAAATGAGAAATTCACTTTAATTTATAATATTATTAAATATTAAAATTTAATTTGTAATACACATATTGTATATGTATATTTCTCTAGTGGTTTAAAATATTTTAGAATATGTTATTACTAAAAGATAAATATGAGCTTCATTGTACATCAGATATTCTTCACATTTATTAGGGTTCAGTGCAAAAAAATTGTTTAACTCAGCTAATATGCACCTGCAGTAACATTTATGTCTACTTTACATTGTCCTAAACATGTTCCTAATTATTATTGTTGTTGTTATTATTTGATTGATCTTTGGTAGTCTAGGTTATGAGGCATTGATATCAAAAACTTATCATGACACATTTCTGGCATTTGATTTCTTTTCTAGATTAAGTGAATGTGTTTTGCATTATAAAAAGTGATATCGAAAAATTAGAGTACATTAAATAACCACTATCCTTCTAATTTATATTGACCTATTAAATGGATGAAGACTATATAATAAAGTAGGATTACTTGGTTATCCAATGTATTTCAGTGAAATTCACAATAGAGTATCTGTTGTAGACTCACTTTTATAAGGAACAAATCCAAATGACATCCTCTACAATAATTCTGTAGCCCAAATTATCTGTAATAATGAATCTGGATTTTTTCCTCTGAAAACTGAGAACAAAGTAAAATGTCTATTTTTCCTCCCTTGTATGCTTCTATCTGCCACTAATTCTCCTTTGCTGGACAGTATAGGTTAGAAGTAAAATATTGTGAATATTCATGAGTTTCATTAGCACCGATTTGGAGTGAGCTCCATTAGATCAGCACAATACACGTCATCTCTGTCAGTGTCAGAGTGCTAATTGCATCTCAAAGGAAGAGCATAATCTGTTAACCAAGCTCACTGCGTCATCACCTATGCCATTGTGACCTCAAGAATGAAGATGAGAGAGGAATTCGTAGACCACCTGAATCATTGAATGAATCTGAGTCAAGTGATTACTTCTTGATAGAGGAAACCCTGTATGTAGACTTGGGTAGTTCAATCTAATGTGTGTGCACGTGCGCGTGTGTGTGTACATTAATCTGTATACATAATGTATCTTTTTACTAATTATAAATATTATCCAAGTTAGTAGTAGTATGATCCTGAAATTCAAGGAAGAAAACTAAGGTGGAAATACACCTTAAGAGCCTCACTTGCAATTGCATAATAGTCAAAATTACAAGAATTATATAACTATAAGTTAGAAATAGAGAGAAGGGGATCTGAGAAGTTTCCAGGATTTCAAAAACAGATTGAGGGCAAGGACAGCAGGAAGAAGAATTACCTTCAGAATATAGTACTGCCATAGATGCCAAAATTAAAAAGCAATTTCTTAAGAAAAGAAAGTGTTGTAGATTAAACTAATGGAAATAGAAAAGTGAAAGTGACTGTGGTATTTGCAATGGTAAGTTTGGGAAATGTTGAGATGTCTGTTTAATTGTAATACTGTGAATGCATGTTGAACTTCGGTAGGTTGAAGACTTAATGAGGGTGAAGGTAAGAAACATATTTTTGTTAAAAACAGCAAGCACAGTACAGTAACTGTAACTTATAGTAATTCATTATGAATTTTGTAAATAGTTAGAGAAGAGGAATGTGGTTTCTTGACACAAATAATAATTCCAAAATCCGATGGAAATGCTAATTGCTCTGACTTGATCATTACATATCACACACATGTATTAAATTATCATATTGTACCCCACAAATATTTACAATTATTTTATGTTAATTATAAAGATAAAATATGGTGAAAACAGAAGGAAAAGAGCTAGAAGAAAATAGCATTTTGAAGATAGAGAAAAACACTATTTTTCACATAAATGTGAAAATATAATGATCAAAAATTAAGATCAAAAGCCTATTATGGGGCTGGCACACTATGTCAGCTTGTAAAATGTTGGCCTTGAAA
Source organism: Jaculus jaculus (assembly GCF_020740685.1). Lineage (NCBI taxonomy): Eukaryota > Metazoa > Chordata > Mammalia > Rodentia > Dipodidae > Jaculus > Jaculus jaculus. Next base: position 77,773,379 of record NC_059115.1, read on the forward strand.
GCAGACAACCTGAGTTCAATTCCCAATAACCACATGAAAAGGCAGATAATGGTATTCTTCACCTTTAATCCTGGCCCTGGGAAGGCACAGACAGGAGGGTCCCTGGGCTTGCCAGCCAGCCAGTCTCACATATTTGATGATCTTTAGGATATGATATTCCCTGTCAAGACAAACAAGAAATTGGTGGTTGGTGGTTGTATACAGACACACACACACACACACACACACACACACACACACACACACGTGCACACACAATTTCATTAAGAACATACTTAATGTAGACACATCAGGTGTTGGAGTCCCATCCTTTCCACTGTCCCTGCCCTGGCTCCACTCGACAATGGTTGTCCAATTTGTCCAGCACCTTACATTGAAGATGCTGTTTCTCCAATCTGCATTATTAGCATCTTTGTGAAAGATAAAGTAGCTGTAGTTACTTGACGTAAAGTCCTGGTCTTCAATTTTGTTTCATTTGTCAATATTTCTGTTTTTTTTTTATGCCAGTACCATGTTGCTTTTGTTACTATGGCTTTGTAATATAGCTTTAGATTGGGTATAGTGATACCTCCTGAGGTGCTTCTTTTACTGAGGATGTGTTTGGTTGTATTAGACGTTCCATAAGAATTTTGAGATCTTTTTGTTTTCTCTAACTCTGTGAAGAATGCTGGAATTTTTTATTGCTATTTTCACAAAACTAATTCTATATATCCAGGAACATGAAAGGCCTACAATTTTCTCAAGTCCCTCTCAATTTCTTTCTTGAGTTTTTTTTTTTTTAATGTTTTCATTATATAGGTCTTTCACATCCTTGGTTAGTGTAGTTCCAAAGTATTTATGAATTTTTTCTTGCTATTGAAAATGGGGCAGCCTCACTGATTTCATTCTCAGTATATTTGTCCTTTGCATATATAAAAGCTACTGCTTTAGGCCTCTATTGTGTTGAGATAAAACACCCCAGGCATATTCTCTACAGCATTTTGATCATGCAGTGCTATTATTTTTTCAAAGGCCTGCTCTGCATCTATTTAATGATGGCTCTTGTGAGTAAGTTGGCTTACATGGTGCATTATATTGACCTATTTCTGTATGTTGAACTATCTCCATGCCCCAGGGAATGAAGCCTACTTGATCACAGAGGATAATGCTTTAGATATGTTGTTGAATTTCATATGCAATGATTTTGTTCAGGATTTTTGCATCAAAGCTCACCATAGATATCAGCCTGTAGTGTTTTATTTTATTTTAGTTTTTTTTTTTTTGTATCTCTGTCTTCTTTTGTTATTAGGGTGACACTAGCTTCATAAAAGGAGTTGGAGAAAATTCCCTATTCTCCAATTATGTGAAACAGTTTGAGAAAAATTGGTTTCAGTTTTTCAATTAAGGTTTGATAGAATTCAGCCGAGAAGCCATATGGTCTTGTACTTTTCTTTTGGGGAGGTTTTTGATTACTTCTTCAAACTTAATGGCTGTGATAAGACTGTTTCAAGACTATTCTACTTTGTTGTTAAATTTGATAGGTAGTATGTGTCTATAAATTCATCTATTTCATACAATTTTGTGGAATATAGATTTTTAAGTATGTCCTGATGATTCTTCTAATTTCATTGATGTCTATTGAGAACACTTAAATTGCATTTCTGATTTTGTTAATTTGAAGAACTCTTTTTTCACTTGAACAAAATTTTCAGGGGATTATCAAATCTATATTTTTTTCCAAACAACCAGCTCTTTGTTTCGTTAATTTTCTTCATTGTTTTCTTAGTTTCCAATTAATTAATTTCTGTTCTGATCTTGATAATTTCTTTCCTTCTGGATCTCTTTGGATTGGATTCTTCCTGTTATTCCAATGGCTTTATGTGAATTGTTAGGTTATTAATTTGAGTTCTGTCTGTCTTTTCTATGAAGGCATTTAGTGCTATGAATTTTCCCCTTTGGACTGTCTTCATTGTGCCCCATAAGTTTTTTTCTAAATTGTGTTCTCTTTGTCACTCAAACCTAGAAATTGTCCAGCTTCTTTTTTGAGTTCTCCCACTGTCCAATCATTGTTAAATGTGTATTGTTCAGTCTCCCTGAGCTGGTGGAATTGTTGAAGGGTCTCTTGTTAATTTCTACCTTTAATTTTGTGATCTGATATGATGCATGAAATTAAGTCAATTTTCCTAAATTTATAGAGGCATTCTTTATTGTCTAATATATAATCTATTTTGGGGGATGTCTAATGGGCTACTGAGAATAATATGTATGATATAGAATTGGCATGGAATGTCTGCAAATGTCCATTAGTTCTGGTTGATCTATAGTGTTATTGAATTCTCTTACTAACCTATTGATCTTATGTTTGGATGATCTATTGATGATAGTGGAGTATTGAAGTCCCCATCAATGATGATGTTGTTGTCTATTTCTGTTTTGTTGCCAACTAGGTTTTGTTTTATGAACTGTGGTGCACCTGTGTTTGGTGCATATAGATTAGTGATTGTAATGTCCTCTTATTGGAGCCTTCCCTTGATGAGTAAGAAGTAGTCTTCTTTGTTCTTTTTGATACTCTTGGCTTGTAGTCTATTTTATCAGATATTAATATAGCAACACCTATGTGTTTCTTATTTCCATTTGGTTGGGATCATTTTCTATGCTTTCACCTTGAAAAATCTTCCTGTCTTTAGATGTGAGGTAGGTTTTTTGAAGATAGAAAATGAAAATGTACATTTTTCTGTTAACCCCTGTTAACTTGTTATCTTTTGGTGGGGGAGATATGATCATTAATATTTAAGGTTATAGCTGTTATATTTGATTTAATCCCTGCCATGTTGGAGTGGTTTACAGGGTTTAGTGCCTTGTGGCATTTGGTAGGTTTTTGAGCCTTGTCTAGTTTATGGAAATGTGATCTTCTCCTTGAGGGCTCTTGAGATTGGTTGTTTGACTCTTTGTTTGGAAAATTCCCTGAAATATTCTTTAGGTTTTACTTTGTGTTCATTTAATCATAGAGCTGGCTTTTATTGTGAACTTTTTTTTGATGGAGACTTTCACTGGGTACAGTAATTTGTGTGGGGTACCATAGTATTTTAGACCTTAAAGTTCTCTGTTCCAGGCCCTTCTGGCTATCAGGGTTTCCACTGCGAAATCTGATGGAATTCTGATGGGATTGCTTTTGTATGTGATATGTTGTTTCTCACTTGCAGCTTTTAGCACTCTCTCTTCATTTTAGTTTTCTAGAGTTTTGATGATGATGCATCTTGTAGAGTTTCTTCTTTGTATTTGTAGTTGTGTTTTCTTCTTGTATCTTTATGGGACTCTCTTTGGAGAGGATGGCAACATTTTCTTTGATAATTATCTTGAAAAAAATTCTGTAGGCCTTTGGTCTAATTTATTTTTCCCTTTTGGGTATACCATGATCTGAATGTTAGGACATCTTAGTGTATCCCACAGTTCCCTCATGTTCTGTTCACAAGATTTTTTGAACATATTAAAGTTTTGTATTCCCAAACTGTTTCTGCTAATTTGTCCTTCAGCTCTTCTGTCTTCTACATAATAACTCTGCTCTTGAAAGTTTCCAGAGAAGTTTTTACTAGTTCAAATTGGTTTGTATTTTCTGCTGCCTTTTTCTGCATATTATCCATTCCTTTGTCAAGTTACAATTTCAGGTCATGGTTTGTTTTTATTAGTGCTTCTTAGAATTCCTTCTTGCATTTACTTATATCATCATTAAGCTTAACCAGCTGCTTATTGAGATCCTCTGTTTTTTGGCTCACTTCCAGTTCCTTTAACTGTGTTTTAAGGTCTTTTTGGTTTTTTTTTTTGCTTATCCAGGGCACACAGTTATTTAATAAACATGAAAGTCAATAAATGGAACATAATAATTGTACTAGAGCCCATTTTTTTTTATTTTGCATTCTCTTAACAGCTGCCTCCACATTACTCATTATTCTCACTAGCAAGGGCATAATTTAGAATTTTGTTTATTGCATTTTTTGTTTGATAGTATATTATGATATGATATACTTTAACTATATAACAAAATGTCATTTATAAATTTAAGAAAGTAATTTACAGGGAATCACAACCATTAATCACTACAGAATAAATATTGAGGAATATATTCCAGGTAAAAATTTTGAAAATATATAGAATGAATTTTATAATCTAAAAGTATCAATATTATTAAGATAATATTTCTTGCCAACGTTTTATTTGTATGCAATCATAATCTCAGTAGAAATTCACAAAATGAAACAATAATCTTCAACAAAGAGAATAAAGTTTCAGGATTCAGCTCCCAGATTTGAAGCCACTAAGGTTACAGACACCAGAGATAGCATGATATTAATAAAATGGTCTAAAAGTAAATCAATAAGACCGAGTCTCATACACTCAAGCATGTGGTATAATCCTATTTGCTGAGTATATCAAACAATTCAGTGAGAATAGAATTATTTCTAAAACGAATGACACTTGAGCAAGTGTACATCTGTGCCATCAGAAACTGAGGGTGGGAATCATAGCTCCGTGGTAGTCAACATGCCCGAGGTGAGCAAGGCCATGGGTTTGCCATCTAAGTAAAACAATGACACCGGCAAGTGCAAAGACTGACCATTTTGGGAGATACGCATTGGAAGCAACAGGCATCACTGTCACAACCGGGAGCCGTTAATCCCCAGGAGGGCAATGCTGTCCCTCCGGGCACTGCACGCATACCTGAGTGGCATTACTGCCTCACACTCTGCTGGGCTATGGCTTCTACTTGACATCTTTGGTCATCTGTGTAGTGAAGCTGTGGCTGTTCATTCAGATGTGTAAGAAAAAGATATCCACGTTCTAGTTTCGTGCACTTTTGCTGGCATGATACCCGATTCATGGACAATACATTTTTTTTTCATGTTAAAAAGAAACCTAAATAAAATGGATAGTGATAACCACCTTTGCAAAGGAAAAGAAAACCTCTATGATGGATTTACTTTTATCTTTGTAATTCACAACGTGAAGATAGCATGTTTTAAACAAAAAATTTGGTTATTATCTCATGTAATTAATCAAGAAATCTGTATCTTGAAATAAATTATAGATCACTGATTGAAGGATGATAAGACAACACAAGGAAGGAGAGAAAGATCAATAGACAATGGCTTGAGGAAGATGGGAGACAAGATTCTAGTTTTCTCTGTCTACCCACCAACCTTGATGTTGATTACAGAAAAGGGTATGGCATCATAGAAACTAGATAATTTGGGAGATCATTAATATCTAGACGTTTTCATCAAAGTCCTTATGAATTTAAACATGGCATTATCTATGATTAGGGAGAATTAAGTAGTGCTTATTTTTTTTTCCAGAATGGTCATCATTGCTGTTCTAGTCTGAGTCACTCTCAGAAGCACCTGAGAGATGAGTGGATGGAGTTTTCTGAAATCCTGTGTTGTTGAGGATCACAGAATCCAGGATTGTTAGCTTATCTCATTCAAGATCAAAATAAGCCTTTGCTATTTGTGGGAAAATGTGCATGAAGACTTGCAAAGAACAAAACCAAAGCATGCTGGGGGCGAAGGCAACACGAAGAAGGAGGAAGATATCCAAGTTCATAAAGTGCTATGTCTGCATCAATTGCTGGACATATGCCCCTGACAGTCAAATAACAGATGAGGCTCTAAAACAAAAACAAAACAAACAAATGGAACAAAAAAAACTTGGGCTGGAGAGATGGCTCAGCAGTTAAGGTGTTTGCCTGCAAAGCCTAACAATCTGGGTTTGATTCCCCAGTGGCCACAAAAAGCCAGATGCACAAGATGACACATGTATCTGGAGTTTTCAGTAAGTAGAGGCCCTGCTGAACTCTATTTTCTCTCTCTACCTTTCTCGCTATCATATATAAATAAATAAAATATTTTAAAAATGAAAACAAAAAAACTCACAATAAAGATAACTTGGAGTTAAGATTGCCAATGCCATGGCAGACTCATGTCTTCTCTCATTTTTGCCGTTACACACGTGCTGGAGTGACGTCTGGCACAATCAGAAAAAAGAGCTGCTTGTACCCTAAGTCTGATGTTACTCTGACCTGAAGAATAAGTGATTACTGCCAGGCATGGTGGATCAAGCCCTTATTTATTTATTTTTTTTAAATTAGTTTTCTATTCTGCAAGTACAGGCAGTTTGGTACCATTGTTAGGCTCATCCGTGACCTATCCCCTCCCCATTGGCCCCTCCTTGTTGAGGTATATGGGTTGTGCATTGTGGAGTTAGCCCTCAGTTATGGATAAGATAAATGTCTCTGTATATCATGACCCAACATGTGACTCTGACATTCTTTCCGCCCCTTCTTCTGCAAAATTTCCCTGAGCCATGTTGGGTTCATTCTTGGTCTGCTTCAGTGATGAGGGGTTAGGGGCCTCTGAGGCTCTGGCTCTCTAATTTGATAGGAGTTGATTTTTCTCTGTGCTGGTCTCCTTCCCCTTGTGCTGGTATCTGGTTCATTAGGAAATCAGCACCCTTGCTTGTTTCGCCAATTTTCCTTAGTTTCAGCCGGGGCCGTTTTGAGGTATGATGGGGTGGCTCTCTCCTTAGGATCTGCATCTATCTTTCTTTCCCCGGGATTTGCAGGGCGGCTAGGCGGTGCCATCTTGGCTGGAAGTTTTGGATCAAGCCTTTAATTGCAACACTTGGGAAGCAAAAGTAACAGGATTGCCCTGATGTGGAGGCCAGGCTGGACAACTGCAGTGAGTCCCAGATAAGTGTGGGCTAGAGTTACCATGGTCAAAGAAAAAAAAAAAAAAATCAATGGGAAGAGAATAAATGTTTTCTCAATAAGAAAGTTAGAGTATAAGAACTATATTATAGGTTTAGTGTATTTGTAATCTTATTATTATAGATGTAATTTATTCCTTTGATCACTTAGACAATATAACAAACATAAAGAGCAATACGCTTTGTGTTGAGAGAAGGTTTATATTACTGGCTTTCCCATTTACAAGTTCAGAAATGTGGTATTGAGTTTATATTACAATGTCAACTATGTTAGCTGGTGTTGATTATCCTATACAAATAATGTGAGTGACTGATTCGATTTTGTTTGCTCATGTGCATGAGCCCTTATCTTTTAGAACTGTGGAGTGATCACTTAGTCCTGAAAATTTATCCACTTAATACATCATTCCTCTATTGTCATATTCCTTGTTTTATAATATTAGTGTCAGAGTAATACAAAATTACGAAATTCTTCTTTCCAACATCAGTTTCAAGTTTTACTAGTGTAGTTCCCTTTAATAAATATGCAATATTGTTTCTTATTTTTCTATTATATATTTTAAATTAAAATTAAAAAAACATTAATAATTTATGTACTCTCCTCTCACAATCCTCCTTTGTCCCTCCTCCATCCCTTCCCCACTGAAACCCCTCCTCTCTTCTACTATTTCCTTGCCTACTTTCATCTCTTAGAACAGAATGGCTAAGTGCTTTGGAATGCTGTCTTCCAGACACAAAGGAGTCACTGAATCCATACCTTTACAGAGGCTTTCTTTACCTGTTCAAGACTCGCATAATATTGGACCCATTAACAAACTGTTGTGGATGATGGAAGAGGGCAACGAAAAGTCATGTTTTCTATGTGCGCATATGTGTGCAGGTGCTCATGGGTGCTCAGGTGAACTCATGTAGGAACATGTGTGCACATGCGTGTCGAAACAACATGACAACTTTGGGTGTAGCTCTTCAGGAACACCATCCCCTTCTTTCTTTAGACAATGTCTATCATCACATTGGAGCCTATCAGTTAGGCAAAACTGGCTGGACACTGAGCTCCAAGGACCTCTTATCTCTGCCTCTCCAAGCATGTGCTGCCATGACAAATATTGTCCATTGCTACTGAAGATAGAGCTTAGGTACTTATTCTTTCAAGGCAAGAACCTGGTAAACTGGTCCATCTCACTAGCCCTGTTAAGTGGCCGTGTAGCTGGAACATGAAAATAAAGTTCTACTACAATAATTTTCAGTAAAACTAAAAATTTTTGAATTACTGATTTTCATTCTATTTTTCTAAACTGAAGTTATATTTTACACAGTTATGCCATACACAATTCTTAACAAACACATAATTCCATAGTTATATAGTATATAATTTATAATCATCTATATAATTATAAACACACACATAATCAAATGAACAAGTTGAAAATTTCTAGGCATCTTTGCTTACAAACTGCATGATTTTAAACTGATTTTAACTTAATTGTATTCTATTTCTTAAAAAGGAATACGTATACTTTCAATGGATTTTCCACATCCCAGGACATTTTGAGACAATGTTTCCCTAACTCACAGTATTTATGGATGAACCAGAATTCTCATTTATTACAGTTTCAGTTAGAATATTTATATCTGCATAAATGTAAAACCAAGGTGATCTCGCTACTATCAGACTCCAGTGTACTTGTTCCAAACTGCTCTCAACAACAGCGCAAAATCTTGGGAAGCCCTTAATCACTTACAGCAAAAGTCAAGGAAAGATTACTTTCATTAGTCATATGCAATTTGAGGAAAATAGCATGCAAAAGTTATTTCTGGTGCACTGTTTCTTGTAGACCATTGATTTAGAGAGCACAGTTCAACAGATAGGCTGAATGATATATGGATAATGTTTATTTTATTAGAAAAGAAATCAGGAGGTATGCAAAATAGATAATGTATCATAGACCATATTAAAATAGAGTATGTTTCAATATGAGCTATACCAAAGATTTCCTTTTAAAACTTTTTATAAAATATAGGAAAATTAATACTGTAGTACACTTACCATAAGAAAAAAAAACAATTTATTTCATGATTAATTTCTAGACTTAATCATAATATCAAAATAATTAATAACATAATTTAACCTTAGTAACTATGCATTTATCATTTTAGTAAGCCTTTTAACAATATGTCAGATATTTGCACTTATATAATGCTGACTTTTTATAAGTACATTTTGATAATTTTGGGGAATATGCAATCATTGTTTATATTCCATTTGGCTTGATAGCTTTTGTGGTTTGGACCTAGTTTTACTCTGTAGCACAGGTTGGCTTAGAACCACTCTGTAACCCAGGTTGGCCTCATATTGAAGACCATAATCGCGGCCTCCTGAGTACTGATGTAACAGCTGAGCACTGCGTGAGAGGTCAGAGCAGAGATCTTGTTTTCCCCTTGCACATGTGTTTATGACCTGATGGTGCTGGGACCTAACTTCTGGCTCAGGTGAGCCAGAAGGCCAGAAGGTTGGTGGGGACTAGAGTCTGACTCAGAAAGAGAGAGCCATGACACCAGGCTCAGCAGGTGAAACTTGACCAATCACGATATTTAAATCCTAGGAAAGACTTCCTTCCCAGGTAGGACCCAGGTTGTTTATGGAAAAACAGATCAGGGGAAGAGATAAGTCAGATCATGCTTTTATTTTATGCAAGGATAGGCCCAAACACATTCCTGTTTCTGACTTTGAAAGGCCCAGCCCTAACTGCCTAAAAGAGCTACGTGATTCTTTCTCATTAAAATTCTTGACAGAAGTACCATTCACAGCTTTAACTGCGTGCGTGCGTGCGTGCGTGCGTGCGTGCGTGCGTGTGTGTGTGTGTGTGTTTATATATTTTTTTGAGGTAGGGTCTCACTCTAGCTCAGATTGACATGGAAATCACTATGTAGTCTCAGGATGCCACAAATTCATAGCGATCCTCCTACCTCAGCCTCCTGAGTGCTGGAATTAAAGGCGTGCACTGCCACACTCAGCTTAACTGTTATTTATTATTTTTTAAATATTTCAGGATAGTGGTAGGTTCTTAGTAAGCCTTATAAATATTCTTTACTATTTAATATTTCTAAAATAATCAGTTAATCAAATATTCAACAGGAGAAATTCTTGTAAAACATAAAAGGCTGAGTGAAGCATAGGAAAATAAAGCAGAAAGAGAAAAAAGAGAGAGAGCATTCTAAACACATTCTGTGAAACTTGGATCTTTTAAAAAAATATTTATTTATTTACAAGCAGAAAGAGAGAGAGGAGAAATAAAAAGCTCATGCCAAGGCTAAAAGCTTCTACAAATGAACGCTGAGTGCATATTCCACACTGTGCATCTGGCTTTACAAGGGTACTGGGGAATCAAAACCGGGTGGTTAGGCTTTGCAGGCAAGTGCCTTAACTTAGCCAGTAAGCCATCTCTTCATCCCAGGATTTTTTTTTTTTTTTATAATAGAGTCTATATAGCCAAGGCTGGCTTCAAACTTGCTATGTATTCCAGGATGAAGTTGAACTTTTGAATGTTCTTTCTCTACCTTTTCAGTGCTGAGATTATAGACAAGCAATGAAGCAACAACATGCCCAGCCCAACTTCTATTTCTTATTCTTGTATATTTTATTACACATGCTTTATAAGCCTTCAAACATTTTACTACTAACACCACTCATTAGTGGAATGTGTTAGGGAACATATCTTTTCACATAAACACTGTGCATATAAACCGTTTTAAATATTTAGAATTAAGAAGTACTAGGCAAAATGTTATGAGACACTCATAATAACAATTAGATGACCCACATAATCCTATTCACTGTAATAGTTCTGTGTACCTGATGATAAGTGATGACACTATATTGTGATACTTGCCTCAAAAGAAGTGTAACTTTGAACTTGACATATTAAATAATAATACTGAAGAGTGACTATACATGGTAGTATAGAGAAAAAATGATAATAGTATTGTAGCTACAATAAAGGTTGTCTGCTTTGAAAGTTTATGGACATAATTTTTAAAATATTTTAATTTATTTTATTTGAGAGAAGGAGGCAGGCAGAGAGAGAGAGAGAGAGAATGGGTGCACTGGGACCTCCAGCCTCTGCAAGCAAACTCCAGATGCATGCACCACCCTGTGCATCTGGCTTATGTGGATCTTGGGGAATCAAACCTGAGTCCTTTGGCTTTTTCAGGCAAGTGCCTTAACCGCTAAGCCACCTGACCAACCTGTTTATGGACTTAATAACCTAGATTTGTTGTTCATATACAAATCGAGGGAAGGTTCCACTTTCTGTAGCTCATGAAGACAAATTTGTTTGGAGCATTCACATGTGCAATTTCTCTTCTGCATATTGTGTTTCTTTTTAACATACCTTTTATTCCTTCACCTCTCTCACAGCAGGTGGTTATTCCAAAAGTTGAGAAATGGATAAATTGAAAATTCTGATATTTCTACAAGGTTAGAATATAGAATACCATTTACAATGAAAAAAATATGATTTGTTGAAAACATACTGAACTTATTGGACCAAGTTTGAAAATACTCATGTTAGCATAAAAATATTTCATAGTGTTAAAATATTTTTGTTTAATCATTTTTTGTTATGAAAAAATAAAACAGATTTTATACAATGAAATGGACCATAATGAATGCATAGAAAATCAGGCAAATATTCTCTTTGATAAGTCACCCATGAAGTGGCTCAGAGGGGAACTGCCCTGGGGTGAGCTGGGATTGTGGACAAGTGCTGAAGCTTCACCTTCATAGCTTTCACATGCTAATTGTTGTGGAACATTCCACCAGGCTTTCCCAGGAAGGTGTTTTTCAGATCCTGTCATATTGATTCTAGATCTGTGCAGACTATCATATCTTCTTCAAAGATAACCACACGAAGCATATATTCCACAGATATGTGCTGAATTCATGAATGAATATAAGGTAAATAAATTTGCAAATGCATAATTTAGGAAACATAGGTCAGCGACACAAGACTTGAATCTCTATAACAACTGTATGAAAAAATAGAGGCAACACTTCAAGATAAAGGCATAGGGAAAATCTTTCTGGATGAAACCTCAATAGCCAAGGGAATTTGATAAACACTCAACCACTGGGATATGATAAATTTGAAAAAAAAAAAAAATTAGCACACAGCTAAGCAAACCATCAACAAGAACAATAGACACCTGGCTGAATGGGAGTAAATTTTTTATCAGTCATACATCTGACAGAGGTTTCATATCTAAAACATACAAAGAACTAAAAAATAGTAAGTGATAAAGCATCAAACAATCCACTCAAAATAGGGGGCAGGTATGAACAGAGAGATCTTAAAGAAAGAAATACATATGGCCAGTAAACCTCTCAAAAAGTTTTCATCATGGAAAAGCATATTAAAACTACTTTGAGATTCCATCTCGGTCTGGTCAGAATGGCTACCATCAAGAAGTTGAATGACCACAAATGCTGGTGAAGATGTGACGAAATATAGACTATCATCAACTATTGGTAGTGCCACTATGGAGATAAGTAAGGAGGTTCCTCAAAAAGTTAAAAAGAGATATACCAATTGGGCCATTACAGCAGTCCTAGGCATATACCCCAAAGACTACTCTTAGTTACAAAGATACTTGCGTGACCATGGAAACGGAATCAGCACACCTGTCCAAGAGATGAATGGAAAATGAAGATGTCATACATGTACACAATGGAATTATTCTCAACAGTAAGAAAAAAAAAATGAAACTATGCAAGTTGAAGGTAAATGGATAGCACTGGGGAAATCATTCATAGTGAGGTTGTACAGATTCACAAAGACAAGTGGCACATGTTCCCTTCACATGCCAGTCCTAATAGAACAGTGTGCTTTGTTCTTAAGTTGTATCAAGCATCAATAACATTGGTAAGGAAGCCAGAATGAGGCTTAGAGGGTGGAGAAGTGGGGAGATATCAGGGGAGAGGATACTTGGCAGGCAGGTAGAAAGACAAAATAAAGGGAGTGGCAGAATCTGAGGGGACTAGGCTGAGTCAGTTCCTCAACTAATGATGGCATGGGCATTTACTGTAGAAATGTGACTTTTGGTTTGCTAATTAAAGGTATTACTCTCTTCAAAAGATGTGCCCTGGAATAGTTTGAGCAGAAGCACCCTGAAGTGAAAGACAAAGCTTTGCCCTAAAACCACAGGCTCTGGCTAGTAAACCCCAGTGCCACATTCTGTGATGCTCTGTGGTAAGGTGAGCCAAGCCCATGAGGCCAGTAAAACAATGCCAGGCATTGCCTAAGCACTTGACTACCAAACAGATCTAAATGGTAACACTCAATTGCTGATGACCCCACAAGCAAGTCACAGGAAATGAGAGATCGTGCTGGAACTAAGAAAAGAGCCAGTTACCTGCTAACGAGTACTCATAGTGCTGAAAAATGCTATGTGAGCTATTGGGAGACATCTGTCACCCACAGTGTGAACAAGCTACAAAATCAACTAGCCAAGCAACATGTTCACAGTGGCATCATATTGCCACATAACTATGGGTGTAACTAACTGATCTTTAAATTTTTTTTAAAAATTTTTATTTATTTATTTGAGAGCGACAGACACAGAGAGAAAGACAGAGAGAGAGAGAGAGAGAGAGAGAGAGAGAGAGAGAGAGAGAGAGAGAATGGGCGCGCCAGGGCCTCCAGCCTCTGCAAACGAACTCCAGGTGCATGCACCCCCTTGTGCATCTGGCTAATATGGGACCTGGGGAACCGAGCCTCGAACCGGGGTCCTTAGGCTTCACAGGCAAGCGCTTAACTGCTAAGCCATCTCTCCAGCCCACTAACTGATCTTTAGATAGGAAGCTTGTTCATACCTCATACCTCAAACTCATACCTCATACTGAGTGCCAAGATACAAGCCTATGTCTTGGAAGGTCATAGATCCAAGAAGGAAGCATCACTATTCTTTAACTAAAATGAGAAGTTATGCCCTTCAAAAATTCTTGTAAATATCTGGGTTTATCCTCCATGATCTATACTGCTCTCATTCTTGGCTAGATAATCTGCTTTTTTTTTTTTTCAAGGTGGGGTCTCACTGTAGCCCAGGCTGACCTGGGAATCACTATGGAGTCTCAGGATGGCCTTGAACTCATGCCGATCCTCCTACCTCTGCCTCCGGAGTGCTGGGATTAAATGGATATGCCACCACGCCCGGCTGATAATCTGCTTTTTACATATGGTTGCAAATACTGGAGAGACCTAAGACCCTTCATTATGTAAAGACAAGTAATATGATGGTTTAATATGAGGTGATTCATCTGTGTCGCATCTGACAGGACCAAGAAAACATCGCAGAGGAAGAGGTGAAGTAAATATGAGTGCGGATCTCACTGCGGGCCTGAGAACGTCCTTTAGGGAGATGGCAGTAGAAATACAAAGTACTCAAAATTCTTCAAATCAGAGAATCAGAGGCTCATGAAAGTGCAATTAAAGGAGACCTATAATATGTCTTCCAAGGTTCAGGGGCACAAGAGAGGGGTGCAAAGGATGTAGGAGCTGGCACAAGGGGAAAAGAGCTAGGGAATGCCATCTTCTAGACATGAGTGTGTGCTGCATTCACGTCCTTGGAAAGGCTGTCAGCTACGTAAGACCTGCACACTATTTGCTCATGACCATTTATTTATTTTAAGGTTATTTTAAAACATTTTAATTTTATTTATTTGACAGAGAAAGAGAGAGAAAGAGAGGAGGAGAGAGAGAGAGAGGAAGAATGGGTGCACCAGGCCCTCCAATCACTGCAAATGATGCATTTGCCCCTTGTGCATCTGGCTAATGTGGGGCCTGGGAAATCAAACCTGGGTCCTTTGGCTTTGCAGGCAAATGCCTTAACCACTAAGCAACCCCTCCAGCTCTCATGACCATTTCATCATGGAAAATGGCGAATGAAAAAAAATAAGACATCAAATTTATCAGTTTAGTGAAAAAGTTATGACAGGGGAGTATGAACAAACATAATAGGAGAGGATTATGATCAAAATTCATTATGTGTAATAAAAATGTCTCTTAAAACCAAAGCATAGGTCATGTTTCTTTTATACTGAACTAATTTTATGGAGGAAAATTAAAGAAAGATCAATTTTTCCAAAACAGTATTTTCAACAGCCAATATTCTGATATTGCCATCATTCATCATATTTCTTCATGTCCCATCCCATTTTCATATTGTCTAGAGGGAAAAAAAAACAAATGTTTTTGATGCCTATCAAAACAATGTTTAACAAGTTCATGATAGTCACACCAAAGCAATTTCAGTTTAATATTCTTTGGGGTAAGATTTCTGTTGTTTGGCATGAATTTCAAAGATACATACTAATGACTTAAAACTAAAAAGAAGAAAAAAGAAAGAAAGACACATTGAATTTAGTTTCAACATTCCTTTCTGATAATGTAGAATTAGATATTTAAATCAGATAAATACAAAATTACATGCTGTGAAAAGTGGCTCATGTGAAGTACTGAGAATGAGACAGTGCTGAGGAATAAAATGAAGGGTAAGGTAAAATATATAATACATGCTCATGCAGGATTTATCAAGAATTTCTATTTAGTACATCATAATTACACTTAGGAGTCACAGGAGTGTTAAGGAAAAAATGACAGTAATATTTTCTTTTTACAGTCAACTAGAAGCTCAGAGACACCAATCCTTAAAGTCACATGCATCTATGCCAAAAGGGTTTCCCTATATGCTGGAAAAATTTAAATATTCCTTTTGTCAAAATTAATGAATGGGAATTCATCTGATTTAAGTTTACATTGCTGTTTGCTCATTCTGTACCCTAATTCCATGATTTCCTTTTTTTTTTCTAATTTTCCTGTCATGTTGAGCTTATTACTATAAGATTACTTTCCCTATACAATATTTTATTCTTTCATGATATGCTGTTTTTAAAATTTTTATTGTTATTATTAGTCATGTACACAGTATGATTATAGCCATGTTGGTATCATTAGCCTGTCCTCCCCATCTGCAGAGACCCGCCCCATTGGGGAATATGGATCATGCATTATGTGTCTAGCCATAAGTTATGGGGAAAAGGCAATGTCTCTGTGCATGATGTCCCAACATGTGGTTCTAGCAAACTTTCCACACCCTCTTCTGTGAATTTCCCTGAGCCATGTTGGGTTCATTTTAGGTCTACGTCAGTGGTGAGGTGGAGTTGAGTGTCCTCTGTGTCTGTCTCCTTCACCCTTGTGCCAGTACCAGGTTCACCAAGACAGCAGCGCTCTTGATCATATGCTGTTGTGTAATTCATGTAACCTGGACGGATTCTTTATGATTGTCAAAAGCTGGCCTCCCTAATCATTACTAAATGTGCAGTGTTGCTAGTCCAAAGCTGACTGTTTTACCTAATATAAGGAATTTAAGTGATTCTTGACCTGTGGCTGTTCTTTATCCTTACACATAACAAGCTAAAATTTATCTTATTATATAGACTTAAAACTAACAAAGGAGTGAATTCATTATTTTCAACAGCTAGCTGGATCTTAGCCAATACCAACAAGATGAGCTTCAACAAATCACAGGCAGCTACTGATTGAAAAAGTTTAGCAGATGCAGCAATAACAAAATAACTTAATTCTTCACTGCAAATGGTTAAGGTCTAATTTGTACTTGACTTCTTTTGTAGTTTGAATGTGAAACACCAACAAATGTTCATGGGTTTAACACATTATCCCCAGTAGGTGATGCAGTGTGGGCAATTTTTGAGTCTAGGGGAAACAGTTTTGCTGGAGAGAATGAGTCACTGTGGATGGGCCTGGAGATTATTCTACAGAGCCTAAATCTTGTTTGGTGTCAGCTTCCTGACTGTGGCTGCAATGCCACCAGCCCGGTTCCTGCCCCTGCTTCCTTGCCTTTCCCACCACAATGGAATGCATCTCCTGCAACCTGTACCACAGAGTGCCCACTTTCACAGGAACAGGTAAGTGCATGATGCCACTTCTATGTCCTGCTTGCAAAGCAGGATGCCTACAAGCCAAGAAGTCCCAGAATCCCTCCTGATTTTGAGCGTGAGCCAACCCAAGACAGGTTTATTTATTGATTTATTTTGCTTAAATAAACTTAGATTTGTTTCTCCAGTTTTTATTTTAAATGTCACAAAATTTCTCAAGAAGATTTCAATGTTGATAAGTCAGGAAGATATGGTGATAAGTTTTTAAGCAGCCTAAGTTTGGTTTAAGACAGCTATTTTAAAACAATAGGGAATTTGGATGTTCTTCCAGAAGGTCAAACATCTTGGAAAAATGAACATTGTAAAGTGAGAAGATCCCAGGAGAGAGAAAATTCTCTGTGATATTTTTCAGTAAAATATCATCCTTCATATGACTTTTCCAGCAGTTTCTGTAACAAATATTTGAGCCATTTCCTTGGACAGAATACTCCTACACAAATAAATCAGAATGAAAAAGAAAACAGTGTAGCCAACCATTCTAATGAAGAGATATCAGCAGGAAAAATTTGTACAAGCATGGGTTATTATTTATGGTTTGAATTATCAGTGTCCATGAAGTATGGGAGGATAGAATATGGAATAAACAGTTTGAAGCCTCATTTCTTTCTTTTGCTCTCACCTCCTCTCTTCTGCTCTTCTCATCTTTCTCTTCTCTGTTTTTCTTCCCTTCTCTTCTCTTCTTTCTATTGTCTTTTCTCCTTTGCTATCTTTTTTATCAATACAAGATTCCATTGAAAATGGCTCAGTTTTTCTGAATTCAGTCTTTCAAAATGCTTTATTGATGTGTGGCTTTCAGTCTATTACAAAATTATCGTGAAAGTAGTTATTCCATTTTATTTATTTATTTGCAATGTGAGAGAGAAAGAGGCAGACACAGAGAGAGAAAGAATAGGTTGTCAGGGTCTTCCAGCCACTGCAAATGAACTCCAGATGCATGTGCCACCTAGTGCATGTGGCTTACGTGGGTCCTAAGGAATCTAGCCAAGGTCCTTTGGCTTTGCAGGCAAATGCCTTAACTGCCTAGCCATCTCTCCAGCCCTAGTTATTCTGTTTTTATATTTTATATTAGGAAATCTTATGACAGTATAATCATTCCCAATAAATATTCTTTTTAATCCTTAAAATGTCTAAAATTAAATAGATAAAATTTTTGTACTTTAATTTATTGTGTATTTTTGTTATGTGTTATTAAACATACTAGGTAAATTCTCTATCATTTACCTTCATCTGCAGCTCAACAACACAGCATTTGTTTAGTTTACTAATGTTATTTTTTCAGACAGAATGGAGATAAATTTGAAGGAATTTCTTGTTGTAGAAAATTTTTCAAAAATGACTATACATGAAAAGAACATACATACTTGTAGATTGTAGGCTCTCTTCGGGATCACAGTTGTTTATCATTCTATGCCTTTTGACAGTTCTAGCACAAACACTGACAATTTTATTGCTTTAATCATTGATTTGGAATTGGACTTTTTCTGTGTAACTATTCAGACAGTGCAACATATGGTATCATTGTTATTGTAATGAAATCAAAGAGAACATTCTCTTATGTAATTATTATGCGAATAGAGTGATTTGAGTCACAGCAGGATTGTACCTACATCAAGGCATTTATTTTTTAATCAGTTATTTCAAATATGAGAAATTCTAAGCATCACAATTCTCCTTAGATTGAAAATTAATAATCTATTTACTTTGTTGATATCTTGTCTGAATATTAAAAAACTCATGCAAGAATTATTTTTAAGATTACATCCCAGTTCTTAACTTGATCAAAAAAAATTTACATTGAGAAAATATGTATGTTTAAGAAAATTGCACTTTTAGAAACAAAGTCCTACTTAAATATAACATGAGAAAGTCTGTTCTTTAGTACTTTTCTAGTGTAGCATATTCAGCACCTCCTCTAGGTCATAATGTTACTCTCACAGGGTATAAATGGTCTGTTAGTTCATTTACTGCAGTGAAAATACATTTAATGGCCTGTAGGAATTGGTGTTTTTGCTGCTATTCCCTACTTTGAAGTAGTTATATACATGGGAGTATATGAACTCAGTATTTTCTACTTTGTGACTTGAAATTATTTAGACAATTGTTACATACTGGGTATGTGTTGACTGATAATATTTTAAGAATGTAGTATATATGATAATTACATTTTTCAAACACATTAACTTTTGAAAAAATATATCATTTGTTTTTAAGGAAAGAGAGAGAGAAAGAGAGATTATAGATATGGGCACACCAGGGCCTCCAGCCACAGCAAACAAACTCCATGGGCATGTGCCACTTTGTGTATCTGGCTATATGTGGGTAAAGGGGAATTGAACCAGGGTCATTAGGCTTTGTAGGTAAGTATCTTAACCACTGAGAAATCTCTCCAGATCCACATTAACTTTTGATATGTGTGAAAGAATAGAGAGAGGGAAAAGAAAATCAAATCCCACAAATTGCAATTTTAAGTTGTATTAACATTCACAGACAGTATGAAATTCAAGAGAATTAATTGAGTATGTAGAGTATCTAATCAATTGGGGTACATCTCATCTAATGGCAAATGGGTAGTATCTAATATGACAATGGTGGGGAAGTAGCTTATTACTTAAAGAGAGAGAAAAAACATTCCTGAGGGATGATACCTGAGGGTATCCTCTAGCTTCACTCATATATTATATATGTCATATATATTATATATATATAATATATATTTATAAATATAAAATATATATTTATATATATAATACATATATAATACATCATATATAATACATATATATTATATATATGTACCATATATATATATATATATATATATATATATATATGTATATATATATATTACACACACACACACACATATATATATAATATTGTGGAACAAACATAAGCACACATATTTACAAAAACAATTCAAACTTCAGTACAGAGGTTTGGCATTATACTACAGACAGTAGGAAATAAAAAGGAGAAAAACAATAAACTAACACCTCAATGGATAAATGACATCAGCTATCAAAATATTTGTTTTCTGATTTATAAGTATGATGCTGTTTACACATATCAAAATGCTCTGTTACTTTAATAACCTGAAATGGGTATGTGATATTCAGTGAAAGAAGTTCAAAAAAAAGCTCCAAATACTATGATACTTGTTTGTTTTGCTTAGCTTTTCCTTTATTAGACCATTTAAACTCTGAGTTGAGTAGCATATTACTGTCTTGATCAACATGTTGGGGATTAGCAACATCAACTTGAATGTTAAATTCAATTCTCATATGATTTCAGCACATTTGTATTCTGGAATTAAAATGTCAGAGACTAGAAAAAATTATAGACCACACATTTGCTTCTCACAGTTCTGGGGTCTGGATGTGCATAATTAAAGGTCCAACAGTTTTGGTGTCTGGGGAAAACCAGCCCCCTCTTCCAAGATGCCAATGTAGATAAAATGAATATTATATCCATACAAATTAGGAGGCTGAAGGGGATGAGAAAGGCTGACTAGTATTTGTAACTTTTCTTATGCAAGGTTCTTATTCCCTTCAAATGTGGGAAGGCTTCGAGATGTTATCACCACTAAAATCCCCTGATTTAAATGCTAACATACTAAACATTTGTTGATTTTAATACACTAGTTTTGGGTTAAGTGCATTTAAACTACAACAAATCCTGACCAATCAGAGTTATCCGAGACTCCTCAAATTAAAGGCTTGGTTCCCCACAAAACATCACATTTTGGATATCAGCCAAGAGTTGGGCTTTTAGATCACTTTTGTTTCTCACTAAGTAGCTTCTATTTGAAAACAGTTGAAAGATATTCCTGTGCAAGAATAGAGTAGATTGGCTACATTGTATTTGCGTACACACACAGACACACACACACACACACACACACACACACACACACACACACACACACAACATACATCTGCATCCAAATGCTAAGAATTTAAGAATAAGATCAAGTGAATAAAAAGGCAGATGGTATCATGCACAAATGTCAAAGGATATAAGGATGTAAAACTAGTGAGGTGGGTACCAAATAGATAAAGTGAGGTGGACTGGGTAATAGCAAAGAATTTAATAAGCTAGTTAATGAAGGTAAAAGTACATTAAGACTGAATGACAAAATGAATAAGCATATTTAATAGATAACTATAACTCAAACTATATATTATTTAGTAATGTACACTAGTTTTGGGTTAAGTGCATTTACTACAACAAATCCTGACCAAACAGGATTATGTGCTTACTTTTGTAAAAATGCTGCACATTCGTGAACACAAAGAACATATATAAGTATTATGTTCACTACCACCAGCAGAGTAATAATAAGAAAATAATAAAAGCTGATTTTTTTATGAGCAGAGCTTTTGAAAAGTCGTGGTAGAAAGGTGATGTGACAGCTTTTGAAATTACAGGCTTTGCAATATTGTTAATTGCTGCATCACTGAAATGAATTGAAAAGAGAAATAAAATATTTTGAAAAAATCTATATGACCACATATTTTACTAAAACAAATCGACAGTGACTGACACACTTAGAGTAAGTTAATGGCATATCTTCATTTCATATTTCAGAAGAAACTAAGGTAACTTGACTTGGCTATCAAATGTCCTATTCCTAGTCCCTTGTGCTGCCCTAGCTATTTCTTCTAATTCCTGAAAACCTACTGTGCTAGTTTTCTTCCTTCCTTCCTTCCTTCCTTTCTTTCTTTCTTTCTTTCTTTCTTTCTTTCTTTCTTTCTTTCTTTCTTTCTTTCTTTCTTTCTTTTTCTTTCTTTCTTTTTGACCTTCCTTCCTTCTATGAAAGCGTTTTTTCAAACCCTCACCAGGGAATTATAACCAGGTATCTCCTGGATGAATATTGAAAAGTATTTTCCTGACCTGATGAAATGGACAGGTTGTGACTGCACTGACCCCATCCCTAAATCAAATAGCCCAGGCCTTATGTCACCCTGACATCAAGACCACAGATTCAGCTTTGGCACAATCACGGAAAATGTGGCAGAGAGGACAAGAGTAGGAAGCGTAGCCTTCCATACGCTGGGAGGTACACAAAATGTGTCTTCGGAAGCTGCAGTGTTAGCGTAATGATAGAAACACGTAGAGGGTGGACACAGCGTTCACCTCCAGCTCCTGTAGCCAAGTTTCTAAAAAGAAACATGAACTCAAAGTTCAGAAAGCAGTCTGAAGTGAGAACGAAGAAAATAATGCTTTGCTAAGAGATGTTCTCTCCACATGTAGCCTGCAATCTAAGTGATTTACAGTCTCATAATTCGTGAGCCTGCTGGGTTTGAAAAGACAATGTGTATACCCCAAATTGTAACTAGCCCAAGAAGCAGGAGCTATCTGCCACAGCAGGGGGTAAGATTGATCAAATTAGGCAGCAGGTGGGCCAAGGGAGGAGTCAGGATGGCGCCTCTCTACCCGAGGCCATCATTTCAAACTGCTTCCAGAGAGTAGCCCTCAGGTAGAGAGAGGGGAAGGGGTGTAGATAGAATAAAGAGGCCAGGAAGGTAAAAAGACAAGAAACTTTAAACACTATGTTTACCACTACTGCATGGATAGGACTTGACAGGAAGAAAATACCTTCGGAACATAATTGATTTTAAAGGAAACATTTTACGGAAATCACAACAATCATGGAGTATGTCAGTCTGTGACCTCCTCTTACCTGCTACAAAAGCTGAGTATCAGCCAGGAAAGGCATGCTTCTTTGAGTACCATCACAGAGTATCATGGGGACAAGGATAGACAAGAGCATTCCAATGTCAGAAGGAATAGACCAGTCTTGTACAGACTTCTAGGGCTTCTAAATTGCAAAATAGGATACGGAATAGGGAAGGGGAGGTTAAGGAAGTGTTAGTGAAGTTGTGCATATTAATGAGTTCAGCATATGCACACCCTTTGTGACTTCCTGATCCAAGTTGTGAAAGGACCTATTTCCAGGAGGGGATAAGGAAATCAAAGCCCTGGAGCAGGAAAGAAATCTAGGACGTTGTGTAAAATCATCATATTCTAATCAGAAACATTAAAAATGACTCCAACTGTGGTTGAAGAGGATTGAGAAGGGTGAGTTGGAAGTAATGCAGGACTTGGGTGTCCAAGAGGGGTCTCCCAAATTTATGAACCCCAAATTTGAGTTCTGTTCCATTTTTAGCAAATAATTAATTTAAAAAATGAACTCAAGAAGGAGAAATTATGAATTACTCCGTTTAGAGAGAAATCACAAATTGTGGGATTCATTTAAAAGAATTCGGAATCTAGAAAGAAGGCTAGAGCAGAGCCATGAACATGTGGGAAGTGGGGAACACGTGGGAAGTGGGGAACACGTGGGAAGTGGGGAACACGTGGGAAGTGGGGAACACGTGGGAAGTGGGGAACACGTGCTCAGTTGGAAAACACTGCAGAGTTCATTAGGTTCACTTGAGAGAAATTGAGGATTTTTAGGGAAAGACTTGAGTGGAGCCACAAGCATGTGGAAAATAGAACTTCAGTGTATATGCAGGGAGATTTAGAAGAAACACACATAGTATCCTGCCTTGTGCTTCCCTGTGGAAGGAAGTTAAGAGGAGAAATGGTGAAAATTTAAAGAATAGCAGAGAGAAAATATCAAAACAGAGACCAAAAGAGAAGTCAGTATCAGTAATGGAAATATGCACTTGGTAGATTCTGAGGCCAAAGGGATAATCATACATATAATTAAAGTGAGAAGTTACCCCAAGATATGAAACAGAGGCAAGTTGAGAATTATTCAGACCAAAAAACAATATTGTGCCCCTCCCCTGCAGCCTAGCTGGGTAGAGAGGTGGAGGCCAGACTCCGGTGTATCCAACATCACAGGGTAAGGCCTGGTGAATCACACAGAGAGTGAGGGGGGAGCTTTGAAGGGGGAAGCTGCACCCTTGATAGGGATTGAAAATGCATTTTTTTTTTCTTCAGATTCAGGTATGTAAGGAGAAGACCTGATTGCTTTGTAGATTTGGAGGGGGCCTGCTCATCTTCATTCTTAAGTGCTTATCAGACAAACTTACCTAGACACACTTTCTCTTCCTCTCTTCCTAATGAGCTAGTAGCTCAAGTCAGCTTCGCTCACTAGGGTATGTTAATCATGATTCCATTTCCTTAATGAGATTTCTCCTCCATTATCATCTGTGTCTTCAAATACTGAATTATCAGCCTATTAAAGACAATACCTTTGCAACATGAATCGTCCAACAGGAAGAATCTTATTCAGAACACAATGCATGATTGCAATTTGAAGAGGTGACCTCAGCTTTAGACTAAACAGGATGTGCTGGTAGCCGAGACAGTTCCCTCTGCTTAAATAAACTTGTCCTAGATTTCTTTCCTGCTTCAAGCCTTTGAGTTCCTGTTTCTTAGAAAGTCGACTTCATAGAACATGCCGTTATAAAGTCATCCTCTCTCCCTTTGTGTTATAATCTGTCTAAGTATCTCCTGTCATAGCTGGTAAGGTGGGTGGTACTATAATCCTCATACTCAGGAGCTTGAGCAGGAAGCACTTTGAGTCTAGCCTGCTCTGTAGAGTGAGAGGTAGGTGACCTGAGCTGAAATTTGACTCAGTCCCAACCAAATAGGAGGGCAAATGCATGCAACAAAACCTCCTTCCAGTCACTCAAGTAATTTCCTTCTGCAGGACCTGGAGCCATGTTTTTAATGCAAGACATTAAAAGAAGACAGGGTCTAACCTGCCTGCCTGTTTGGGAGGATAAGTGCTAAACCTCTGTGTGACTTCCTGATCCAAGTTATGCAAGGACGTCCTCCCAGGAGGGGACCAGGTTGTATTCTCCTTCCCTTAGCTTTATAACTGACACCATGCACATTTCCTTTTTTCTGTCTTTTTGTTTTTCAGTATTTCATACATTTATTTTCTCCCTTCAACCATAATAATATGATATCCAAATTTTGTCTTAACTGGTGGATCTGTAAACACGGGTTTATCCATCCCACTTACAGGCAAGGCAAATGCCGCTTCTTGAAATGGTCCCACCATGGACCCTCTGGTCATCCAACCCAAGTCGCCCCCCATCTGCCTGGCTTTATCACTATACTATGTGGCCACTTCACTGAATCTCATTCCAGACTTTAACTTTTCCATGGCCTCCATGGTTTTGCCGTGTTTTTCACATAGAATGTGTCTGACCTTTACTGCATTGCCACCACCTTTTGGGCCCTGAGCCTTCTTGTCAGCACTGTCACACCCAGAGGCTCCATCCTCTTCCCCCCTTTTCCAGAACTGCTTTTCCCTTTGGGTGGCAACTTCCACACTTGCTGTTGAACTCCAACAGCTCCCGTAGTTCCCTTTTTCTGTCTTGAGCATAGTGATCACTGGCATGCCACATTCACAGGTAAGCAGAAGGGGAATTAGAGACGTCACTGCTGAAATGAAGTGTACCGTAGGCAGAACTGGGCCTATAGACCTAGTGTAAAATGATGGTCTTGTGGCTTCTTGGAAAGTGGCACCTCTAGATTTAAAACGTACAGTCTTGCAAGGAAGCTCGAGTTCTTCCATGTTGCCCCCGGATTCCCAACAGACTCCAATATCAACATCTGCTACCTTTCCAGAGTTTATGCCCCAGGTCACTTGTATCAAACGAGAGATATTTAGAAGTTTTCTCTGACGATTTTCCCTTCTCTCACATGTGACAAGATGAATCTCCATTCATCTTTTAGACCTCTGAGGAACCTGCAATAAGAAGCTATTGACTTTTATGAAACTGTTCTTAGCACGACTCTACCATAACTTGGTTCTGCAACCTTGCCCTACAAGGGTCTATGTACTCATATCTCAAGTGGAAGAAAGTTTCTAAGATCTTTGATGGTCTTTCTAGTTCTGGGTTGATTTAGATTTTTTGTGTGTGTGTATTTATGTGTGTGTGTGTATGTGTGTGTATGTGTGATGCGTGTATATATTTGTGCATGTGTGTGTCACAGTGCACACCTGGAGGTCAGAGGGCAATCTCAGGGTATTCTCTTCCTCCTCATTGTTTTAGACAGGGTCGCTTTTATATTTATTTTGCTGCTGAGAAGGTCAAAGTAGCTGGCCCTTGAGTTTCCCGATCCTGGCATCACATTGTGCAGGTTACAGCTGTGTCTGTCACTTTGCATCTGGCTTTACATGCTGCTGGAAATTCAAACTCAATTCAGCAAGTTTAAAGAAAGTGGCTTCAACCTCTGACTCATCTCAGTAACTATATCTTGAATTATGCATCAAATAAACTGTAAGGATGAATGTGGAAAACATCAAAACTTAAGTAAAGTCTTGACGATGCATTATAGGCCAGAATTGAGTCAGCCATGCAAGCATTTTTCTTTCTTTTCTACTCTAATGAGGACTTATCAGACAGTAGTAAACTTTCATCTGGTTGAGATAAAGAGAAGCCCATTGTTCACTGTCTTAAATGGAATTCTTTTTTATTATCTTTTTAAACTTTTTGCCAGTAAACCATGGTAACTGATTTTATCCAAGGTCAATATTATAATAAAAGTTTATATTCATATCTCATAACTCAGTTTGGCAAAGCCACGCTATAGTAATTCAGTCCAGTATTTATGAGCTATTTAAAAATACCTCATGTAAAAGAATTCTTGGACTATTGAAGTTGTATCATGGGCAGAGGTTTTCAAGAGTGAAGTAGTATAAAACAGCATCGCATTGAAAAGTTGACTTTTGGATCAGATGGAAGTTTCGAGAGTTTGCATTACAGAACTACACTGAGAATAACAATTTTTTTCTGTTTGCCTTAGAACTGCTAAGAGGCACATCATAAATCCTTGACTTCTGCCAAGCTCAGAGAAATTTCCTGTGGCAGCTCTTAAAAAAAATATACCAAGGCCAGGGGCATTACAATGCAAGGATAAAAATCTGAACATTATCATAATGAATAGTCTAACAATAATTTGCAGTTACTTGAGTAAAATTTGGGCAGCCATTTTAATTAGGTGAATAACTAATTCAAAGACTTCAGTTCCTCTAATTCCATTAGAAAACTGCCTGACAACAGAAAATGATTAACTTTCCACATTTCCTTCTTTGCCTTTAACATGCATTATGAAAAAATTAAATGAGAATATCTTATCACATTATATTTTAAAATCATTCCAAGTGGGGTGGAGAGTGGTTAAGGCATTTGCCTGCAAAGTCGAAGGATCCAGGACCCATGTCAGCCCGATGCCCAAGGGGCGCATGCATCTGGAGTTTCTTTGCAGTGACTGGATGTCCTGGCGAGCCCATTCTCTGTCTGCCTGTTTCTCTTCTGTCTCTCTCTGCTTGCAAATAAATGAATAAAATTTATTTAAAAATTATTCAAAGTAACTAAAGCAGCCAAAAACAAATTATTCAATTGATTAAAATAAGATTAAATTGGTGAGTCTAAGGGAATGATGCTTTTGAACCACCTAATAGAGGTTTCCTACATACTTGTTTCACATGCTACAAAACCATTATTTCTTGGCTATAGCATGCATTAGAACCACATTTTATCCGTGTTAAGGAAGCTTGTATTCAGTAAATTAATCTCATTAAAATAAATATTTCTGGCTGAAGAAATATCTCAGCAGTTAACGTTACTTGCTTACAAAGTCTACCAGGCTAGCTAGACTCAATTCACTAAGACTCATGTAAAAACAAGAGGCAAAAAGTGACACAAGCTTCTGGAATTCATTTGCAAGTACAAAAGACCCCAATTTATTCATGAACACACACATACACACACACACACACACACACACACACACACACACACACACACACGCACTGAGTAAATCAAAACAAAAAGGAAATATTTATCATTCCATATCAACCTGCAACCTGCCAGACATAATGGGAGATCAAGCTGCTCCTGATTTGTTTCCATGTAGCCTTGGCCGAAGACCTTTTATCAGTAACGTTTCAGTTTTGTAAGATAAGATTGTTAATTTCACAACCTAGACTCCAGCACCATCTTCTAGCCACACAAGTTTTTTTTTTTTTTTCTCTAAGTTTCTTCCTGAAGAAAATATATCACAGAAAAAAATCTAACTTTTCCTAATGAGGACACATATAACCCCATGTCCAAATTCTTATTCATTCTATTATTTCTGAGTAGTATGTGAATCTTGTTTATTTACACATCTCACCATAACCCATCATTAATATAACAGAAACCAACTCTGTCAGCTATCCTTCCTAGCTGTCATAGGGCCAGAGTGAACTAGCTATCAAAATGTGCTGCAATAATGTTTAATTGTAAAAATGTTTACTTAATTTGTGGAGAAATGAGTGTAAAACAAGGCTGCTTCCCAACTCATTTGATGACTACATTATAGCCAGTTGTTCTTAGTGTTGCCTATATCAAAATCAATATGTATATAACAAACTGAAAGTTTATTTTAATTAAAACATTTGCATGTTACATAAACACATGCATTTATACAGCCTGATATTTTTGTAAACTATACAATACTTGTAGAAACCTGAATGAAAACTTTCTGCATTTAACAATTTGTTTCCCCAGCCACACTACTAAAACTGTTCTTGGCACAGTCACTCATTACCTCTGCCTTACCAAATCCAATGAACATTTTTCTAATCTTGCCTCATTTTTCTCTCAGCAGGAACCAGTATCACTGTCAGCTTCCTTCCTCCTTGTTTTAATGATGCTCTTCTTAGCTTCTTGTTCCCTATACTACTGATCTCACTCTTAGCTTACTAATCACCTGAGTAAAATTCTTGGAAATTAATAGACGCTTAAGATGTGCTATCTATCATTACTAAATATATGGGCAATTGATATAAATTAATGTAGACAGGGGTGGGTCTTTTTTATTATACATAAAATTTCACATTTATAGTTTGCCCACTAATATTAGATTTGTCAAGACTATCACCATTCAGAGATTTGACCCATTAGAGAAATGCTATCTACTTCTAGTAGGATTCTGTAAAAATTCACACATATATACTGTATATTATTTTTTTTCATTCATAAATTTGATTACACAAAAGATAGCCATCAGATTTTTGAGGAAAACTAGCAAGCAAACAATGGACGAGGGCTGGAGAAATGTTCAGTGATTAAAGTGCTTGCCTGCAAAGCCAATGAACCCAGGTTCAATTCCCTAGCCACCCACATAAAGCCAGATTGCATAAGATGGCACATGCATCTGTAGTTTGTCTACAAAGGCTAGAGGCCCTGAGGCAGCCAATCTCTATCTGCCTCTCCCCCCCCCTCTGTCTCTTAAATGAATAAAATAAAATATTAAGAAACAAATAATAGATCAAAATGAGGTAGCATGCCAGTTGGGAGGATAGGCAGAAATAAACTTCCATTAAGAACTTATGTATTTGAAGCTATTTTCATCAGTTATGACACATCATTTTGCAGTGATAAATATAAAACTGAAATAAAAAAATATTTGTGTAATACTAGATATTAACTTGTTATTGCTTATTGAAAAATTTCAGTGGATCTTCATAAGATTAGGTAGTGAAATTTTCAGCAATGTGAGAAAAAGAGTAGTTCCTGAATTATGAATCATTTAAAACACTAAAAGATTCATTTGAAAGCAGGATGAAGGATGAACAGAAATATAAAATAAGTATTTGGATGTTTAGAAGAACTAAATCAGCATTAATACCTACATAAATTAATATGTATTTTTCTGTAATTAAAATGTATCTAAAGTTTAAATTTAAAATTTTATATCACAACAAAGCAAGGAATAAAGTTATAAAAACATTTTCATGCATAAGCACAGATGAAAGAGAATGTGTGATACTAACCTATTTAGTGATTGCACAAACACCAGCCAGTATACGTGGAAAATTGAGTGCTGTTGCCGAATATTACTCTCTACCAAACAGAAGTTGAAACTTTGTTCCTCCACCTTTTCTTCTAAATGTGTTTGGGATCATGAAAGCTTAACGCTTCAGAGTGGACTGACGGAGACTTTGTGAGAGTGGACAAGTTAAGTTACCATCAGTGACAGTTGCTATAGAGAGAATCAGCTTCTTTGCACACATGGCTTCCTTTTTTTATTTTATTTCCCGTTTTCTGAGCTCTGAGCAGCACAAGGCCCTCACTAGAGGTCGAGAAGAATTCTGCAGCCAACATGCACAAAGGTGAGCCAAAGTAAAAATCTTTTTTATTTACAAATTACACCAGCTTTAGATTATTGCTTGTGACAGAAAATGAAGCTAAGAATTCAGCTATCAAGAAAACAAACCAGGATCTCGAGAGTCGGCTTGACCCCACCAGCGCACGAGTGGGGATCTGCAGAGCTGGTTTTGTGAGCGGCTCTCTCAGAGAGTAAGATAGGGCGTGGCCGCAAAACGTACCCTACTTGGGCCTTGGGGCCTCCACACCCATGTGAACAGCATTCACAAACACAAGCATATCATATACTCATGCTAAAAGGAAGGAAATCTATGAATAATCATTTTTCAAAAGGGAAGAACTAAAGGTTTAGGTAATGGAGTGAAAACACAAGTGAACTATGCTTCTCGATTTTGTGGTTGAATTACTAGATTCAGTTTAAATGTTGTTTTTTATCTTTTAGTTTATTGTGCTTCCAAGAACATTGTTTTGCTCCTCTATTGTTTATCTTTTCCACATCCCAGGAGCCTATTTCATTCAATAAATATTCACATACAATCTGTGTGTGTGTGTGTGTGTGTGTGTGTGTGTGTGTGTGCTGGACACAGTCCTGTAAGAGAGGAAGTTTTTATTAAGTTATCAGGGCATACACATCCATTAATGCATAAGCGCAGACACATATGTTATGGCACATAAGATAATCCCTGTGGTGCAGAGGCCTTATTTTACAACTCACCAGTTGTTTTTACTATGTCATAGTTACCTGCTATGTTCCAGATTTTCCAAGCAATGGAGGTGATAAAAGACAGCTCCAAAGTCCAGCCAAATGTTTATTCATGAATCAGACAAAGAATAAATGGGTATACAGTAAAGGATTTATAAGCTGCTTGAAGATAGCAGCATGAAGTTGAAGAAGCTAGTTGAAGAGTGTTTGGGAAGGCTGATTAACTCATCAGTCAAGTATAAGGAAGGCCATTTCTGAGATATTAACAGTATCACCACAACCTAAGTGGAACATGGATCATTGAAAGGAGAAGGATGAGGACTCAATAAAACTAACAAAGTTCACCCTAAATATTTATTTTTACTTATTTGTTTTCAAGCAGGGTGAGATAGAAAAGAGAGGTAGAGAGAGAATGGGCCAGGCTCTGCAATTCATCTCCAGATGCATGCACCGCTTTGTGCATCTGGCTGTATGTGGGTACTGGGGAATCAGACTCTGGTCATTAGGCTTTGCAAGCAAGCACCTTAACGGCTAAACAATCTCTCCAGCCTGAACAATGGTAACTTCTTCAACACTGAAAATTCCATTGCAGTGGGTAGGATCCAACAACACATGAGGATATTTGAGAGGAGCAATGATTTTTCAGAGGCATTACTGCAAAGTAGTCAGTGAAGGAACAAGAGGAAAAGACAAGAAAGAATGTGTTTTGGTGCTATTTTATAGTTTTTGTATGAGATGATGTTTAAGAATATAGAGCACATATTTCTCTAGTGTAACTTGGGTCATCACTTCAAAGTTTATTTTAAGAGATGAACATATTTAGAGTGCAGTGTCAATAAGCTGTCACTCTGGTCTGCTAGGCTACCCTGTCACTCCCCTGTGAGTTCGGGGAGGGAAGAATCGACTATTTCCTGTGCGGTGGAGGCAGCACCTCAGAGCAGCCTCCGTAGTGCCTACCCTCAGCAGTGTCGAGCGATAAAGTGTTAAACAGAGGCATTGCCCATGGCGTTGCCACTGTTGTAAATATGCCCCAGTTTCTAAATCTGTACCTTTGGTCAAAGCCGCTTGGCTTCTTGGTCTTACTTAGCTGCATGGACTGGGAAGCTTGTGGCTTCCATCTACATCTTCAGATTCGACTAAATCAGACTGTACATCAATCCTCTCAGCGATCAAATGCCTCCTTTATGTTAATCTTTATTTGCTTGTCTAAAGCAATTCTTGTGATCTTACGTTATCTTTATTAACCTGATTTTTATCATTGTGATCTAATTTGCTCTGTTAAGTGAGGTAACTTTTATATTTTTTGTTTTTGAAATATCATAATAATATGATTTATTTCACTGTGTCTTCTGTAACATACAACCTGGAACTCTGCCTTCACTCTGTGCTCCGAAGGCATACACCCATCTTCTAGGCACGGGGCCACATCGGTTTATGAGCATCGCCACTACTGTTGAGCTGTTGGAATTTTATTTTTGCACATACTTGACCTTGCCATGTGATTCTGGATATTAGAAATTGGCGAGTTAATAGGCTCTAATTCTTGGGGATCTATTGTCATAAAGTTGCAACATTTACAAAATTATGTGCCTGTATATTTAAAGCATTGGACGATTTAGTGGCAGTGATGCAGTGAGGCATAAATTCTGGATTCTAGTGACACAGATTTTGACGTTAGTATGTATCTACTTACTTTTTGGCATGCAGTCTGAAGGCACTAAATATTTAGGTACATACTTGTCAAAATTTAATATGTATAAGACTTAACTGGGGTATTCCATTAGAATGTATTACCAAATCATATATATATATATATCAAGAGATCATGATCAATAGGAATTTTCGGTCATAGAGGCTGCAGTTTTAGACCATGGAGAAAGAATTTGATGTGGGTATAAGGGAGACACAGATAAAGGTTAATTGCTCAGCATGTGTTTGGTACCGGGAGAATAGTCTTCCTTCCCTACCATAAGGGGTGCAGATAGCTAAATTCTGATTACCCAGTGTCTCTCCTCAAAGTTGACTTTTCTAGTTGCAGAATGTGTTTCTTTTCTTGTAACATCCTTCTACTGAATCAGACTGAACCTAAATGAGAATTTCCATGATTAAGAAAAAAAAAAAAAAAAAAAAAACACAAGTAAAAAATTGGCCTTCCTGGCCTAGGTGACTTCTAAATTTTTAGAACCTATGTATGTTAGAAATAAAGTATGATAAACAAAAAAAGAAAAAAAAAACTGAATTAAACCAACAGATGCTATTATCAGAACAAATACTGAATCTCTGCTATATAGGTTTCTTTCTCAAACATGACCTATAGCCTTCATTAAAATACAGAGTGCTTTTCTACTGAAATAACTCACAGTATTGGTAAATTGATACATCACTTTTATAGTCATCATTATTTAATGATGTGACTTTGCATAAGTAATGGAGGACTGAAACAATCAGCTGTAGAAATGACAGAGCGTGGTTTTCCTTATATGGCTTTGTTAACTGCATCTCATTTCTTAAAGTAGATATGCTAAATTGAACGGGACCAGGGAGTTGAGGATATTATGATACAAGTAATTGAGACTTTTAAAAAATAATTTTGATATTGATAGTATGTTATATAGTTACACTGAATGGCATTCTCTGTATCTTAATTTTATATCAATGTACTTCTGCTAATTATCATAAAAAATAATGGTGGTATAATTTAGTTATATGCCTTTCAAAACAGTACACAGAGGTTTCTATCTTTAAGACCTACCTGTTCCTTGTTAGATTGAAGTATAAAATGCTGTCCCCTGTAGTCCCATGGGTTTGAACAATTGATAACCCTGGTGTTAGCACTGTTTGGGGAGGTTGTGAGCCCTTTAGGAAGTGGGGCATTGATAGAGGAATGTGGCTCTGGGTCAAGCACTGGTATTGTATAAACCCTGCCTCATGTGCAGTTGATTTTCTGCTTTCTGGTTGCTGGGAATAACCATAGCTTCCTGCTTCAACTTCCATAACCTGCTTCTCCATGATCTACTCTATCTTCTGGAACTTTATTATTATTTTTTTCTTTTTTATTTAATTTAGGTTTGTACTCAGTGAACACAGTCAAGTTGGTACCATTATAAGCCTTCTCCCCATCCTGCCCCCCTCCACAGGGACCCTTCTTGTTAGGGTATATGGGTCATGCATTGTGGGGTTAGCCATCACTTATGGGTAGGAGGAAATGTCTCTGTGTATCACGACCCCATGTGTGGCTCTAACATTCTTTCCGCCCCCTTTTCTGCAAATTTCCCTGAGCCATGTTGGGTTCATGTTGGGTTTTAGGTCTGTTTAGTGGTGAGGTCTTGGGAACCTGTGTGTCTCTGGATATCTGGTTCGGTAGGAGTTGATTGTTCTCTGTGTTGATCTTCTTCACCCTTGTGCTGGTACCAGGTTCACAAAGAAAACAGCACTGTTGCTTGTATCCCCAATTATTATAAGTTCCAGCTGGGGCCCTTTTGAGGTATGATGGGACGGTTTTCTCCCTAGGATCTGCATGTATCTGAAAAAGGAGACACAGATTCTCTGATGGAGAGTAAAGTTAGCACAAGATAAATGGGATAAACCTTATTATTATTATTATTATTATTTTTTTTTTTACAGAGAATTTAATAGGTGTAGGCCCTCTTCTGTCTTCTGGAACCTTAAGCAGATTCAAATCCATTCCCTTGCACAGATTGCTTTGGTTCCAGTATTTCTTCCACCACTGTGATGTAAGTGCCATAGTGCTTACTGTTAGCTCGGAGGAACCGTGTCTGTGAGATCACGAGCCCGAGGACTGCGTCGAACAGCAATTCCCACTGCTTCAGCAGGAGTCACCACGATAAGTGTTAATTCATATATTACCTTGGAGAGCCATCACTTTTAACCGTCCACAGACATAATGAGCAACCTTGCATTTTCTAGACGGTCATGTTCATCTTCAATACTGAACCATAGTAAACGTTTTCATTGCATAAACATAAAATAAAAATACAAGCCACATCAGGAATAGCATTTTACTATTTTAAATTTTATATTATTTTGACTTCATTCAAGATTATTGTTCAGGAGAGACATGATTGTAAGTATACGTTTTAAACATGTGTGATTAAAAATAAATAAGATTGAAAACAGTTTTGACACGCGACTGTTTCCCTTAGAACTTCAATTTTGGGCTTCTTTATTCCTGGCTTTACTACATCACTCTTTATCCGGAGACGCATTAGCAGCACTGACAGGAAGACATGACGCCAGCTTCTTGGTTAGGAAGCATTTGCTGTGTGTCACGTGCCATGCCATACCATGCGGTGCTGCAGGATGCTAAGAAGAAGTTACCGACATGGGATGGAGCGTGTGGAAGAAGTCTCAGCTCAGCCACCCTTCAGCTGCGGTCGCTCGCCCGCTCTCCAGAGTCAGGGCACTGCCCCAGTGGAACGGGGGAGGGAGGTCTCAGGCTCCTCAGCCCAGCGCTCGCTGACCCTCTGCTGCAGCAACACCCTTTTTATATGCAGTTAACAGAAAAGCAGGGTGACTCACTACCAATAAGTATAGTTCTCTAATACACTTATGGGTTTTGAACTTACCTTTATGTGACAGCTCATATTTCAGGAGCGTGTAAAGGCATGAATACCACTTTGAAACTAAAGAATGAGCTCTCTGGCACCTAGGGGAAGCGTGCGTACTTTTGTGTATTCTGTCATTTTGCTCACGCTGTCAGGGTATGTGCCAGTTACATAACTGGACAGATACAGGATTGAGTATTTGAGTTTGCAGTATAAAGTATAACCCATCTGCACTTATATCAGCCTTTCAGAAATAATTAAAAAAAAAACTTAAGACCCTTATTTTTATTATTAGTGAAATTGTAAATAACATAGAAGCTATAAAATGTATGGGCTCAAGTTTAAGACAAGTTCACATAACTATTTTGTAAATATTTTAATGAATGTTGTCATTATAGTCTATTGGGAAAACTGTAATGATGAACAGGCTATTTTTCCATACTCCATCAAAAATACTGTGATGTGGGCTGGAGAGATGGCATAGTGCTTGCCTATGAAGCCCAAGGACCCTGGTTTGAGGCTCAATTCCCCAGGTACCATGTTAGCCAGATGCACAAGGGGGCGCATGCATCTGGAGTTCCTTTGCAGTGGCTGGAAGACCTGGCACTCCCATTCTTTTTCTCTCACTCTCTATCTGCCTCTTTCTCTGTCACTCTCAAATAAATAAATAAAAATGAACAAAAAATTTAAAAAAATACTGCGATGATGCAAAATTCTTTAAAACGAAATTTAAAAATAAAGTGTATGTCTCTCTTATCATTCTGTAAAATATTCAAAGTTAAGCACAAGGAAGTATTAACAAAAACGTCAACCTGTGCTGTTTTGAGATGATCAGTAAGACTCAGGCACTTAATTCTAATTAACGCCTTTTCTTTCAAAATTCTGAGAACAACTATTTCAAATGATAATACATTTGCATTTTCTTTTTTAAATTTATCTATTTATTTATTTATTTATTTGAGAGAAGAGAAAAAAGCAGATGTAGAGAGAATAAGTGCACCAGGGACTCCAGTCACTGCAGACGAACTCCAGACTCATGTGCCACCTTGTACATCTGGCTTTATGTGGGCTATGGGGATTGAACTCAGGTCCTTAGGCTTTATAAGCAAGTGAGTTAACCAATTGAGCAATCTCTCCAGCCCATGCTTGTGTTTTCCAGAGAGTGTGAGTATACAAGTAGGAAAATCTATGATTAATAACCATGGATATATCTGACAGATCTCTTGGTTATAATCAGTGGAAACCTAGCTTCTTTGTTAGGCTATGTGTGTGTTGAGGTGTGCATTCATACAGAGACCCAGCACTGTCAAGCTGCTCACACAGACTCTCTTTGGCACATTACTGGTGAGATGTGCTCACTGCATTTGGTCTGTGTTTATGCCTGTTCCTGGGCAAGCTAGGTTCTGATTTGTCTTTGGATGATAAAGCTGCTCCAAACATTTTCTCTTAATCGTCTTCCTTCAATTTCAGTGTATTCATCTCTTGTTTTGTCCTTTTTTTTCATCCCAGGTAATAACAGACAATATATATCTCTAAATGCTTTCAACAGGCTTCACCCAAAAAGCGATGAAAAAAATGAAGTGACACTTGTGAAAATTTTTGTCTTGGTTCATTGGGGAAAAAAAAAAAAGACAGATACAAAGAGAAACTTCATATGCTTAGAACAAATTTTGTCATACTCTACCTTCAAAAGCACCAACACAATATAACAGAAACTTAGTTTGTTATTCTCAATCCTGATGTTATGAGAGGAACAGGATTAGTAGGTATGTAATGAAAAAAGTTGCAATGATTTTTTTTCTTGAAATTCTATCAACCATCTTCTTAATTAGGCACAACCTAGTTGGCACACATTTAGGATATTTTGCAGGTATCTGAAAGGGTTAAAGTTACAAAGAGCTAATAGTTGTTTTAGTGGAGTGGGAAGAAATATTGTTTTTTGAGAAAAATCCTCAAGTCTTATGTAAGCCAAGAAGCCGTGTTGTGCATGCCTATGACTGACACACTAAACTCATATTTATTATATATAATTTTTCTATGTATTATTGAAATAAAATTTTATTTATTTATTAATGAACTCATATTTTAGCATATAGCCAAATGTCTACTTATGAAAGTAGACTTATGGAAGGACCAGAAAAAAACCCAAAATATTAGCATGATATATGATACCATATATAAATAAATAAATAGATAAATAAATAAATATATATATATATATATATATATATATATATATATATATATATGGTTACATATATATAAACATGTATGTATATACAATGTTCATATGCAATTAAATATCAATTTATTATATAACACCTTACTGTGACTTTAAAAATTAGATACAAATTATCACAATATTTTTACCCATTTTATCAAGTATATAAAAGTTAATACCAAGCCTTTGAAATTCTCTTAGCACATAATCTCAGCCATTACATGTTATTTAACACATAGCTACCAAATGTGGTAGTACATTTTCCTTACTCTTAAGGATTAAACATAGGACCATTCACAATCTAATTTTGTAACTATAGTGAATAGTAGAAACATTTAAAATAATCATTTCTAAGGGTTATCCAGTTCTAATTTCAATTAAGTCAATTTTCTATGAACAGAATATTACATTTCATAGCCTTTAAGAATGTCACCTTTGATCACTGTATTCAATGTTATTCACATAAATGCTGATATATTTAAATTTTTGAGTATCTAAGTATAGACATTTAATTAAGATTCACCTTTATTATTTAAAATCTTTGCCATGACTAGCATATTTTGTCTCCAGGACACATGAATTAATATAATTTGTTAAAATGATTAAGACGATACGGATGACAATTGCTTTCTATAGATAGAGTTTTGCGCTCGCCTGCCCTTTACCCGTAAAGAGCCCCACTTGTGAGCGGCGAGCTTCGTAGCCGGGCATCCCGGAATCACGAGCGTGTCCGTAGGGCAGCCGAGCTTATGAGCCAGATGTTCTGAACCCTCCTGCTCTTGCTGCCCTGTTACCATAGTTGATATGAGAAGATTTGGCACAATTCTACCTTAAGAATGAATAAAAATACATGATTCACTTTGGGAACAGTGGCAGGAACTGTAGAATATTCAAGTTAGTTTCAGGTGAGAGGTGCTGTTTCTTTGCTTTTTATTCCTGGATCATTCTAGATATTTGATTCAAAATGAAGAGTTTTAGACCTCCTCCAATTTTCCCATCTTCATAGTTCTTTGATATGAAGGAGTCACAATTTTGTTTAGCATTTTGGGAAGAAGGAAGAACCTATGTAGAATACAAAATAAATCTAAACTATTATTGTAGTGTTCCTAGAAGAAAGTTCTACTGTTTCTCTATATTAAACTTTCCTTAATAGTATATGCATTCGCAATGCATCAACATTTTCTAAGAATAATTTTTTTCACCGAAAATTATTCTACCCATATAGTTATTTTAGTTGTGCATTGTAATTCATAAATGCACATTAAAAAGCATCTTTTCTCATTTTATTTTTTATATTTATTTTCTTATAATTAAAGTCATATGACATATACATATCAAGAAGTTCAATTATTTCCTGTGTCAACAAGAATATTTCAGTTGTGATAAGTCACATCAATTTTTTAGTCTATAAGATGCCTATTTTGGTGAAATTTAACAATAAAATCTTAGGCTATAATTAAGTAAAAATGATATTTAAACTCACTTCATAACTATATGGAACTTTTAAAGTTACTTTATGGTATCTACAGCTGTAATGTATGGTTTGGTAAGTTTTGTGAAAATTTAATGCAAAGGATAAACACATTAGAATGTTGATATTATTTACCACATTTCCTTGTCATCTTTCTTGTAGTCTTGGTAACTCTGAAACTTTCACACTGGAGGGTTTAAAACTGAACCTCTGCACATTGAGAGTCTTAATTCCATTTGTTACTCTCTCATTGTATTATGTGAGCTATTAATATTTTTTGACACTTACAATGTTGGTTTATCATATGCATATCATTAGTGCTTTGCTGTAGATCAGGTAGTGATAAGAGGCACATTAGGAATAGCAAGAATTTATTTCATACGGCTAGTTTCCCCTCACCCCAAACCATCTCCTTCAGCTATCTTTTCTGCCTTGGTTGCTGTAACTAATCATAACATTTTACTTTTCTTTATTTTATTTTATTTTATTTATTTTTGTTTATTTTTAATTATTTATTTGAGAGTGACAGACAGAGAGAAGGAGGCAGAGAGAGAGAGAGAGAGAGAGAGAGAGAGAGAGAGAGAGAGAGGGAGAAAGAGAGAGATAGAATGGGCGCACCAGGGCTTTCAGCCACTGCAAATGAACTCCAGATGCCTGCGCCCCCTGTGCATCTGGCTAACATGGGTCCTGGGGAATCGAGCCTCGAACAGGTGTCCTTAGGCTTCACAGAAGTGTTTAACTGCTAAGCCATCTCTCCAACCCGACATTTTACTTTTCAAAAGTATTGATTAATTTCTGGCAACCCAGGATGTAAATTTTATTTATATCTCACATTCACAATCACCATTCTTATGTACATTTCCAATAAGTTTATTATATTATTAATTTTATTTAAATTAGAACTAAATGTTCACCTTGTTGTGCTCTTTTAAATTTATTCCTCTTATCAATTGTAATTGTAGCCTTCCTCTTATACTTCTTTTTATTTCCTTTTGGTATATTTATTCTGATTTAATTCCTTTTGTTAAAATTTTATAATAATCCCTTTAGTAAATCCTCATGTTTATTTACTTATTTTTTCTTGAATGCTTTCATTCTCAACTTTAAAAAACAAAAGAAAATGAAAAAACAACCTTTTTCTGTTCTGGTACTTCTTATTTCCTAGCACTGAAACACATTGCTTTTCTTCATGAGGGAAATATTTTACTGTCACTCGACAACACCCAGTAGTCATCATTTCATATCTTTGTCTTTTTTCATTTATTCAGTGGTATTGCTGTAAAACATTTTCAAAAATATTTTAAGGAAATATTTGAGAGGGATATATGGTCAGAATCCTAGTCTGAAAACACATTGCCAAATACCATTAATTACTGTTGTAGAAAAATCTTGAGCATTATAAATTATAGTTTGCCTTTCTTCCTATGTGGTACTTTGACGGTGGTGTTTCCCCCATAGACTTGTGTGTTTGCGGTTAGTCCTCATATTTAATCCCTAGTTGGTGGAGCCCATGAGTGTCAAAGCACTAATGGAGAGGATGTGTCACTGGGAGTGGGTTTGGGAAGTTTATAGCACAGCTCCCCCTTTGCCAATGTTGCCAGTGCTGGTGAAATCATTCCTTCCTGCTAATATGTGGTGATGTAAACCAGCCTCCTCCTCCTGCAATGCTTTCTTCGTCATGATGAAACTTTGCCTCACAAGCATAAGCTGAAATAAATCTTTTCCTTCCATAGCAGCTTCTGGATTGGTGTTTTGTCTCAGCAGTGAAAAAGTAACGGCTACATCCTTCCTTTCCCCACTTCATCTCTTCCTTTCTTGATTCCACAACCCTTCCTTCATTTCTATTATTCCTTTTCAATTTTACTTTTATAATGTTTTTTGTTTTAATAGTTCTAATCATCTAAAATTTCACAATTATGTAGTTTATACATATTTGTTAGAGTCAACAATTAGTACTATCATAGTTGTTTAAACTTTATATTAATGATTTCATCACCGTCATTAAAATATCCTGTGAATTGACTCAGATTTCTGCGTATGTGGTTTCTACTGCGTTAAACAAATGTCTTCCTAACTACCAACTGAGACAAAAATGATGAACGAATGTTTTATTGATCAATAAAATCAAAGCAGATGGAGGCCTGGTGCCAGAGTAGCATGGATAATTCCCAGTGAATACTATCTTATGCTGTGCCAGAGTAGCATGGGTAATACCCAGTGAATACTATCTTATGCTGTGCAGCTGGCCTTAATATGGGGAAATTATCCAACTACTCGATATAACAACATAAAGACTTAGAAGTTTAGGGATCATGATGGCTAAATTTGTGTCAACCTGATCTATTTAGGAATCTACAGACATTTCTCTAAGTGGATCTCTTACTGTTGCTACCAGGAAGGATGAACTAAAGGAGGAATCCTTCCCTTAGGGTAAGCCCTTCCCCTAGAGTGGGCTGTCCCTCTTGGAGGGGGGCTTTATCAAAAGAAGCTCTGGGAAGAAAGGTATTCTCCTTCCTCCCACCTGGCTGCCAGTGCTTGCTGTTTGCTGCTTTCCAGCAACAGCCTCTCTCCAGGATGCCTCCAGGCCTTCAGTGCTGGTTTGGGACTGCTGAGGCCTCCAGCCTTGTGGACTGAGCAGCTACTGGGTTCCTTGACTCTCAGGCCTGCAACCTGCTATTGTTGAACTGCCATAAACTAATCCAATAAATTCACCTTTAATACAATTCACTCTATTGGTTCTGTTCCTCTAGAGAACCCCGACTAATATAGGAATTATTTAGCTACTGTCAGAAACAAAAGTCACAGAAAATTTAGCACATAAGCATTTATTATGTATTTTGCAGACGAAGGGGCCACATGGGGAGGACTGTTGATGGTCTTAAGGACTTCAAAACCAAACACCACTCCTACCAGTTGACATTAGGCAAAAAAAGGAGAATCTCCATGCCACAACCTGGATGAACTCTATTCTGATTCTTACTTATTTTTTTTTTCTTAATATGATGATTTATAACTAGTTCTATCCATTTTCCTGTAAAACACATAATTGCTTGGAATAAAACTCAGATGTGTATCTATGGTACAGTTTCTTGTCCATTCTTCTGCTGGACTTCTATCAAGCTCCTTTGTATCTCTTGACTATTGTGAATAATCCAACAATAGTTATGGAAATATGGATGTGCAAGTATCTCTGCAGAATGCTGACTTATTTCTTTTGACATCTATTTTGTTTGTAGCATAGTTGGATAATGTGCAATTTCTTTTTTTCTTTTTTTGTTTTTTAGCTTTGGCGACCCTCCATGTTGATTTATTGATTTCCAGAGTGGCTGTACTAGTTTAAATTCCCTACAGCATGGAGCCAGGGTTCCCTTGACCTCCACAGCCTCTCCAACTTTTGCTGTTGTTTGATATTTTTTATTAAATAACTCTTCTCACAAAATTGAAGGAACTCTCAGCATCATTTTAATTTGCATTTTTGATGAAAAATGATGTTGAACACTTTCTTCCTAGATCCATTGGCAATTTTTATTTGTTCTTATGAAATTTATATAATTCAATAGCATGTTTGTTGACTGGATGAGGAGGCAGACGGCAGAGGTGTGTAAGGTTGTAGTTGTGTTTGGATTCTAGATATTAATTCCTTGTCAGATTTATAGTTTGATGTATTTTTCTCATGAGCGGAATGTTTCCTTTGCTGAGCAGATGTTTATATATTTGATTAGGGTCCCATTTGTTAGTACTTGCTATAATTTTCTAAAAGATTTGAGTCCTTTTCACAAAAACCTTGCCTTTGCCTGTTTCTTGAAGGGATTTGTTATATGTTTGTTTAGCAGTTCTACTGTTCCACGTCTCACATGGAGGCCTTTAATCCATTTTGAAATGATTTTTCTCCAAAGCAGAGATAGAAACTTAGTTTCATTAACCGATAGGTGCATATTCAACTTCCCTGCACCCTTTTTGAAGATCTTGTCTTTTCTGTAATGCATACTTTTGGCATCCTTGTTTAAATTTCAAGGGTTGCACATGTGTGTGTTTATTTCTGGGTCCTGTATTACAGTATTCTGATTTCTATGACCACTCTTCTGCCATGCTGTTTTTATTACTAGATCTCTGTAGTTTAGATTTGATATTAACTAGGCACTCATTTATAACTTTGTAATTTCCTGATAAATCTGCAATGATTAGAAAAAAAAAATCTTTCTTGTATTCTTTTAGTAATATTCATTGCCCTACTGTTTATACTATTGAATATTTATATTCTTTCTAGATTCCATATAGTAATATATTGTTTCAATGTTGATGCTTTCAACTTTTAACTTTCAATGTATTTGTACAATTGAAACTAAATGTAGAAAATTTACTTAGAATGAATATGAAACACTTATATTTGAGGGCGGGAACTGTAATAAGTATGGGAGCAGATAAAAATTTTCTAATGTGGGAGACCATATTATTCTCTAAATATTTTACCTAGAATTGGCAATGATTTGTCATAATTAATTGCTGCAAGCAACATATCCATAACTTGTTAGGGTCAACACTAGGATTAGGAAGGAAGAAAGACAGACAGAAGTTTGTTTGTAGTGGCTATGGGCCTTGGCTTCTCCCATTCTCCGCATTCCCCTCCCTCCTTCTCTCTTAAGTAAATAAATAAAATAATGTACTGGGTGTAAAGATGGCATAGATATTCATGAGCTATATTTGACCATAATGTGCATTGCTATGGAGTTATGTAGGGAAGGGTAATTTACTTCTTCGAGGAAATGAAACAGATTTGTTGCTCTACACATGTGCTATTTTGCATAAATTATAACATTTTTTGTTACTTGGTTTTTACACTTCTAACATGATAGGTTCAATTATTAGAAACTCTGGCTGCTTTCAATTCTAAAATTAGATGACTGGAATCATGTCAGACTGTTTAGTCTAATTTTAGACTACTCTAATTAATTTTCTAGCTAATTTACTACATTAAGTACTCAATTATCCAGAATTACAAATGCATCCAGAAAATAAAATACACACTGAATATGTTTATATTGTTAAAAATACATTATTTTTGAACTATAAATTATATCTAGTAAAATTCTTGAACTATTAAACTGCTTCTCAACACTCACCACCCATACATAGTCTGCACATCTATGAGTATTACTAGAATGAGTTTTATTGTATAGTCTATCTTGTTTAAACAACAATGAGTAGACATCCTCTTACTAAAAAGAGTCTGAAGTGTAAGGTGGAAATGTGTAGCATTACCCTACTCTCCCACTGAATCTTCCAATATTCACTAAAGATGTTCAAAACTTCAGCCAATATATAACTCTCATTTCTTCTCTTGTCATATGTTCATTATACGTATCCATATACACATGGGATGATGCTTTCTTATAGAAAATGTCCACATGCCACAGTAAAGGTCACTTTATGTGGTCAGTGTACTCACAAGAAAGTGGAATTCAGACTA
The DNA here is from genome assembly GCF_020740685.1 of Jaculus jaculus. NCBI lineage: Eukaryota > Metazoa > Chordata > Mammalia > Rodentia > Dipodidae > Jaculus > Jaculus jaculus. Next base: position 77,817,683 of record NC_059115.1, read on the forward strand.
GGATGAAAATACGTAGGGAAAGACATTGGGCATGTATTCTACAGAAACTGTTCTTCTGCAGAGAAGATTGTCTCCTCTTACCTGGAAACTGCAAATCTCTCACCTGAGGCATATCATACATGATTCTTTACGCTTGTGGTGTCTGCTAACACTCAAACATATTTTTGCGTGGCAGTCATTGAAGGCATAACTCTGAAATTCTGAAACATTGACCCCCTTTTTCTTTCTCCATTGAGGTGAAACATTTCATATCTGTTATCAGCTCATTTTAGGATATGTTGGATCACTACAGGTCAAAAATGATGGTTTCAACCAATCATGGACTATAACCTTCAAGACTCTGAGGCAAAATAAACTGCTTCTCTATATAACTTGTTTCTATCAAACATTTCATTGTAGTGGAGGAAAGCTGACTAATATAGTCACTACATATTGACACATTTCTCAAGCAGAATTTTTAATAATGGGTGCTCATGCAGGTAAAGTAGGGGAACAGAATACGATCTATAATAAATATGATAATACTTTCAAGCAGGAAAATTTTCAGAAATGTGGATTCAATACTTTAACATGAATACCACTTATAACTTAGAAGAAACGTCTTTTTTTATGTCAAAGAAGAAGAAAAAGTGGTAGAAGTGTTTTCACCTGCATAAAATACCAAAACAATGTTCTAAAGGTCCAGAAAAAAGATCCTGTAATTCTGGATTTACAATGCTTATATAGTATTATAATTTACTCCTCAAAACTGAACAACTCACTATCACACTGTGTTCCCTGGAAAGATTGAAAATAATGAGGGTGATACCAGTAGCAAGGGCAGGTTTCAAGTGCCTCCTTATAAGACCTGTGCATGTCAGGCATGGGGCATTATAGTTCACCCATATTTCAGAGGCCTGGGCAATTGGTAAGGATTTTATATATTGCATGTCTGGGGTATGCAGGAACATCATTTGCCTTATACAGAAGTCTGACAGACACCTCCCACTGTCTTCATCCTAACACCTGGCCTGATGTTTGAGAAGTCCCTGGAGTGTGTGGAGCTATCACTTAACTCACTTGAGAGACAAGAAAGCACTTGTCAGCTCACTAATCAGTGTCTTTCAAGGACAAAAATGAACAAGACTGGTCTATGGAGGAAGTTTGTAGCATGATTGGGGTCTTGCTATCTGTCTTACCTACAAAGTGAGGTGTCTTGGTTCTGGAGTTCACTCTCAAGATATGGATGCTAGCCTGAGATTATGCCAGTTTTTAAGAGAAGAATCTCAGCATAAGACATAAAAAAGCCTAGCAAACATTGCAGTGTCTGACTGTGGTACCTCAAGTGTTCATTTGACTACAGTACGTAATCTCATATGAAGGAACAACCTGAGAAAAGATATATGCCACTGAGTACCTAGTAAGACGCAGCATTATTCTATCATACATCAAGTTGCTTGGCAGCTGCTCTCCTGACTGCGGTGGGCCATTTATGAAATGTCTCTCCCTCGGCTCTGCTGTGAAAGGTGTGTAGCTCTGCAGGTGGAGCCAACCATCGAGACTTGACTGAACACCATGACGTGATTGATTCATCACTTGAATTGACTGTTGGAAGGAGGGCAGGATGCTCATAAGTAGCACCTCACTGGAGGAAGTCAGTAACTGTGGGCATATTTTAGGGGGTACACCTTGCTCTGACCTCTTCCTGTCCCCCTCGGTGCTTTCTGGATCCCCTGCCTTTAGCAGCTGAGCTCTCTGCCTCCCCACAGACCCGACGGCTACACAGCCAGTTAGCCATGGACTGAAAGCTCGGAAACAGCAAGCCAGTCTACTTTCTTTGTCCTCTTAAACTGTTTCAGCTAATTATCACCCACACAAAACAGATTGATGTGATTTCTTTTATGTACCTACTACTTCTGCTTGGAAATGAGGCTGCAAGTTTTTGGGTTCTGTATTTTACACTGGGAGGCATCAGATATGGTTTGTTCCCAGTGAAAATATTAGCATACCCATGAAACAGAAGTGGACGTAGGAGTGGATATTCTCTCTGTCATTTATTTATTTATTTCCCAGATGGAAATTTTGTTGCTCATTTCATTTGTTCTTTCCCTTCCACAGCATGAGGTTGGAGGACTAAGGATAGGTATTTCCAGAAAGAGAAAAGGATTTCATGAAAGAACATAGATATGATTTACTAAACCTGAACTTATATGAGCTCCATGTTTAATTTAGTATTACTACACCAGCAAAACAAGTTACTAATTACTACAAGAGAAATTGGCCCTCATTATCCAAAATGTATTTTACTGTCATACAAGGAAAGGATTGAACTTCATACCCAGACTATAGGCGATTCACCAGAATCCTTCACGGTGAATCTATGTCTAGTATTAATTATGAACCAGTAACTGTAGCAAACAGCTTCATAAAGGTTCAAGAGCCCCAGTCCCCAGGAATGAAGACCTGTGCTGCCTCACTGTACAAGTATTTGGACTAGTGGAAATTATACTCTGTAACAAGGAACTCTAGAGTGGGCGTTAAATGGAGAGGTAAATGAATTTTAGAAGCTTGGATAATGAGGACTGTCACCTATCCTATTAACTTTTCTGATTCATTTCTTTTTTTCTTTTACAATTTGGGCGCATGCCACTTTAGAAAAAAGGGTTATCAGCTGTGATGAATAAGTGTGAGTGTATGCTTGATTGTGCAACACTGATGCTGACAGAGCCATGCCTAGGCACACTCACTCGGCACTCATGCGTGCTGTGCCCTCTCACTCCCCAGTGTGAGTGTAACAAGCTCTTTGGAAGCTTTCTCTGGTTCACAACTTTGCTCAGCCTGAAAGAACTGCAAGCCTGATTTGAAGTTGGAATTAATTCATTCAAAGAACAGCTCTAGAGAAGATATAAAATAATAAGTTTGATAAATGCTTCCATTTTATACAATGAGAAAACTCTCGAGGCATGTTCAAACTATTTTCTAGAACTGCCTATGTGCATAAAACTGCAATGAAACCAGCAATCTGCTCAGCAAAGCATTATTTAAAATTCTTCAGTATTCGGGCTGGAGAGATGGCTTAGCGGTTAAGCGCTTGCCTGTGAAGCCTAAGGACCCCGGTTCGAGGCTCGGTTCCCCAGGCCCCACGTTAGCCAGATGCACAAGGGGGCACACACGTCTGGAGTTCGTTTGCAGAGGCTGGAAGCCCTGGCGCGCCCATTCTCTCTCTCTTCCTCTATCTGTCTTTCTCTCTGTGTCTGTCGCTCTCAAATAAATAAATAAATAAATAAATAATTAATTAATCAAAAAAAATTTCTTCAGTATTCTGTCTCCTTACAATACTTCCTTCCCTATCACGTCCCCAGACCAACCCATTGCACTCAAATCCTGTCCAATTGTCTGATGCTTGAAAACCAAAAGCAAGCGCTCTGCATTTGACTGACACTAATAAAATCCAGTTACATTGAAATATGCCTCTTAGGACCATCTTATTCTCTTAAGTATGCAATACAGCAATAGTACTATCCATTCAATATCAATGACATAAATTGTGTGACATATGTAGGCTTCTCGCCAATAAATATATTGAGTTTTCCACTTTGGGGATTTTTATTAGAGAGCAAGAGAGAGTAAGAGAAAGTTAGAAAGTGTGAGAAAGAGAGACAGCGAGAATTGATGTGCCAGGGCCTCTAGCTACTGATATCCAAGTCAAAGTGATTATGGGGAATGGACTCAATGTGTTCTCTGTGTTTAATAAAGCAAAATATGATATTAATTTACTAAAATAGATATACACAGTGAGTAAAGTGTCATAATGTATATTTTCCCTATGTATATGTGTGTATACATACATATATATATATACATATATGCATACATACACATATGCATACATAGACATACATATACATACATGCATACATATATATGTGTCTGTATATATATATATATATATATATATCTCAGTGGCATATTATGTATCTACTAAGCCACAATGAATTCTGCTGGAATGTGTTTATAGCAATGTAATTTGTTCCCTTATTCAATATTATAAACATTTACTTAAATCATTTTCATTTCTGACAAAATATTATGAAATATACAGATTCAACGTTCTTTGTTACTCAGCTTCATAATATGTAATAAAGAGAGTGACTGGAAAATATTTCAAGTTTTTCCTTTACAGCAACAGGAGAGTGTGCCAAACACTGACAAGGGGAAACAGGCTATAACACCCATAAGCCTGCCCCCAATAATACACTCCCTCCAGGAGGTGTTAGTTCCCAAATCTCCATCAGCTGGGAACCTAGCTTCAGAACACCCAAGTTTATGGGGGACACCTGGATCAAACCACCACAACATTTATCCTCAGTCAATGATGAATCCATTTCATCAATTGATAACATTTAATAGCAACATTAGGTATGTACTTAGAGTACATGTTAAACAAAGAAGAATCTACCACATTATGCTATGCTTATAAAACTTTGCTTTGAGCTTCAGCAGCTAAGGCTCCAGCCTTCAAAGCCAAAGGACCAGGTTGACTCCCGGATACCCATGTGTAAAGCCAGATGTACAAGATGGCGTATGCATCTGGAATTCATTTGCAGCAACTATGGGCCCTGGTGTGCCCATTCTCTCTCTCCTTTTCTTTCTCTCAAGCTCTTGCTCTCACTCTTTCTCTCTATCTTCCTTTTTTCTCTCTCTCAAAAAGTGAATAAATTAAAAAATAAAAAGCTTGAATTTTAACCTGATTTCCTATGAAATTAAGCATAGAATTGAATGTCCTTTGAGCTCAGTTTTATTGATTGAAATAATATTCTATATCAGACATTTTTGCTACACATTATTACACACCATGCCTCATTATAATCTGTATAGTTGGAATTTTTTTTTCATCTCCATTAAAGGTAAACTGAGTTTAGAAAGGTTAAATGTTGGAAGATTTATAATTAAACTCTGAATTCTCAAGCATTCAAAATTCCATGTTCTTAAACACAACTCTGTGTTATTGCAATATTTATAAATTATATGAACAATATAATATTCAGACTTTTGTGGTGATAGACTTACTAAATACAGATTTTCACATGAAATGTTATGTTTTCAGAACCAGTATTCACAATTAAACTTCAAAACTTGCCTTCAATAATTATTTTTGACATCTGTATCACGTGTGTTATGGTGTGTGTGGTCTATGCACACGTAGGTGTGATGAGTGTCCTGAGTGTCCACCTCTGCACCTCTGGCTGCTGGAGGTGAGTGTCCCCTCATGAGGAGAGTCTCTTACTGATTCTGGAGCTGGCTGTTTTTGAGTTTTAGCAATTCTCCAGGCTCTGCTCCTCACAGAAGCGGGGTTACAGACGTGCCTGTCCACTTGTCCACACTCAACTCCTCATGTAGGTTCTAGATATTCAAATCCAGTGGTTTTAGGTCCCTGGGGGCACTCATGTTTGTGGAGTAAGCACACCATACCACTAATCCATCCCTCCAGCACAAAACTTGTTTTAAATAAATCTAAGACTATCTGCAAACATATAAAAATGTTGAAAAGAATAACCTAATTTAGGTAAATATTTTTAAATAAAATTTCTCACTTCTGGGAGAGAATTTGATCTTTTATTTTAATTTTCCTAAGTTTATTCATAGCAACAATGGCCAGCACTGTTGTCCACTCACATAAAAGCACATTCTTTAGTCAGAGCAATTAGCAGTGCAGTGGCACCTGACCCAAATGTGCCTGGTTTATGATTTATTTCACATCAAATTTGAAATTTACAAGTTGTAAAGTAATGATATCTGTTACCCCCTTTAAAATATACATAATTTAATGCTCTGAAACTGCTAGGTATTGCCCTCCCAATGGCATACTAAAACTAATTGTGCATCAATGCATTCATTGAATGAGTTAATGAATTACATGAAAGAATGTGTGATGGTTGAACCTGATGTAGAAATCAACTCAAATGGATGTAGATTCATCTGGGAGGCAAATATCTGGCCTTAACTGGATTATTTACATTAGGTGAACTGAAGTCAGGATGCCAGCCTGCCCTCACTGTTGGTCTCTGGTCCTGTACTAGAAAAAAAAAAAAAAAAAAAAGCATACTGAGCACCAGAATTCATGTCCCTTTTCTTCCCTGTATGGATGCAGCGTGACCAACGGCTTCCTGCTCCCATTGTCCCACCTTCCCCTTCATGATAGAGTGTAATATCTGGAACTATAAGACAAAACAATTGCTTCTTCTGTTAAATTGCTTCGGATTAAGTATTTGGTCACAGCAGTGACCAAAGTAATAAAAAATAGAATGTATCAAGGAATTACATATGAAATACACAACTTACACATAATAAATATTATTGATAAAGTGATGCAAATATACTTTTTTATCTTAAAAAACACATACTAAATGTTAAGGTGAACAGTTGAGTTTCAGAACCTTATTAATACAGGTATTACTTAAAATTCCTTAGATCTCAATGTTCAGCATATTTAATTCAAACATGAGTCATCAAATACGTAAATATGTGAATACAATCACAAGATCTCATACTTTGAATTTTTTGGCACAGCTAACAAGTCGACATAGAAGAAAAAAAAATAAGATTTCTAGAAGAAAATCCTCTCAGTTCTTATCAATTTTAATAACCTACAAGATGTAGAGTTATCTTTCTAAAATTTTGATAAGCTATATGTGTCCTTCAAATTTTGGCAAGCAAACAAAAGTAAAAGCCAAACAAAGCAAAATTCTTCTACTCTATACCAAAACACTAGTGTTTCCATCAGGCCAGTAAGCTACAGCCTCCTATAGTTTACACCTATGTAAAACCAAACTTGGGCAATCCAAAGAACAGCTACAAAGTAAAATGCTTTATAGCAATTCAAATGCTGTTTCTTTTATTTACTTATCTGAGACAGAGAGAAAGAGGGAGACAGAGTATAGGCATGCCAGGACCCCTTGCCACTGAAAATGAAATTTGTGCCCTGGCTTTAAGAGGGTAGTAGGGAATCAAACCCATAGAGGATTTGAAAGCCACCCTTTTAACCACTGAGCCATCTCTCCATCTCCATTTGTGTTTTTTGGTGAACTAGAAAGGAATAATATATAGTTCCTTAACACAAATAATAATTTAATGAGATGAAAATTCTATTTCTCTTAATTTAATTATATCATATTGAAATACATGAATCAGTTCATGCTGTCCCCCCAAAACATTTGCAATTATTTTATGCTAATAAAAAATAAAACAGCCGGGTGTGGTGGCACATGCCTTTAGTCCCAGCACTCAGGAGGCAGAGGTAGGAGGATCACCAAGAGTTTGAGGCCACCCTGAGACTACAGAGTGAATTCCAAGTCAGCCTGAGCTAGAGGGAGACCCTACCTCAAAAAAATAAAATAAAATAAAATAAAATAAATAAAACAAACAGTGAAAAGAGGAGAGGAGAACTAGAAATATATATAATCCTACATATGTATATAATTAACAAAAAGAAAATCTATCTGCTCTACACTAAAATTGTTTGATGTTTCCATCTTGCAAGTATTCTACATCTTTTTATAGTTACCACATATAAAATACAAAAGTAAGTTTATTTTAACAGATTTCTAATTTAGGTCTTTAATTTAGTTCTTCAAGGCTCTCATCATGAGAAGCATGACAGCTCATGAAAGAAGGCTATTATGTGTCAAACTGTTTTCTGAACAAAATTTTTGTTGCTAAGGAAACGTTTCTTTTCCTAATAGAACACAAGCCCAGCGTTCTTTTGTGTTAAGAATTTTAACACGAAGGCAAATTATTTAGAAATTTGAAGCCATTACACACGTGAATTATATACAATAAAAAAATCAACACCATATTTTAGATATGATTTCTTTGTACATTCTCAAATAATAATTTGGTAAATGCATTTAAGTCTGTGTTAGTTTTATTGTTTATAGCAAAAATCATAATTATCTTCAATTTTTTTCTTCTTATTTTCATTACATTTGTTTGTTTACTTTATGAGTCTATTATGTTTTAATGAATAGATTTATTATACATATTTTCAATAACTTTAAACCATTTGTGGATATTATACTTCACTTATTTACTTCACATCAAAAGTCACTACTGTGTACATATTTAAGTATAATTACTACAAATTAAGTTTTATTATAGCAAGATCAATTCATAAGGAGAGCGCCATTGCCTAGGCTGGGTATAATGCATGCATGCATGGTAACTTGAAAATAGTTGGTCAGTTCTCTCTCAAAATGATTTTCATTTTTAGGACTTAAATTTCTTCTTTGTAAATATATGGTTATTTAAATAATTAAAGAAAATAGCTTTTCACCTCTTGTATATATGTATACAATGTTGTTTTCTGTTTTTTTTTTTTTTTTCTTTTTGAGGTATGGTCTCACTCTAGCTCAGGCTAACCTGGAACTCATTAAGTAGTCTTTGGCTTTCCTGGAACTCATATTGATCCTCCCATCCCTGCCTCCTGAGTGTTGGGATTAAAGGTGTGTGTGACCTCTCCTGGCTATAATGTATTTTGATTATAAATCCCTGCTGCTACCTTCTCTTTTTCCCCATAAGCCTTGTGCTCAACTCCTTCCCTACCGGGCATGCTAGAGCCTCTTGTCCCTGTACGCAAACTCCAGATGCATGTGCCACTTTGAGCATCTGACTTTATGAGCAAGTGACTTTTCTGGGAAGTCAATCCCATGCTGTGATGTTTTGCAAGCAAGCACTTAAATTACTGAGCCAACTCTTTAGCCCCCCCCCCCCCACTAATTTTTTATACATGTTTTCCATTACTATATATAAAATTTACAGAATTTTGTGTGTTGAATTTTTTATCCTGCCACTTTGCTTTCAGCATTTATCTCTTCTATGAGTTTTTTTTTTTTTTTTTGGTTCTTTTATATATAGGATCACATCATCTGCAAATAGAGCTAGATTAACTTTTCCAATTTGTTTCCCTTTTATTTCTTTCTCTTGTTGTATTGATTGAGCTAAGACTTCAAGCAATATGTTGAAAAGCAGTGGTGAAGATGGGGCCCTTGTCTGGTTCCTGACCTTATTTGGAACCTTTCAAGTTCTCCCCATTTTGTATGATATGGGCTTTACTTATTGTATAATGCTATTATTATGTTGAGATATGTCCCCGGGAATCCCTAATTTTTGCAGTGTTTCAATCATAACAGAATGTTGTGTTTTGTCAAAGACTTTTCCTCATATATTGAAATGGTTAAGTGGTTCTGTCTTTAAATCTATTTATGCGATATATTGCATACATTCATTGTTATTATTATTTTTTACTCAGGCATACCATTCATATAGCAACACTAAATAGGGACATATTTTTGTTTGTTTGTTTTTGTTGTTTGAGGTATGGTCTCTCTCCAGCCCAGGCTGACCTGGACTTCACTATGTAGTCTCAGGGTGGCCTCTAACACAGCAATTCTCCTACTTCTCAAGTACTGGGATTAAAGATGTATGCCACTATGACCAAGCAGCTTTTATTATGTATTTTGAAGCATCCCTGCATATCTGGGATGAGTCCTACTGGATTGACGTGGATGATATTTTGATGTTTTCTTGAATTTTGTTTGTAAGAATTTTATTGACAAATTTGGTGTCTAAGTTCATCATGAATCATATTAGTCTGTAATTCTCTTTTCTTGCTGTCTTTGTCTAGTTTTAATATTAGTATGATTCTGGTTTCTAGAAGGATACAGGGATTCTCCTTTTGATTTAATTTTTTTTTTTAAATAACTTGAGGAATACTGGCATTAGTTCTTCACTGATGGTTTGGGAGGATTCAGCAGTGGATCTGGCTGGACCTCAATGTTGTTGTTGTTGTTTTTGTTGTGTGTGTGTGTATGTGTGTGTGTGTGTATGTGGGGGGATGGTACGTTAATTACATTTCAGCAGCTCTATTAAAGAAATTTATCTAGTCAAGGTTTGGCTTTAGACCTGCTAAGAAGAATGTGTATCCATCACTAGATGAATGGATAACTAAGATGTGGAGATGTGGTATATCTACATGATGGAATTCCCAACATTGTTCTTCACAGAGATAGAAAAAATGACCTCAAAGTTCATATGGAAAGGCAGAAGGCCTTGGATATCCAAGCATATCCTCAGCAAAAGAAATACTTCTGGAGCTATCACCATACCTGATCTAAAGCTATATTACAAAGCCATAGTAATAAAACCAGCATGGTACTGGCATAAAAACAGGAATATAGACCAATGGAATAGAACTTAGGATCTGGACTTTGGTCAAGCAACTACAGCTGCTTGACATTTGACAAAGGCCCTATCAATATAGGCTGGAAAAAGACAGCATCTTCAACAAATGGCGCTGGACAAACAGGAAGTTGAAACTTGATCCACACATCTCACCATGCACTACGCTAAAGTCCAAATGGATCAAAGACCTCAATATAAGAGCTGGTGACGCACGCCTTTAATCCCAGCACTCGGGAGGCAGAGGTAGGAGGATCGCCAGTGAGTTCGAGGCCACCCTGAGACTCCATGGTGAATTCCAGGTCAGCCTGGATCAGAGTGAGACTCTACCTAAAAAAAAAAAAAAAAAAAAGAAAAAAAAAAAGAAAAAGACCTCAATATAAGACCAAAAACTCAGCTACTACTGAAAGAAAATGTAGGAATGTAGGAGGAACTTTCCATGATACAGGAATGGAAAAAGACTTCCTCAACAAAACTCCAGTAGCACAGGATCTTAAACAGTCACTCAACCAATGGGATCACATGAAATGCTCCATTCTAATCCCTTTTGGCTTTTATAAAAGCAAAGGAAAAAATAAGATGTAATTTTGATGGATTTTCCATTGTATGTGATGAGAAGTTTTCCTTTTTTATCCTTTAATACTCTCTCTTTGTTTTCAGTGTAGAGACATAAATGTAATATGAAGTGATGAATTTCTTTTCTGCTTCTATCTCTTTGTTCTGTGTGCCTCTTGAACATTGATGGCCCTCTTCTGTAAGGGTAGGGAAATTTTCTTCAACCATTTGGTTGAAGCTGTTCTCTGTAACTTTGGCCTATATTTCTTCCCCTTCTGGTGTGCCCACAATCCAAATGTTGGTATTACAATTTCATTTATTGCTTACACTTGCTTTTTGTTTCTTGGGATTTGTTCCTGCACTTAGATATATCCTCATTGAGTTTATTCCACTGCCCATTTAGTTTACATTTGAAGCTTTTCTTCCATTTCCTATACTAAGTCCTTTGATTTTATTAAAGTATATAGTGAATTCTTTTTTAAAAAAATATTTATTTGAGAGAAAGAAAGAGGGAGAGAGAGAGAGAGAGAGAGAGAGAGAGAGAGAGAGAGAGAGAGAATTGGCATACCAGGGCATATAGCCACTGTAAGTGCACCCCCTTGTGCATCTACTGAATTTTTGTTTGGTTTGTTCTTTGCCCAAGATGGTAAGGTTTCTCATGAACCTATGTAATTGGGAGCTGCCTAATTTTTTAATATCCACATGTAAATCTATTAAATCCTTATTAAGAGTATTTTCATTGTTTCTTATAGGTGTGAGAATTTTGTGTACTCGTTATTTGATTAAAATGTGCTTTAAGTCTACACATTCACTGAGACTCTGTGAATGTTGTGGACAAGGAGGCAGAGGATTGTATTAGCCCCAGCATGGGAGGCCATATTGAGAGGCCTTGCCTCCCCCACTCCCCCCAATACACGCAATGTCTGACTGCTGTTCTCACCACTCATAACCCACAACTCCATGGTGAACCCCAGAAATCCTACTAATGAGGGCCCTTGGTGGACTGGGGCCAGGGAGGAGGGATTGATGGCACCAATATAATACAAAGTTTCAACTTCATAAAAAATACAATTTTCTATCCTTTCATCCTAAGGCGGTATCTCTCTTTTATAGAGCAGTAGTGTACTGTTGTTGTTTTTGTTTTTTTTTATCTTTCTTCTTTTAAGGCAACAAAGAGAAGGATCCTACATATAAATCTCATTTAATAGTCTGTGTCTTCTTGCTAGGCAATTGAGGACATTTATGTTCAGTTTTTATTGAAAAGTATGTACCGATGACTGTCATTCTTGATGATTTTGTAGTACCTGTTATTTTTCTGTTCCTGTTTTGTATTAACGATTCAAGCATGGTATAGTCTTTCCTATGCCCCGTGTACATCCACTCACTTCTCTTAAATCTAAAGGACCCCTTCAAGTATTTTGTGAAGAGCAGGTTTAGCTTTCAGGAATTTTTTAGTCTTTTTAGCATGGAAAAATATAGTTTTTTTTTTTTCAATTATGACAGCTTTGATGATTTCAATAGTCTGAGTTGGCAATTACTGTCTTTCAGAGGTTGAAACTCATCATTCTAAGATTTCCTGGCTTTTAAGTAGTATGTTGAAAAGCCCAATTTTATTCTGATAACCTTTTCTTTATCAGGTGCATGTTTGAATTTTACTGCTTGTAATATACTTTGTCTATACAATTAGTTATTCAATTATTTTGTGATGAGGGCAACTTTTTTTCTGCTATTCTCTGTTTGCTGTTCTAAATCCATCATCCATCTGTCTTTGTGGCATCACTTTCCTTAATCTTAGGAAAATTTCTTCCATCACTTTAATTTAAAATAATTACTCACACTTTAGATTGACTTTTTTCTCTTTTATTTATGTATAGAATTGTTAGTTTTGAAATTTTAGTAGTGTCCCAAATGTCTAACAATTGACAATCACGTCTTCTCTTAATTTGTCTTCCTCCTTGCTGTGTTCCTCACTTCTCCCACCTTGTCTTCAACTCCACACTCTGGGCTCTGCCGTTCTGTTAATGAAGATTCTACAGAATGTTTAATTGGCTTCTTGTGTATTTCATATTTAGCATTTCAAAATACATTTTTTTGTTTTTTTTCCCCTCTGTATTCATATCTTGCATTGACCTGTGTGTTTTACTCAGCTGATTCTTTAGATATTTTTTTCAAATCCCTTGGGATTTATTCTATAGTTTCTGTCTTTTATTCCTTTGATTTCTTTGCATATTCTTAAAATAATTATTTTGAATTCTCTGTCTGGAATTTTGTCTAATTTATCTTCAATGAAGGACGTTGCTTTGGAATTGATGAATACATTCTGAAGGAGTTATGTTACTGTGATTATTATTGTTTCTTATGTTAGGATAATGGAATATTCACACATTGAACAATTTTATTGTTGGTATTCGCTGTTTCATTTTTTTATCAGCTGTATCCTTATGGGTACAGATGAGAAGTGCTATTGTTCAGTGTAAATGTGCAGGTTGTCTCATGTCCCCCAATATTACTCCCAAAGTGAAATACTAACAATGGCATGAGTGATCAAAGCTGCTGGATATGCCTGCTATGCAAGTGTCATAGTAATTTATTAATAACAACTATCACTTTGACTTAATTTTTGGTGGATAGATGATCAAAAATGGTATGGAGTATAGTGAGATTTTGGTTACTTATAAGTGGGAATGAAACAATGTATTGCCATGAAGACTAGTTTAAGTTTCATAAATATGAAAGCTGGAAAAATACCTGAGAGAATAATGTAGGGATACTGATAGTTTTAGAGGTTGTTAAGGCTATAGAAGGTGATGGTTAAGTCTAAGGGCAGCTTGGGGCTACAGGAAGAGTTCCAGGTCAGCCTGGGCTAGAGTGAGACTCTACCTTGAAAACAAACAAACAAAAAGGACTGAGGTCTCAGAAGGAGAGATTGTACAGAAGGGATCAGAATTGGGAAGCAAATATGAGTTACATATAACATATTTGTAGATCAAAATAGTAGACTGGGTGAAGAATAATACAGACCATTATTAAAATACAGGATAGTAAAATATAAACACAAATGCAACCATAAGAATGGAGGTTCAAATAAAAAGATGAACAAAGTTGACAAAATTTGTATTTTAAATTTTAAAATATTTTAAAGTATTTTAAATGTGCATTAACCCCACCCCTCAAAAGGCTATTGAATTTGTCAATATTTCTGCCTTAATGAGATTGCATTTTAAAATATTTCCTCACTGTTTTTTTTTTTTTTTTTCTAATTGTAGCCTTCCCAGATAATGGAGGTGTGCTCAGTATTTCTAGTCCTAACGATAGAACCCTATTTATTATACATATTATCTCAGTGGAGATAAGACTGTGTTATATTTTAGAGTGAGTTTCCATGTCACTTGCATTGAATTACAAAGGCAGTTCTCTCATTAGTTCTCTCAGCTATGTTTATCTAGGCTGAACTGTGTGCTGTGATGGAGAGGAATGATTGGGAGTCCCTGGCATCTCTTATTTTCTTGTGTTCCATGGGTTGATATATGTGTTAGTGGAGGTTGTGGAATTTTGCACCGTGGTTTTCCCATGGAGGTCAGCTGGTTGTGTGTGAGTAGACACCATCCCCTTGGCTGGACTTCTTCATTCTTACTAAGAAAACTCATCAGCAGTTTTTATCTTTATTCTCTTCAGAAAGTTCACATGGCCTAATAATTTTTTTATAGATCTCATCTCTTGCAGAATATAATGTTTATTTGTGCATTAACTTGACTCTTCTTGACTCTTTTATCTTCCCTGCTTCTCCTTTTCATTGTGGAGGCTCCTAATCTACATTTAATAAATATTTTATTTATATATTTATTTGAGAAAATAAGGGAGAGAAATAGGCAAGTAGGGAGAGGGAGAGAATGGGTGTATCAGTACCTCTAACCAACGCAAACTCCAGACACATGCATCAATTTGTGCATCTGGTTTACACGAGTACTGGAGAATTAAACCTGGGTACTTGGACTTTGTAGGCAAGTGCCTTAACTTCTAAGCCATCTCTCATAATTTGCATTTTACTTGTAACCCTCGTAATATTATTTTTAAGAATACAAAATGTTCAAATAATCCTATTAACTACCACTGTTATATAAAATGCTAATGGAAATAAATAAAGTCCCAAATGTAACCTCTACAACCTGCATAAATATATCAACTTAAACAGCCTTTCAGCTTTACTTTTCTTTATTCAAGTAGAAACTATATAAGGACATATCATGTGTTGATATAATCATCTCCCTCCTCCCACTGCGCTGAGGGTCCTCCGTAGTGGAATTGCTGGCATTCGCCATGGGGTTGTAGGCTAGCTGTGAGTTGTGAGAGCAGCAGTCAGGCAATTTGGAGAAAGCAGTGCCACTGTATAGTCCCCTCCCCCAGTACTCTGGGGCTCTGACAGTCTTTCTGACCCCCCTTCTGCAAAAATCTCTTGAGCAGTGGCAGGTGTGTCTTAAGTCTACTTCACTGTTGAGCTCTCAGCAGCTTCTGACTTTCTGCTTTGGGACATTTTGGGGATCCTCCATGTCTGTCTCCATCACCCTGGCTCTGCTTGTCATGCTCACCATTGAGGCAGGATTCCTACCTCTCCAAACCCTCTGTGATTTCACCTGTGTCCTGGCTGATATGCAGGTGTGGCTTAACTCCTCAGTTCTTTCTACCTTCTGAAAAAGAAAACCAAAACAAAACAAAACATAAAAACAGATTCTCTAATGGAAAATGAGGCCAGCATAGGTTAAATGAGATAAGCATTATTAATTAAAAGAGAATTTGATGCATATAGCCTCTTTTATTGGCCAAAGACTAGCGAGAACTACTTGTTAGAGTCCATGATATTGATGCCATAGGATTCTGACTCTGTTCCCATTTCCAGCTACAGGTTCCTTTTCCCCTGAGCAGATCTCAGTCAATCACAGAGCCATTGGTTACACACATAGCCTGGGTGCCACTATTGCACACCTGTGCACCTCTCGTCAGGCTGACTGGATAAAGTAGTTACTTGTCACATGCCTTTGAGTTTATCCTGCACTGTGTGGTTCTGCACAATCTCTATGAAAGACAGAACATTCTTTTATTTCCCTTCTTCTATGGTCTTTATGCATTACAATAAACAATCGGTTCATCAAGCCATGGACTGAAGCCTCTGAAACTATGAGTTAAAAAAATAATTCTACCTTTTCCCTATTTTGGGCAGTATTCCTCACAGGGACATTACATGCAAAAGTTAGATAAGCAGAAAGTCCAAGGAAGTATAATTCTTCATCAATAAATAATTAATATATATATATATATATATATATATATATATATATATATATATATATATATTTTTTTTTTTTTTTTGGTTTTTCAAGGTAGGGTCTCACTCTGGTCCAGGCTGACCTGGAATTAACTATGTAGTCTCAGGGTGGCCTCAAACTCTCGGCAATCCTCCTACCTCTGCCTCCTGAGTGCTGGGATTTAAGGTGTGCACCACCATGCCTGGCTCTCAGAATATTCTTAATCACCTTTTTTGTTTGTTTGTTTGTTTGAGATAGGGTCTCACTCTGGCCAAGGCTAATCTGGAATTCACCATGTAGTCTCAGGCTGGCTTTGAAACCATGGTGTTCCTCCTACTTCTGCCTCCCAAGTGCTAGGATTAAAGGCATGAACCACCATGCCCACCAACCACATATACTTTAAAAAAAAAATTCTACTCATTTTTTATTAATTTAGTTGATCAACAGGGGGATAGAGAGAGAGAGAGAGAGAGAGAGAATGGTCATTCCAGGTCCTCCAGCCACTGCAAACAAATTCCAGACATGTGCACCCTCTTGTGCATCTGACTAATGTGGGTCCTGGGGAATCGGGCCTTGAACTGGGGTCCTTAGGATTCAGAGGCAAGTGCTTAACCGCCAAGACATCTCTCCAGCCAAACCACATATTCTTTAATTCAACTGGCATGAGGAGTTTTTGCAGTAAATGAACTAGCGTCAAATCCTTCTTCTGGGGGATTAAATCATTTGCAGTTTGTTTTGATTGCTCAGATGGAAGGTCACACCCTTGCTTACAAGTCACACTTAATCTGGATCAACACTGTATGTGAGACCCAGTGACTTATATTACATAAGTTTAAAGAAGAACAAATCATCTGCCATGGACTTGAAATGTTGGGACTTATCTTCCTGTTTCTGTTTTTTTTTTTTTTTTTGATTCAGTTTCTGGAGATATTAGGTTGTAAATTTATAATTTCTAGTAGTGTTATATTTTAGCTAAACTTGTATGCAACATGACTGATGTTTTTCAGGGTGCTTAACGTTGCTCTGTAGCCATCACCCCTGTGAATAATTCAATAAGGCAATCAAAGGCAAAAACTTATTTAATCTTGTTGGTCAATATGTGATTTTAGAAAGTGCGAGACAGTACTTCATCTTCAAAGACATGGATAATTCAAGATATCTATCACACTTCATAGAGACTATCGTTAATGACATTTTCATACACTTGAAATTTGCCACAAGATATCAATGTTAGGATTTCTCATACTAAAATTAGAAATAAGCAAAGTAATATTTAGATTAAATAACTTGGATTAATCCATGGCATTGTGCCTATATTTATCAAAATATAATATATGCATTATAAGTGGATGCAGTTGATACTTGTCAATTAAAATATAGCTTTAAAAAATGAAGGACAATCATGGTAAAATCTTCTTAGCTTTTTTTTTTCTTTTTTCTTTCCTTCAGTACTATCTTAAGGAGAATATTAAGAAATCTGTGCATACTTAGATGATGATTGATTGTTTAATAACTGCCTTTAAAATAACTTTCAAAATTGTCTTTTAACTGTCCTAATCAATCTCTTTCATTTCTGCAATCAAAGTGACATTTAAACATAAAAACTAGGTTTACACCTCTCCAGTTAACAACTCAAATTACTAACTTTAATTCTAGGATGAGCCAATCATTGACAGCCTTATGTTCTGGAAATCAGGTATGCAGTTTCAGACTGCCCAAGTCAACAAAGTTTCAAAGCGGATGTCAGCTCACTCACCTCCCTAGCCACACACATCCTGCTCTAAGGCCATTGAATTCCTGCTTTAGCTTCTGTGATCATTTAATCAACCTCACAATCTTCCTGAAAATGCAATTGAGGATCACTCTGTACCTTTTCACAGTGAGACTGTCCTTCATAGCGATGCTTTTCCTAACTATGACACTGCAAATCATTTGTGACAACACAACTCCCTGTTAACAGTGATAGAACTTCAAAACACTTTCAAAACTTTGATTTTCATTTATGAATAAACGGGTTTTATTTTAAAAATTTGCCAGACATGGTGGTGCACACCTTTAATCCCAGCACCTGGGCGGGGGAGGCAGAGGTAGGAGGATCGCCGTGAGTTCAAGGCCACCCTGAGACTCCATAGTGAATCCCAGGTCAGCCTGGGCTAGAGTGAGACCCTACCTCAGAAAACAAAATAAATAAATAAAAATAAAAAATAAAAATTTACCTCTATGCTTTGTAAGTTAATATTTTTTTTTCTTTTGGTTTTTCAAGGTAGGGTCTCACTTTAGCCCAGGCTGACCTGGAATTCACTATGTAGTCTCAAGAAGGCCTTGAACTCACAGTGATTCTCCTACCTCTGCCTCCTGAGTGCTGGGATTAAAGGCGTGCACCACCACGCCTCGCCAGTTTATCATTTTTTTCTAGCAGGATGTGTTATATAAATAGAAATTTGCCAAAACAATCATGAAAAATATACATAACCTTTTTATTTACTGAGCAATCATGTTAATAATTTCTAAACTTGTTCTCTATTTGTTTCTAGGAAAAATTTTTATGACACATTGAAATATTTTATTTTAAAATATATTTATTTAGTTTATGCAATATAAAGTATATGTATCAAATACAACATTTTTAAATGCAAAAGTAAAACCTCAAAATAAAAATATGTAGATATAGATATACATTATTGCTTGACAATCTTCTCAATGAAATCATCCTATTCTACAATAAAACTATTGAATTTTTGTATTTTCACTCAATGATATTCATATATTCAACAGAGGGCTTATATGTAAATTCCTAGCATGAGAAAATCATGGATGATAAGGCATACCCTAGCATTCACTAGTTTCCATAGAATTATTTCAAAACTGAAAACTTGGATTCCTAGATTTATTTGCTTGAGTAGAATGGAGAATACATAGGAAATAATTACTCATTTGATGAAATCACAGCATTTGTGAAAAGAATATAATTTTTTTGTGTAACAAGTGACTGGATGATCATTGATGTGTTCTACTAATAACTATAAATTTTTATGGTATCAGATACTGTTTAAAAGTATTTTATGTTTATTTACTTAGTTGCGAGAGAGAGAGAGAATGAGAGAGAGAGAGAGAATGAGAAAGAGAGAGAATGAGAGAGAGAGAGAATGAGAGAGAGAGAGAAGGGCGCACCGGGGCCTCCTACTGCCCAGGCACTCTGGATGCACGTGCCCCCTGTGCATCTGGCTTACACAGGTCCTGGGGAATTGATCCCGAGTCCTTTGGCTTTGCAGTGAAGTACCTTAACCAATGAGGCATTTCTCCAGCCCCCTGTATCAGATACTTCCTTGATGCTAGGACAAAATATGTGACTGGATGCAGTTTAAGGAAGGTAAAGGTAAAAAGTTTAATTCAATTGCCATTCCAAAGTGTAGAGTTCCTCATGGAGGGGAAGCCTATAGGGAATAGGAATTCACTGATGCAGAACGCTGGCTCCCTCTTTACACAGTTGAAGAGCGCCTCTGGTGCTGACCGCAGTCAGGTGTGTGTTCATACCTGAACACATCTAGTCTAGCAAATCCCTCACAGACATGGTCACAGGTTTATTTCCACGGTGCTTCGAAATCCTGTTTATCATAGGTTAATGATCACATGTACTAACTTATTTAGGAAATGGTCAGAATTTGTACTTGTCCTAGAAATACAGGTGCATCTCAGGTGACATGTGTCAGTGAGGGTGGAGCTACGAGTCTAGCCTAGCATGAAATGCCATGCTGCTCATTTAATACTCACAGGTGCTTTGCCACATATTGCCCACTTCTAGAAATTCCCTTTTAAGAAGTTCACATTGGTTTTATACTGGTTGATTTCATTTTTTCATGTACACACTAAATAGTACAAGCTGGCAAACACTAGCACTGGGTGTGTTGAAGTCAGTTTCTTCGTATATATTTATCAATTTAAATCTTTGTATGGCATGGTCTCAACAGGAAGAGTTTAGTAAGATGTGTGTAATATGTGACTGACTCTACTCTTGCTTTCTACATTAACTTTCTTATTAAGAATCAGTAACATTAAACACTAAAGAAAGAAATAGAAGACATGAGAAAATGGAATGATCTCCCATGCTCATGGTTCAGAAGAACGAATATTGTGAAAAGGCCATCCTTTCAAAGCAATATACAGATTAAATGCAATTCTAATCAAAATCCTAGCTGTATTCTTCACAAAGTTAGAAAGAAGTCTCCAAATTCATATAAATTTGGAGTCTCTTCTCTTATCCTGCACAAAAATTTACTCCAAATTGATCAAGAACTTGAAATTCTAAAATGTTTAGATGAAAAAATAGTGAGAACACTACAAATTAGAGGCATATAGAAAACTTTCTTAATAAGACTCTGATAGAAATTAGACCAATTTTCAACCATTAGGACCTTTTGAAACTGAAAAGCTATTGTATAGATAAGCAAACTATCAACAGTCAATAGACAACATACAAAATGTGAGAAAACCTTCATCACCTGTACATGTGACAGAGATTTAATTCTATAATATACAAAGAACACAAATAAACAATAAAAAAAAATCAAGCAACCCACAAATCTAATCTAGAAAATGGGGCAGGAAATTGAAAGAGAGTTCACAAAGGAAACCATACAAGTGGCAAACAGCTAAAGAGATGTCCAACATCTTTAGTTATCAGGTAAACGCAAATTAAAATGACTTTGAGATTTCATTCACTCCTGTCAGAATGGCAATTAGTAAAAATATCCAATGCCAACAAATGCTGATTGGGAAAGAGGAGCCCTTATGCACTGCTGTTGGGAGTGAAAACTTGTACATCCACTAAAGAAATCAGTATGTAGACTCCTCAGATAGCTGAAAACAGATCTATGATATTATCCACTTATAGCACCTTTTAGCATATGTCCGATTGACTCTACTATTTACTACAGAGATAGTGCTCAACCATGTTGGATGCTGCTCACAATAGCTCGGAACTGGAATCAACATATGAATGGCTAATGAATATGTGGCATATGCATGCAATGGAATTCTGCTCAGAGGTAAGGGAAATGAGATAATGAAATCTTCAGGAAAAACATGGGAAACATTGGGAAAAAAACATCATACTAAGCAAGGTCACACAGGCTACTAAAGAGTAATGCTGCATGTTCTCTTTCACATGCAGTTTCTAACGTGGGATATCCTTAGTTCATTGGAGGAAGTAGTAAGCATCATAGGTCTTAATGTGGACCTAGAATGAAGCTAAGGGGAAACAGGGAGTGAGGGAGGTGGAGTTACTCAATAAACACATTGAGGGATCAAAAACAAAAAGATAAGTTAGTGGGAGAGAGAGATGGGGGAGAGATAATGGGCACCCCAGGGCCTCCAGCCACTGCAAATGAACTCCAGACATGTGCGCCCCCTTGTGCATCTGGCTAATGTGGGTCCTGAGGAACTGAACCTGGATCCTTTGGCTTTGCAGGCAAATGCCTTAACTGCTAAGCCATCTCTCTAGTCCCAAAATGCATTCTTTATCCTTTATGTTGCTTTTGCTTTTGTTAGGTACTTTGGTCACACTAACAAGAAAGTAGCAAATACATCTCACATCAGAGTGCAATGGAAAATCAGCTGCAGAAATGCAAACGTGTTTTTCATAACTCCAGCCCAAACCTTGGAAAAAGGGCAGATTTAGAGCTAAGAGACAGTAACTTAGTAACAAGGATAATGTTTCTGAGAAGAGAGAACATTCCTTCTATGTTTTGTGTGTGTGTTTGTGTTTGTGTGTGTGTGTGTGTGTGTGTGTGTGTAGTCCTCTTAGAGAGAATATTATTTTTAATTGAGTGAGAAAACTTTTCCAGTTATATAGAACATTTATCTCAGAGACATCTTAAATGTTCATAGAGTAAAGCTGATGTGTTCATAATATATATATAGATAGATAGATAGATAGATAGGTATATATGTATATTCACTAATTGGTAAACCTTTTCTAATATATATATTGTGTGTGTGTGTGTGTGTGTGTGTGTATATATATATATACATACATACACATATATATATGTGTGTATATATATATATATACACGTATATGTATATATACATGTATATGTATATATACATATATATACATACATATATATATATATATATATATATATATATATATATATATATAATGGAAAAGGTTTACCAATTAGTGAATATAGGAACATAAAATTATTAAACCTTGAGGCAGGTAGGAGGGAAGAGTAAAGTCAATTAATACTGGTCACTGCACATTTGTGCATTGTGTACACTTTGACTTATCTGGCAGAGTAAGGCTTCAACACAGTTTAGGCCTCTAACCAGTGCTGTTCAAGGAAACGAGAAGACAAGTGGAAGTTCTGGCAGAGATACCCAGACACAAAAGTGCTCTCTTGTTTTTGTCAGGATCTGTGCAGCAGTACAAATATAGATGTGCACATTTACAGATGGGAAAAAAGAAATGTCGCCACAGCTCCTTCTAGCAGAGAAATGCACTGTGCTTAGTAAATACATTTATATCCATCCTATGAGGAAAGGTGAGAACCTGGGGCCAGTCGCTGGGTGGTAGGTCTATAAAAAGCACTAGCTGATTTCTTCATGTGAGAAATGAACGGGAGCTTATGGGGCAATGGGAAGATGAGAGGAGGAGACGCATGCAGTGATGTGGCAAGGAGCTGGTGCTTAAAGGAGGTAAGGGCCAGCACAAGATCCCTTAAGAAATGCCCTTTCTGCAGAGCCATTTAAATGCTTTGTGTTCACATTTCAATTAAAATGTGTTTGTGTTTGCTTTTCTGCCTAAGGCAGAAGTGGGAAGTCTGCTTCAGATGAAAATGCTGGTGACACTGAAGTAACTAGGTTATTACTCAGGCCACAGCCCCAGGAAGATCCGCATTTAAACAGCGGCTATGAACTAGCAGAAGATGTGAGCTGAACTTTTATAGAAAATAGCAGGTGTAACTAGGGAAAAGTACTCACACTGGTGTGATCTCTGCAAGAAGTCAAAGCAGTGCGGGGAGGCAAGTTTAAAAACAATGTCAGAGGCTAAAGATTAAAACACCAATTAAGGACTGGAAAGTTGTTTCAGTCAATAAAACACTTGTCACGCAAGGTAACCCTTCACACACATACAGAGCCAGGCATGGCCAGGGGTGCCTGTGTTCCCAGCACCCCAGGGGTGGAGACTAATGGGTGCCTTGTCAGCTAAACTAGCTTTTGGTTCATTGAACAGCCGCCTCAGTGAATAAGGTGGAAAGGTATTGAATATTGACGAAGATACCTGACATCGACCTCTGGCCTGCACATGCGTGTGCCTATGTGTGAAGGCACAGCTCCTTGTACACTTATAAGCAAGCATACCTAAGCAAAGAAAACAAAATCCATATACATACATACATATACAGAGAAAAATAATCGCAATTTTAGCAGGGTTTCTATGGTGAAATGTCCCTTCAATATCTAAAAGCCTCCATAAATACCACTAAAGTTTATAATTATTGTTCTTTGTTTGCTTTGGTAGAATTCAAAGAATATGCTAATCTTGTATGACATGAAGAGACGAACTCCACAGTGCCAGGAATTGAGCACAGTCTTTTGAGAACTTATAAAACAACTGATACGTTTGTATTTTTATAAGCCCTAGATGGGAATAAGAAAAGGATACCTCAGCAGCAATAAAGCCAGCCACTAATAAGCAAAACAAAGTCAATTTCATAGAGCATCTTCAGAACTACCTGGACTTTATTTCTTCAAATTTTAATGAAAGCAAATTTATTTAGCTTATAATTTCTTCAAAGTGCCAGTTATGTTTTATTTATGTGTGGAGAGTTTATTAAAATTATAAAGCAGAGTGTGCAGTTCTGCATTGTCTCGTCTTCCTAGGCATTCATAATCTTCCGACTGCTGCCGAGCATTTGGGTAGGGCCGATGCTGGGAGAGCACGAATGCACGGGCTATGCTGGAGTGCCTCCAGCTAGACATTTTGCCCTAACTTTCATGTATAATTGTATAAACAAGCAATGTGTTCTGCAACATAGCCAAAATCAATTCTATAAGTGCCACTGCTTTCTTGAAATATGATTGCTAAATATCTGCATCACATTGGAATGTATGAAGACTTGAAGTGATATAGTTAACTTGAGCCTTTCTCCTCTGATTCATATTTCATGTAGCTTTCAATTACAGTGCTATTCAATAGCAACAGTACAATTATTTTGACTTATTTAAATGAGAATCACTACCAAAATTCCAATTTATAAGTAAATGACCAAGGTAAATTTGGAGAATTGGAGGTACTTATAATTAATCACAAATAAGCTGCTTATAACATCAAGGCACAAGTTGTCAGGGATTCTACATATCATTAAGCACATTAGAAGCCAAGAAATTCCAATTATAATAAAGGTCGCACGGAGGACACTCTGTTTGTAGAAGTGGCACTGTGGTGAAGCTGGATCGGAAATCCTAACAGAGGCAATACATGAAACCTAGGAGAAATACAGGGTCACACTTGTATTAGGATTCTCCAGAGGAACAGAAGTGATAGGTGAATTGTATCGAAAGGGAATTTGTTGGATTAGCTCATAGCAGTCCAAAAAACAGCAGTTTGCAGGCCTGTGAGCCATGGAACCCGGTGGCTGCTCAGTCCACAAGGCTGCATGCCTCAGCAGTCCCGATCCAGCCCCAAAGGCCTGGAGGCGGCCTGCAGAGACGCGGCTTTCAGGCCACGCTGGTTTCCGGTCTGCCGTGCTCTGCAATCTGTGTTGGTTTTCCGCCCACATTGGCAGGCAGCAAGTGTCATTGCAGGCAGGTGTGGGGAAGGGATTCTTTTTTTTTTTCCCAGAGCTCTCTTAGATAATGCCCCCTTCTGAGAGGAGCTGCCAAGCCTGGGGGAAGGGCTCACTCTTCAGCTAATCCTTCCTGGAAGCGACCACAGGGACCCACTCAAGCGAAATTGCTGTGGATCCCTAAACAGGTCAAGTTGACAACTGATGAAATCACCACACCTCCCCTCTGTAAAATGGTCACATAACAGAGATGAGATAATGGTGACCTCTGAGTGCTTTTGTAGATCTGGGAAAGCATTTTTGAAAAGTATACCAGTGTATCTAAAAGAATAATATTAGAGATCCATCTCCTCAAGGGTCAAGGACAAGAAACAGTGGTAAAAATTTGGGGAGAATTATGGCGGAGTAAAACTCAATACCTGACAAGCCTCCTGGAAATAGTTCTATAATACCGGGAATTGTGAAATTGCTAGATATCCTTCGGGATCTAAAGGGAAATATGAACTGTTCATACTTCACCCCTTCCAAGTATATGTTTTTTGTGGGATTTGATTTTAAGAAGGGAGATGCCACTTTGGACTGGGATAGGTCTAAAAGGTTTTTGAGCAGGCCAAGATTCCTGCAGGTGAGGCTAAACAGCTGTGTGTCCCATTACCCCAGTTTCCCTTTGTGAGAGAAAAATCACCACAGGCTATATATAGCTGGGGGCTATGACACAAGCAACTTGAGCTAACCGCTCACTTAGGGTTCTGGTCCCAGCCATGGAATGGGGCCAAAGCTGAGCAGACAGAGCTGGACCAGCTCCTGCTGGTGGTATATACACCAATGCCAACAGATGGGGTCAGTCACCAGTTCTGCCTATGTTAACAGTGAAAACTGCTTATTCACTGAGGGTGAATTGAAGGCCTTTTGGCCAAACCTCTTTCTGGAGTGGACTGAAATGAAATGTCACCAAGGTAGCATACCTGTTTACAGCAGCATGACCTCGTGTCCACGAGAAAAGTCATTAATTCCATGCAAGCTGTACTGGGACCAGTGCCTTTTCAAGCTACTGGTTCTCCCCTTGCAATTGAACCAATTGTTGAGCAGGGTGGAGTACTGGAAGGAACGCCAACCAATATCGGCAGATTCCTGGAACATGGATCAAAGCAGGGCCATCAGACAGGAGTAAGTGACTGCTGCTGTGCAAATGAACACAGACTCCCTGCTTTGGAAACAAAACAAAGACCATCCAGTGGTCTGTCTGAGTTAAGAGATTATGGATGCTAGTAACTCAGCAGATTTTCAAATGGATTTAGGGCCTGCTCCGCAAGAGGAAATCCATGTCTGGTACCATAAACCTAGTTAAAAGTTTGTGACTGAGGAGGTCACGGGACCCAGTAGGGAAACAACTCCTATTGTTTTATTGAATGGATGCGATGTGCCTGTCAAATTGCATTCTAAATATCTGTGTTTATGCTCATAGATTACTGCTACTGTCAGCCTCAATCCATGTGGAAGGGAACTTCTTTCTTTCAAGGGAAGGCATCCTGCCAAGGCTCCTCACCAGTTAGGCTCCTGAGATTAATGACTATTGTACTGTTATAGTGTCCAATGCTTCTTCGTAAGGGAGATCTATACCATAGCCCTGCAGTTGAAAGAACCCTGGTAAAAGGATAGGGGTAGTGTAAGAGCCAGCAAAAAAGGTGGAATGCTGCAAGGCTATTTCTTCCTAACTGAAATATACCTTTGTGGGATGAGGGGCGGGGGCGGGTGGCAAGGCTCATGAAATCCAGGAAGTAAAACACTTGCAAATCTTTGGAAGTTTCTGAAATTCTGGGAGTCTCAAGATATCTCCCCAAAGTGAAGGAGCAGTCAATGATTGTTGGGTGCATCGTGAGCTCCAGGAGTGCATCTATCTATGTTGGGGGGGCTTTTACTTGATGCAGCTCCCTTTCAGTCCCTCGTGTTCCTGTGAGTCACTCCTCACATGTAGTCCTGTACGTCAACCCAATAAACTCACTGCTCTGCCAGGTTTCCCACTGGTGTAACTGTTCACTTTGTTCTGGGATCCAGCGCCCTAGCTTGAGTAAACATTTGTTTGTATCTCCCCAGTAAAAGATTAGTGCAATGCACACTAACATAAATGACAAAAATCCAGAGCAGCTTTTTGTTTTGTTTTGTTTTTACTTTCAGAGATACCAGAATTAAAAAGAGAAAAATTATAAGAGCTAGAAAAACTGCACTTCATAATTTTAAAAGGATCAATACTCCAAGAAGATAGGATAATACTGAATATGCACATGCATACCAATAGGACAACTACATTATACAGAACTAAAAGAACTCAAAGAAGAAACCATTGAAACATTTATCATAGGCATCACACCTATATGTGAGATATGGACAGTCATATTAATATACCTGTCATCTTTAAAACATCTTTTAAAGCCCAAAACACACAAAACTTTAGTCTCCATTTTGTATAGAATACTCCCCAGGGTAAACCAAATTTAGGCTATGAAACACCTGTTAAATACTTTTTAAAATAATAGATATGTGAAGTAGAATTAAACTAGAAATTAGCAGTAAAGGGTTTGCTGGAGTCTTTCAGTGTAGTCGGAGGTGAATCTCCTCAATTAACTCACACATAGGTTATTGAAATCTTAAACATATTCATAATGTCTTGAACTAAATTAAAATGTAACTGACCTGAAATCAAGAATGTAGGTTTAGATCTTGTATAAACTAATGCAAAAAGGATTAAATTCAAAATAAGATGAAGATAACTAAAATTGCAGAAGCAGTTAATGCAATTTAAACAGGAAGTCAATATAGAAAAACAGTGAACCAAAATGACCCCAGTGCACCAAAATGAGATGTGTGAAGCAGCAGAACAGTGTGTAAGTGTAAAAACATCTTGTCCTGGCTCCTTGGTTGCACACTCAAACTCTAAGACAGATATTTCCAGGGGACGTTCCTATTAATCTGCTAGTATAGCAAGAAAGATTAAGCTGTTCTTATAATGGTGTCTGCATGATATGTGAGCATCAATTTGAAGTACAACTCTGAAAGACTTTGGCGATAGTGGAAAGAAGTTGGATACTTTGGGTTGAAGTGATGGCTTAGTGGTTAAGGCACTTGCCTATGAAGCCTAAGGACCCAGGTTCGATTCTCAAGTAGCCACATAAACCAGATGCAGAAGGTGGCACATGCAACTGGAGTTTGAAGTGGCTCGAGGCCCTGGTGTTCTTCTCTCTCTCTCCATTTGTGCCTATCTCTCTCTTAAATAAATAAATAAAATTCAAAAATAGATACTGAGTCTCCATTATTTCCCAATAGTTTTCAACTAGTAAGGGAAGAAAAAATCTTTGGCATTGATTGATACTAATTCATGAATGTGGAATAAGGAGGCTGTTAGCTGGTCAGGACTTTATGACAGAGTTTGAGAATGACTTCAAGGTGATCTGGAGAAGAACTATTTATATATACCCATAAGACAGGATAAAAGGGGATATACTTTTATATTTATTCAGTTCCCATAAGAAACTCAAGAGAAGTAATTCAATAATCAGGTATACAAGGTAATTTTCTCATGTGTCTGAATCAGTTGAATTCCCAAGTCTCCCTGCCATTTGCTTGATAGGCTTATTTTAAAACTCTCGGCAGTATCAAGAATGGAGGTCTGAAACTGTCTCAATAATGTGCATTTCCCTTAATTAAGGCTGATTCACCCACCTAGTGACATGTCTAGCTAGACTAACAGCTAGTGTCCAGCCAGTCCTAATGTGAGGCTGATAATTTTAGAGATCCTTTTGTCATGCAAAAGACATGATTTGTGGTTTAAAAGTGGAGTTATGATCTACATAAGTATTTCCCTTCTCTCTTAGAAAGTCTGTCACTAACATGTCTTTCAGAGCATTTAAATTTTCTTTTTCCTTTCCTAACTTTCTAAAAAATGTCTCCTCTGACCATAGAACATGCAGCCATAATAAAATATGACAGAGTGGGTGGTTTATAAATAATACAAAACAATTTACTGTGCTGGAGGTGGGAAAGTAATAGGTGTTGGCAAATTCAGTTACCAGGGAAGGTGGGGTCTCTGCTGGAGGACTGGAGGCTCTAGCCTCATATGCAGAAATGATGGAAGTGATGAAAGTAGAAAATGCAGTATGGGCTTTTTCTTGAAAGAAGGATAATCCTTCACAGTCTACAAAGTTCTTAAAGAGCTGGCCTCTTGCTTCTATTGCACGGGGAATTCTGTTTTAGTATGAAGTGTGGAAGACACAGACAGACCTTAGGAATATTGGAGCATGGTCACACTCACCAAGGGCAATTTAAACAGGAAATAGAATAGTAGATTACTCCAAAGAGGGCCTTGATGAAATTCTCGCTTTCAAACTCCCTAAAAAGGTTCTGAAATTCTTTATTTCTGGGTGTGATATGTACCCTAAACCAAGTGCCAATGGGTCCTTTGTGCTAATGCTCAAGTAACAAAAGTTTGAAATTGGGGCAGAACCATTTCCAAATCATAACCTTTTGGTAAGAAATGGAAAAATATATTATACCTGCTTGTCAACACACTTATCATAAGTAGGCACCTTGTCTTAAGAAATGACAAAGTGGCTTTTGAAAATCTGGGTTTAGTGCTGAGGAAAGAAGACGGCTGTAAGTTCACATTCTGGAGTTATTGCCCTTTGGGAACTACGAGGGAATTGAGAGAACCATAGTTTCCTAAATAGACGGAACAAAAGAAGAGGAAAAACTATCCATGGTGAAATTGAAGAAAAATATTGAGGGAAAAAGAATCACTAAAAATTACAGATATTGCAATGATATGGAAGTAAAATATAAAGAACATGAAGCAGGAGAGGAGTGTCTTTATGTATCATGGTTTTGAGTGTTCAGATTTTACAAAATTATTAAAATGATAGCTAAGAAACTCATCACAATTTTTCCCTATTTTTTGTTATGCTTTTTTCAAAAGAATACACTCATCAGAGAATATTTTAGGAGTATTTCATTTATTGCTCTTAATGTTAGATATTAGGCCTTAATGAATTAATATTTTAGATATGTGAAGTCAAACTATTTTAATTAAAGTCAACTATGCATAAACTTTCTTACTACCCAAGTAAAGGAAATATAATAGGTACTTAAATGTTTAATAAGTTTTACAGAGAAGGTTTTTATTATATAATCATTTAAATGCTGTTCAAATGTAACTTCTTGTTCTTCAAAAATTTGTACAACACAAAAAATAGCTTTATTTATGGTATCAGAAATTGAAAGGATCTGGGCATCTCAATTCTTATATATATGTAGCTGAAACATGTGGACTGTAAGTTTCAAGCTGGAATGGGCTAAACTGATACTGTCTGAAAATAGCAATAATGAGGGTACGTGTAATAACATGGACAACTCTCATAAACGCTTACGTCAACTGACAAAAGTGGGACACTGAAAGACAGACATGTAAGGTTCCATTCAAATGCAATTCTGGTTTTTGAGATCAGGTCTTTAATCCAAGGGGAAAGTGAGGCCTACTGTCTGAGAAGAAAGTCATGAGAAAAAATTTAGAGTTTATGTAAATGTTCTCCTCTTAAAATCTGTCATCAAAAAAGTAATAAAATATTTCTATTACATTCTCCCCCTAGAAAAACATTCATCCATTAAAACATGTTATGATAACTGAGATAAATATCTAATTCTTATGAATTTTATCAAAACTTTTATCAAAAATTGACTCCACAGCAAAAGGGATTCTACATGCGATACTGAGTTTTACCTCCAGCTTATAATAAGTGATACGGTAGAGAAATAATGTCACATACTCTATTACTGAGGAGATATGGATTTCTGGTTTTGGAGATTCTAAGCCTTCAAGAGGGAAAAAACATACTAGGTTAAAAAATGTCTTCTGATTAAAAATCAAAGCAATGCCACTCTCAGAAAATCACGATCAAATGATTAAAAAGAGATGTGACAAATGAACAAAGGAAGCATTTTATTTCACAAACAACAATGCAATTAAAAAAAATTACCACTATGACAGCATCCTGCTTTAATAAGCCTAAATTCTATGTTACATATATGACATTAAGTTAAACCGGGTGTGGTGGCGCACACCTTTAATCCCAGCACTTGGGAGGCAGAGGTAGGGGGATCGCCATGAGTTCGAGGCCAGCCTGAGACTACACATTGAATTCCAGGTCAGCCTGGACTAGAGTGAGACCTTACCTCAAAAAACAAAAAAGAAACACCAATGACAAAAAAGAAAAACCCAAAACAAACAAACAACAAAAAAATTAAGTTATTTATCAATCTTCGTTACCTTCATTTTATAACACAACTGATAGGGTGTTCAAGTAAAACTCATTTTCAGGGTTATAAATGGAAAAACATAAACTGACAATTTTTTTTTCTGAATTCAGAAATCTCAAGAATAACTGTTCCATATTTATATAGCTTTCCCCTTATGTCTCCACCTTAAATCTGATCCCTAAAAATGATAGAGCACTTTTGTCAAAACTAATTTTGAATTTTATTAAGATTAGGACCTGTCAGAAGACTCAGAAAGGAGATATTATTAACACATTGATCTGTTTGGTTTGTATTACAAATATTGGATGCAGATTTTAAATTCTCTGAGGCGGAGATGCCAAGTCCAAGGTTAAGAAGCATACCAACTTGGTTCCTGGGTAGGGCTCAGTTCCTCCTTCATAGTAGGCTGCTTTCTTCCAGTGAGCACTCTCTCTCTCTCTCTCTCCCTCTCTCTCTCTCTCTGCTCTCTGTCTCTTATATTGTCACTGATAATTTATCTGTTAATGCAGTAACTCCAGTGCAAATGCATGTAGCAATATGTTATTTAAGAGGTAATTGGGATAGATGATGTCATAAAGTGTAGTTTTCATTGGGTTAGAAATTTTAGAAGAACTGTAAATTAGCTACGTAATAGTAATATTAATATTGCTCTTGGTTTCAAAATGTTTAATAAAATTTAACATTAAATACTTCATAGTTACAAAAATACCTATAAGTAAATAACAGGAAATGAAAACTTTCTTTTTATAATATTAGCAAAGACATTGAAAAGAATAAGGAATATTTTATCATTGTCATCAGCAAAAAAGAAATAAAGATTAATTGCGGTCATGTTCTTTCTAAAGTGCATTTATGGATAAAAATTACATTTTCTCACCTCAGGACCTTAATCAAAAACAGTGAAATCTGAACTGGTATTAATCTGCACCTTCCAGTGCCGGCCCCTCCACAGCAAAGGACTTCAAGGTCAGCAGCGTGGATTTCTGCAAGGTAGGGAACAAACTTATCAGAAGACCACACCTGGCAAGGCAAAAAGGCAGGAAGGAGCAGTGTGCAAATTGAAACTGCGATCAAAGAAGTGTCATGGAAGGCCGACACCTTGTTCTTCTGAGCAAATTGCAACAGTTTATTAAGCATACATTGACAGAGCATATTTATTCATCCAAAAAGACAATAAAAACATATTTGAATTTCAATGAAAATTAAGCATAACTAAGATAGATTTAAGGTATGATTTTTCAGACAACATTCCCTTAGGAATGCAAATTCCCTTAGGAGTGCAAATGCAGTCTTTGGTTTGATAAAATTGTATGCTTCCTGTTTAGGTAGCATGTATCACATTCCCACTGTCATTAATGATGTCTTCCAAAACTTTCTTCCTCCCGTACTGCTTTCATTATGTAGCACTGAAGTTTTGCAAACTTCATGATGGCCCTGCATTTACAGCCTACAGAATTTATCCTTTTTAATTCGTTAACTCAATACCCACATATATATTTGTTGGGCTTATTTAGTGTATAGACCCTAAAGTGTAGAAAGTTTTAGGATAAGGTGGTTTATTAGTTATACTACTGATTTCTATGACAAAAATAATTTTCAGAAACAACTTTTTTCGGGAAACTTTTCCAGGAGAGACCCTCTCATTCTGTTTCTCCCTTAAATAAATAAATAAACAAATAAATAATTTAAAAAGAATTACCAACAGAGACTGAGGTAGGTGAGTCATTAGAAAAATCAGTAGTTGAATCTCTACATTACTAATGTGTCTTTAATATTGTTTAGCCAATACAGAAAAATAGTGGCTATCAATGCTAAATACTTTTGACATTTACTTACGTGATCAGAGGCTTCACAATGAAATCTATAAAGTATTAATACATTATTTATATAACCTACTAAAATTGAAATGCATGATAGTATTTGATGCATAACATTATGCATAGTTCTATTTCAAAGTTTTAAATTACCCATTGTAATGTCTTTCATGATGAATTTTAAATTTGTCTTCTATATTATGAGAAGGTTTTCCACTAACTAGCTCTATTACGAATCAATAACACTGTGGAACAATTTACAATGTTTTTTAAAAGAGCATGAAATACATACACACAAACATATATATTATATAATATGTAATTATATTTATTAAATATATTATATATAATTATATATGTTATGTGCATTCTATAGATAAAACAATGAATACACACACACACACACACACACACACACACATATTTGTGAGTTCATACACAACATTGAATCCACCTACCTATTAATGTATTTCCATACTCAGTATAATTATGATCAACCTAATCAGAAGAGCCGGTGTCTCTACTAATGAAACTACAGTACATACAAAATGGTGGTATTATATTGTAAAATATATTTACATGTTTCTTTCCATTTTTCTACAGTAATATAAATAACATACTCCTGATTTAAGGTCCATTAATATTGTGTATAAAATAATTTATTTTTTAAATATAAAAGAGTGAGGAAAATGATGTCTTTAAATGATCTTCCAATGCACCATTGTGTAACAGGATAATTAACCAGTATACTTGAAAAGTTTTCTCATTGTAAATCTGCTTCTGAAGGGAGAAAAAGTTAATGTAAGTTAATTGTTTCTCATGTTTTGATTTCAGTCCTGTTTCTTAGGTCTGAATGTCAAATTCTAAATTTCACAGGGCAGAAAAATAGGGTGACTTCTAAAGGTGCAGTTTTGAGGTGCAAAAATCATTGTCAGCTTTCTTGTTGAGATCAAGGAAACACGTGATACTGCATTGCTAAGGGAAGGCTGGACAATTCCCCAGAGACAAATACCCAAGAGCCCAACTCCTCTCCAGTGCTGATACTAAGAAACGTGGCAACAAGTCGGCCTCAGTCAGCAAGGGCCTTCAAACACTTCTGTATGCAGGATCAAGGACCACAAGTAGACACTGACAATTACTCCTCTGTGTGTACCATCGTGTTTCTGTTGCCCTGTTGAGGATTTAACCTTAAACCATCATGCTAGCTACATCACCAGCTATGGTTGTACTTTCTGTGAGAGCATCACATGAAGTTGCCCAAGTTAATCTAGAATTCGCTTTGTAGCCCAGGAATGATTGGGACTTGTGATACGGCTTTCACAGTCTCCCGAGTAGCTCGGGAAGCAGGCTTCCACCCTCAAGAGACTTTACCTGCTCCTTTCCTGCTAACCTGCATGATTCTCACCTAGTGATTGATCCAGCTAATTAGCAAGTGCTCTCAAGGGCAAAGCATAAGTATTCCTTTTATTTATGAATTATACCAATTATATTTCTCATTCAGGTGACCCATTACCCACATATAAAAATCCTTCTCTGACAGTCACCACTAATGTGAACAAAAGGTTGTGTCAGTAGAGGGTTATCTATATTATTTCCAGAAACAACAATGGTGTGGTTGGAATATCTGGGCTCTGTTATTAAAGTAATACCTAACTGCTATATGGAATTTGCTATGTGCTAAATATTATTGCAAATGCCTTATTTGAATCCAAAAGTTGGTTTCTATGCCAACATTATGAATTTATAAATCGTGTTATTTCCATTTTATCAATAAATAGCACAAAAATTTAATTGTCCAAATTTGACAATCAAATATTTACCGTATTTTAGTGATAGGTATGCTGCCACATTCTGAACTCCAGAGTCAGAGTTACATCAAGTATCTAAGCATAAACATTGT
Source organism: Jaculus jaculus (assembly GCF_020740685.1). NCBI lineage: Eukaryota > Metazoa > Chordata > Mammalia > Rodentia > Dipodidae > Jaculus > Jaculus jaculus. Next base: position 77,852,565 of record NC_059115.1, read on the forward strand.
TATTAGTAGCATGTGACCCACACAGGACATCTGAAATAAATCGCTGAGGGATTTGCATTCACCACAGGTGAAAGTTTAAGCCACTTTCAAGCAAGTCGGTGTGCATCCATAAAAGAGTGTCACTGGCAACATATTGTTCTTTTAAATTTTTATTGAATATTTATTTTAGAGACAGTGTGCATGAGAGAGAGGGCGGGAGAGAGTTGGTGTGCCTGGACCTCGGACACTGAGGCTGTACTCTAGACGCTCTTACTACCTAGTGGGTATGTGCAACCTTGCCCTTGTTTCACCTTTGTGAGTCTGGCTAATGTGGGATCTGGAGAGTTGAACACAGAGGCTTAGGTTTGCAGGCAAGCACCCTAACAGCTAAGACATCTCTCCAGCCCAACATAAAGCAGCTAGAGTGATCATAGTTGTGTCCACAGGAATAACAACCTGAATGTGTATGATCTTGTCTGAGAATCATATAGCATCTAAAGTGTTTGTTTACATTTGTTAGAATGTTTTCATTTATTTGTCTGTGACAGAAAAAGAAAGAAAGCAAGAGAGAGAGAGCAAGAAGGGAGAGAAAGAGTATGATTGTATCAAAGCCTCTTGCCACAGTAAGAGGCATTGCTACTTTTTGCATGTGGATTTAAGTGGGCACTAGGGAATTAAATCAAGATTTATAGGCCTTGCCAGCAAGTAACTTTAATGGCTGGGCCATTTCCCTATACCTTTTAAATATATTTTATGATAATATTTATGCTTACATATTTCATTGGAAAGTGAATATGTAGTTTACATTTTCATTTTATATTATAGTAAATATTGTTAGTCAAATCAATTAAATGTCATACAAATTAATTCTTTTTTTTTCTTTTTAAAAAATTTATTTATTTGAGAGTTACAGATAGAGAGAGAGAGAATGGATGTGTCAGAGCTTCCAGCCACTACAAATGAACTCCACATGTGTGCGCCCCCTTGTGCATCTAACTTACATGGGTCCTGAGGAATCAAGCCTCAAACCGGTGTCCTTAGGATTCACAGGCAAGCGCTTAATCACTAAGACATCTCTCCAGCCCCAGAAATATTTTTAATATTTCTTGATTCAGTTCTTAATCTTCTGTTTCCTTGATCTTGACCTTTATTCTCAAATCAAGGGCAGTGGTCACATCATGTGCACAAGTCGCCTGGGTGAAGTAGAGGCCCAGCACTCAGGTGGTTTGTTTAATTGTTGGTGGGAATGCAGGATGGTACAACCACTTTGGAAAGCAATATGGAGACTCCTGAAAAATCTGACTATAGAAATACCAACAGACCCAGTTATACCATTACTGGGCATCTACCCTAAAACCTTCAAACCAAAAGCCAGAGAGATTTGCTCAACCATGTTTGTAGCAGCTCAATTTGTAATAGCTAAAAGCTGGAATCAACCCAGATGTCCATCATTAGAAGAATGGATAACAAAGATGTGGTATATCTACACAATGGAATTCTATACAGCAGTAAGAAAAAACGACATAAAGAAATTTGAGGAAAAATGGTTGAACCTGGAACAGATAATTCTCAGCGAACTTACCCAATCACAGAAAAAAAATCGACACATAGTCTCACTCATCTGCAACATCTAACCTGAATCTGCCCAAGACGCTTTACATACCCAGCAAGCACCTCATGAGCTAGACAATAAGATGGATGGGAGGGCGGGGAGGGAATCAAAGGGTGGAAAACAGTAATCCGGACCCAAACGGCAATGGTACCATAAAATTCTACTTCCTAAAAGACAGACCAAATGGCTGAACCTTCACTAGACCCTTACAGGAAACACCTGAACCACAAGACACTGGAGAGGGTAGGATCAAAACTGACCTAAATCTCCTACATCTTCCCTCCCTCCATCTCCCCCTCTCCCCTCTATCTCTCTCCTCTCTAACTCTTGTATATTAGTTATCTTTTTCCTCAATTTCTTAGTGGACACTGACCTATAACCCCCACTTCCAGCTTGGGCCTACCATTCACAATGAGCTTTTGATCAGAGAAACCTACAGGGTTTCCCAAAACAATGACAGACTTCTGTCAGAGTACTTGATGACCCACCAAAGGCCAGTGGTAAGACCCTATTGCTGAAGACTCCATACGCAGCTGACACGTAAAATGGAATGACATGGCTGGAAGCCAGGAGAGAGTCAGTCCCCAGACAGTCAGCATGTCTAGTGCCAGAAGGCGCTACATAGGCGACTGGGGGAAATGACCAAGATCTGTCCAAGCAACACATTGTTTAACCTAATTAGCAACAAATAACCGGATGTGATGCCCACACAAGTGCAATAGTGGCACACAGCCATGGTGAGGAATCAATTGCTCTTGATTTGGCTAACTGATCCACTCAGTGGTACTAGACCCATAGCTGGAGCTGGGAAACAAGTCAGAACCATACCCAAACACAAGCCCACTCTACAATATAAAGCTACTATCAATCACGGGGTATAAGAGGGCCTACACCTATCAAACTGTCTATCAAAAAAGTAAGTGTTATCTTAATTTTCCGGGTGCTAACTTACTCTCCGTTGGAGAATCTGCTTCTCTTTTCCAGATAGATGCAGATCCTAAGAAGAGAGCTGCCCCAACATACCTCAAAAAGGGCCCAACTGAAACTAAGGACAACTGGCGAAATAAGCAAGGGTGATGTTTTCCTGTGAACCAGATACCAGCACAAAGGGGAAGGAGATCAACGCAGAGAAAAATCAACTCCTACCAAATCAGAGAACCAGAGGCTCAGAGGCCCCCAACACCTCAGCACTGAAGCAGACCAAAAATGAACCCAACATGGCTCAGGGAAATTTTGTGGAAGAGGGGGCGGAAAAAATGTCAGAGTCACATGTTGGGTCATGATATGCAGAGACATTTATCATACCAATAACTGGGGGCTAACTCCACAATGCATGACCCATTTTCATTAACAAGGAGGGTCTAATGGGAGGGGGTAGATCACAGATGAGCCTAAATAATGGTACCAAACTGCCTGTATTTACTGAAAAGAAAACTAATAAATTAAATTTAAAAAAAGCAATTAAATTAATTCTTAAGATCATGAATTACTTTTGTAACTGTAAAGGGTTACTGAATTGAAAATTGGAGAGTCACTAGTTTACATTGGGGTGTGTGTGTGTGTGTGTGTGTGTGTGTGTGTGTGTGTATGTGTGTGAGAGAGAGAGAGAGAGAAAGACTGTGTGTATGTGTGTGAACCCATTTTACTCTTGGCTTTTCCATGTTATCATATAAGTTTTATTTATTTATTTACAAAGAGAGAGAGAGAGAGAGAGAGAGAGAGAGAGAGAGAGAATGATCCAGGAGAATGTGTGCACCAGCCTCTCCTGCCAATGCAAAGGAACTCCTGACTCATGTGCCTCTTTTTGCATCTGACTTTATTTGAGTATTGAAGAATCAAACCCAGGCTGTCAGGTTTTGTAATCAGTCACCCTTAACAGCTGATCTATCTCCCTAGCCCTGCATATTATATAAGGAATCTCTGATTGATATATTTTTGTGCAAGCTATTATTGTAGAATGTGTTTTTATGAGACATTTAGTGATTCATGTACATTCTATTTGTTAATGTATTTTGATTAGAATGGCTGGCCTTATGGGGCGCAGCACCAAGCCTGGTTTGAGTGAGATATTCTTGATGGCATTGTTATTTTATAACTAATTATAACTGAGAAAGTCACAACACAAACAAGTTGAAAGAATTCATGGGCATTTGGGGAAATGACACATTGTTAATAAAAGTCCTAGTGTCATTTGCAGGGAAGAGCCCTTTAGGACAATATAGGTGGTGATCGTTTCACTCACCAGGCATGAGTTGCAGGCCAGCTGGTTTCTTTACTAAGAATGTTTAAATAAGATTGAGATCCCATTATCTAATTCTATGAAGATTTTTTTGTTGCTTTTATAATTTATGAGGAGCATTCATATATAATACATTCAAATAAAAGAGAGAATGAGAACAAAATGTGTTGAGGCGTGAGAAGAAAGGAAATAATATTTTGATGTTTACTTATAAAGCAATGAAAAATGAAAAAGTAATATAGAAGGATTGTATCTTGCAAGCTAATCAGTTTTCTATCACAGTGTAGAATTACAAACATTTTTTTCTATTAATGAGATAATTGCTTTGCCTATTTTGAGAAATTATCATATCATTGTTATTAATGAGGTGAAAATCCATAGTTTTAAGATATCAAATAATAATTCTTTAATACAAGTACCATACAAGATAAGATAGCATTGTCAAAAAGCGTATGCAGAAAGAGGGAGGGAACTGGAGATGGAGAGGTACAGACAGGAAATAGGATGAGGATAGGAGAGGAGGCAAAAGCAAAAGCAACAATTCAAGGCCAGAGGGATGGCTCAGTGGATTAAGGGCTTTCCACACAGCTCTAAGTACCTCAGGTCAAATCTCCAGCGCCCACCTGTGGGGTGAAATCTGTACTAAGCATCTGTCATCTCAATGCACTTGCAGGGATAAGGGCAGTGGATACAGAAGAACTTCTGGGAAGCTCACCAACAGAGCAGGGGACAACAATGTTGCCTCTATTGAAGTGGAAAGATGCCACCTACCATAAAGGTTTCTAATAATCTTTCCATATGATTGTCCACCTGCAGGAACACACTCATACACACACACACACACACACACACACACACACACTCACACTAAAATAAGTAGACAGATGCTAAACAAATGCCATAGGTAGATGATAAGATGGGTAGATAGATAGAAGATAGATTAATAAATAGATGATAGAGAAACGGGAACTAAATGAGAATGTTCTTTAATTATTAACATAATATTAATTGGATCAATAATATCCATTAGGTCAATTAGTATTGAATTTTCAGATTTCCCCAGAAAGATTAAACAAATATATCTAGTTTGCCTAAAGATAAATATCTTTAAAGAAATCTGAAATGGCAAGTCACATATTAAATGTCTATAAATTAAGTAATATCACAATTGTTTGAGAATGAGTATCAAATGGTTGTAAGTAAAATGAATCAAACTAAAGTATGCTATCTCTGGTAAGCTGATAGATCTTTCTCCATTATCTTTCATTTTATCTACATAACTTGCTTGTGATACTTCATTTTCTACTACTGGATTCAGATTTGGATTAAGAAATTCTATGTCTTAACTTGGAGCCCAAGCTGAAGAAGGATCAGGAGTATGAAAGGCTCCTTCCCCATATTGAGGAATGAAATTAATGAAAAGGAGAACTATAGTTAAGACGGTGGAGTAGTAGTCTTGCCAAAGAAACCTGGGGAGGAAAGGGGGAAAACACCGCGTAATACACCCTTCTTCTCAAAAACTGAAGGCCTGTTGACAAGCACGAATGCAGAGAAGCGTCCAGCAGCATGTGTGGTATTGTTTCACCCCATTCTGCAGCAGTGGTGGCTGCTGGGGAGTGCACGAGCAAGGGGGGCGGCCGTGGGAAGATGCGAGCAGGGCTGAGTGCCAGAGCTCTGCCCTACTCCGCATCACACAGTTACGCCGGGACGAGCTGCTTCTCTCCTTCAGTGGTCAGTACTCTCTGCTTGCATCTGTATTCTGTTTTAATTGTAATATGATGCAGGGAGTCTATTTTCTGGTCTTAGTTGGTGTTGCGCACACCCCTTGGGCCTGGATATGTGTCCCTGCAGAATATTGAGATATAAAGAGCATGGGTGCCGACCCAAACTGCTGTACCTAGAAAAACTACCCCTCACAATAGAAGATTTTAAAGTTATTACCGTGATATAACCCGGCTTTGTGAACATATGAACAGGAAGTCAGGCCTACAGAGAACACTGCATCAAATATTTCACAGTGATGGAATAAGCAAATGCACCCTGAGACTGTGGGAGAGAAAAATAATGAAAACTAGTACACATATAAAAGCATGTAAAATAATACAAAAAAAAATCTACCAAATTACAAAAAGCCTTCAACTTGACAGGTGTTAACTCACATCTCACAATTATTACTCAAAACATTAATGGACTCCACTCTCCAATCAAAAGACACAGGCTAACAGCCTGGATCAGGAAGCTGAACCCATAACTTTGCTACCTGTAAGAAACCCTTCTTACCATAAAATCATACACCACTTCAGAGTGATAGGATGAGGAAATATATTACAATAAAATGGAAGTATGAAACAAACAGACGTGGCTTGTACTAAGATAGGACAAAATAGACCTCAAACCAAAATTAATCAAAAGTAAAGAATGCCACTTCATACACATTAAAAGAACAATTCAACATGAAGACATCATACTCATAAATTAATATGCATCAAGCACAGGGCACAAATTTTATAAAGTAAAATCTATTGGACAGTAAATCTGACTTAATTACAGTACAATAATAGTGGGATACTTTAATGCCCTACTGTCAATTGAAAGATCATGTAAACATAAAATAAACAGAGAAATAATGGGGCTAAACACCATAGACCAAATAACTTAACAGATAACTACAGAACATTCCACCCTATATATATATATGGATATATATATATATATATATATGTATATGTATATACATATATATGTGTATATATATATGTATGTGTATGTATATATATATATGTATGTGTATGTGTATATAACATATATATGTGTTATATTCCTTAGTGTGTGTGTATAAATATATATACACATACACTAAGGAATATAACATATCTCCACAAATTCAGAAAACATGACAGGGCTCCTCCATTACATCTGACTACAGGGCAACAAGGCTAGAGGTCAATAACAGTAACAGTGGAAAATGTAGCAGCTCCAAGGGAATGAGAACCTCACTATTAAACACATAGTGGGTCATTGAAGATATAAAAATGAAATAAATAGGGCTGGAGAGATGGCTTAGTGGTTAAGCGCTTGCCTACGAAGCCTAAGGACCCCGGTTCGAGGCTCGATTCCCCAGGACCCACGTTAGCCAGATGCACAAGGGGGCGCACGCATCTGGAGTTCGTTTGCAGTGGCTGGAAGCCCTGGCGCGCCCATTCTCTCTCTCTCTCTCTGCTTCTTTCTCTGCCACTTTCAAATAAATAAATAAAAATAAACAAAAAAAATTTAAAAAAATGAAATAAATAAATTCATAGAGCTGAATTAAAATGAAAACACAGCATTCCAAAGCTTAAGGGACATGAGAAAGTCAGTTCTAAGAAGAATGCTAAGAGCACTAACTGCCTATCTTACAAATTAGAGAGATCTCACATAGATGATTTCTATCCATATGAAGGCAGTGGAAAAAAGCAACCCCAAAAATACAAAATGAAAATAAATTACTGTGATCAAAACAGAAATGAATACATTGGAAATAATGAACATCATTACAAAAATTGATGAAACAAAGAACTTGTTCTTCCAAAATATAAATAATAAAGATTTATAAACCATGGATAAAACCAATCAAAAAAAATTTTAAATATTAAAATCAAGAAGATTAGTAATGAAAATGGAGGCCTAGAAAGATGGCTTAGTGGTGACTTGCCTCATTTGCCTGTGAGGCTTAGGGAGCCAGATTCTATTCCTCAATGCCCATGTAAGCCGGATGCACAAAGGTTGAATGAGTCGAGAGTTTGTTTGCAGTGGCCACAAGGCCTGGTGTGCTCATTCTCCCCTTCCCTTCTGCCTCTCTCTTTCAAATGAATAAATAAAATAAATAAATAAAATGTTATTAGAAAGAAATAAAAATAGAGATACCACATCTGGTACCAATGAAATTGGAAGAATCATGAGAATGTTTTTCAAAATTTCATAAAAGAACAAGCAGTTGCATAGAGCCAAACAAATCATACTTCAGCTACTTAATAAACGAGCTATGGACAAAGTGCTGGAAGAGGATTCTTATTTGGGAACTTTGACATTTCAAAGCATCTACGTGGATAGGTAACATTTGGAAGCCATGAACAAATTAAATACACATTAGTAATAACTTATTATTAAGTTATTATTTATTAAGAAATAGGGGTAAGTTTATTTGAAGAAAGAAATAATAAAAGCACCAACATACAATGACCGGTAGTGATGCCTTATGTTGTGTTGGTTTGCTGTTAATATTTTAGTTCTTAGCATTGAAAGAAAGTATTTTGAAACAGCTGACGTGGATGCAAGAAGACAAGGTGTTAGCAATCTGAAAAGCAGCAATGCAAACACGTGCATTTTCTAAACTCAAAAGCATCAACTTTGCAGAACGAATAGATTTTTATATCTAGAGGTATTCAACACATCATTAAATAAACAAAAAAAAATCAAGGTATACAATGACTAGGGGAAAAAAAAACCTACATTATTCAGAATAAATAAATTGATTGGACACATTCCTGAGGAAGCCCCACATTAGAATCTCTAGAGAGTATTGTCAAGCAATTATGTGAAAATGTATACTTAAACTAAATCATGGGAGATATCTAAAGCAAATGAGTAGAAAGTATATAAATATCAATAGGAGATTTGCTAAAAGAAAACAATAATCCTAAAGTCAAACTATCCATTTAAAAAAAACTTTACTGAATAGATTCAGAAGCATTTTTTACCACTCAGGTGAAATCCAGCTAATCCTGAATCAATAGGAAGAAAAAGAGAATAATAAGATGACATATCACCAAGCAAAGAAATGTGTGCTTTACCCTTGTCGGTGGGTTCTATACACATGAATCCCACTGACTGTAGGAAATATACAAAAAATATTGCATTTGTACTATTAAAAGTTTATTATGTCTCAACTCAGTAAAGTATAACAACTACTTATATAGCATATATGTTTTACTGGGTATTAAAAGTAATATAAATATTTTTAATTATATTTTAAGATGTGCATTGCTTATAAGCAAATGTGTTTTATACAAAGTAATTGAACAATACAGAGTTTTTTCTTTGGAACAGTATATAAAAAATATTTAGGGACAATTTTTTTAAATTTGTTGAATCGTCTTATGTCAGGAAGTAAAGAAGGAATATTTTAAAAACAATAGTTTTATATTTCCCAATTTATAGAAAGACATTAATGTCTATATCTAATAGCATCAATGAATCTCAAGGACAAAGAACTTCAGAGATAAAAATCAAAGGCATCATTATCAAAGCAATTTATAATCCATCCATCAAAAAAAAAAAAGGACAATAAAGAGTCAAGAACAAACAAGAAACAGGCATCATGAATAAGGCATACTTAATAAGATTAAAAGCTTATTTCCAAGACTCTGTGGGAGAACAGAAGACTGTGGAGTTACCGATTTAAAGTAGTTTGAAAAGGTACAAGCTACGAATGACTGTTAAGTGTCAAGGAGAAATTAAGACTATTTTATATAAACAAAAGCTGAGAAAATTTGCAATCACTAGAATTGCCCTACATAAACAATAAAGATAATTCTTTAGTTGGAAATGGAAGGATAGTGTACAGGAGAACAATGTTTAAAGAAATAAATATTACTACTAAATGTACCTATACAAGTCTATTGGCAAATCAATACTTTTGGTTAAAAGTCCAATTCATGTTTTATTTTGTTCTAAGAACAAATGGACAAAGCAAGACATTTTGATGTATATTTTTATACACGGTTTCTAAAGATGCAATTTATGGCAATAGCATTAGATATGTGGGCCAGCAGGGTGAGATTGGAGCTGTTGCTGCAGACTGTTAAAGCAGAAGGAAAAAAAGAAAACTAAGCAATTTAAAATTCAGGAAGTCAAATAGGGTCTCCATGGTAACTCCAAAAGAATATAAACAAAATTTGTACATTATAAATGAAAAAAGTTGTTTGCTTTATAAAACAAAGTACAGAAAATAAGAGAACAATGTACGTGAGAGATGAAATAAGACAATGCATAGAAAATGCAATTAGTACATTGACAGAAGTCAATTATTTCTCATCAATAGTTCTATCAGATAGATATATATTTCCAATCAAATATAGACATAGAGTAAATAGACATAAGATCTTCCATATAATGGCTGTTTGAATGCTAGCATTTCCTTAAACGTCATGTAGAAACTTGATATCCTGTGTTTTCATGTGAAGAGAAGTGGTGGTTTAAAAAGATATCCTGTGGGAGGTCTTGGGGCTCTTGTAGAACAGGTTGAAGGGAACTGCCTTGGTTTTTGACAAGATGAACATGCAGCAATAAGTCACTCTATAGAACGAACAGGCAGACATCTAACACCAAAGCAGGAAGCTTCTTGATCATGGATATTCTAGTCACTAATTTGTCTTTCTATGTTATCAAGGCAAATGTAGTTTAATGTAAACAGTCATTAAGCTAAGGCAATGATTTATATAGACTCTTTTTAAGTTTGTTGAAGATGAAATATTAAATAAATATATTTCTTGAGAATGAAACAAAAAGAAATAAGTTATGTTAATATCATAAAATATAGACTTTACTTAAAACACAGTTAAAAGAATAAACATTATTAGATGGATGGCCAAGGATAAACTCATTCACAACCACATATAGATGTGGTTATTTTGTTCAGAGGTAGAGTATGTCCAAGGCTTTAGTTTGATCCATAGTACCATATTAACACATAACATAATATGTACTAATTATAAGACAACAAAGCAGAAATATATTTTAAAGCTTCTGTAAAATAGTCTAAAAACAAAATTACAACTGGGGATTTCAAACTCTAACATTCAGTAACCTAACACCTAGATAAAAATCTCTAAAAGCAATGGAATAACAGAATAAAACACTATACAATGTGGATATTTCACCCCCCAAATAGCATATGAACCATTTTTAAGAGTGCATACTAAGAATAATCTGAAAACAAGTAAATTAATTTACTTGAGTAAAAGAATGGAACTTTTAGGTGGAGAGAGATGGAGAGAGGGCTTAGCAGTTAAGTGCTTGCCCTTGAAGCCTAATGACTGCGGTTCAAGGCTTGATTTCCCAGGACCCATGTTACCAGATGCACAAGGGGGTGCAGACATCTGGAGTTTGCAGTGGCTGGAGGCCCTGGCATGCCCATTTTTTCTCTCTCTCTATCTGCCTCTTTCTCTCTCTGTCTGTTGCTCTCAAATAAATAAATAAAAATGAACAAAGAATTAAAAAAATACAATAAAAAAGAATGGAGCTTTTAAACCAGCAATAAAAAGAAGACTAGAAAATTTGTAAGTATGTGGAAATTAATACCAAGCAATGAATCCAAAACAGGATCCAGATTGGAAGCACACAGAGACAAATGAAAGAAAAAAAGAAAAAAAGAAAAAAACAAAACAAAACAGTGCACAACCTGAAATTTTAGAATGTGACAAAAGTAAACAAAGTAAAGCAGAAACTAGTAACAGACTTAACTTTAGAGATACAGGAAATAATAGAACAACTATAGAAAAATATCAATGAAAACAAAAATAGCCAGATGTGTACAAATACACAAATTCATAGACTGGCTCAAGAATTAAGAAAAACCTTAGGATGCCCTCAACCACTTCCCAACCACTCCCCAAAAGAAATAAATAAGTAAGAAAAGCTGAGGGTTATGGAGTACTGTTGTTTAATTTTGACAAACATTTGATAAAAATGAAGGTTTCTTGAAAACTTCCAAACATTGAAAATGGGTGAATATTTCTCATTCATATGATTTTATCATTGCCTTGGTATCAATCATATAAACTATAATTTTACATCAACGACATAAACTATAATTTTACAGAGAAAAGCAGACCAGCGTTGCTTACAAATATACATATAAGTGTCAATAAAATATGACCCAATGCAATGAGAGTCATCAGAAAGGATTACACAGCATGATGAACTTGAAGTTGGCTCAAAATGAAAAGGTTTCCCCATTCAGATAGCCCAGTAATATAATATTCCATGCTGTTAAAACTTTATAAAAAATCATTTCAACATGCAGTTATAAATAGGACTTTCACAAAATTAAGAAAATTACTACATAAATTGTTGTTATTAAGTAAATTTGTTTGGGGAGCCGGGTATGGTAGTGCATGCCTTTAATCCCAGCACTCAGGAGTCAGAGGTAGTAAGATCGCAGTGAGTTCAAGGCCACCCTGAGGCTGCATAGTGAATTCCAGGTCAGCCTGAACTATAGTGAAACCCTACCTCGAAAAACCAAAAAAAAAAAAAAAAAAAAAAAAAGGTCTGGGCACATAAATCCATAATGTAGAACTTGCATAGGAAGCATGAAGATGTGTGTTAGATACTGGGAAACTGTACACTTTATACAGGGAAGAAAATAGAGAATATGAAGAAATATATGTAAGCCATATACACTGTGACATCTAGGATATATAAACACTATGAGTACACAGAAAAAAGAAAATCCATTCCGTTTAAATTGGGAAGAAGAATTGAGTAGATATTACTTCCAAGTATATATAAGAATGACTAATAAAACAGGTGAACAGGTTGTTGATCTACTAGGTCACCAGGGAGAAGCACATGGAAGTCATAATTAGGTAGGACCCCAGAGCAACTGGAAAGCTAGGTGAGCTAATGGGGGAAGGTGGCCAACAGTGGTCTGAGCAACCAGAGGTCTAAGCTACCCAGAAGCAAACACCCTAGCACAATGTACCGCCAGTGCAATTGCGGCACACAGCCTCAGTGGGTAACCCACAGCTTTCTGATTGGCTAAGAGGTCTGCTCCGTGTTAAAGAACTCATATCTGGAATTGCGAACCAGATCAGAATCCTATGGAGACAATTGCTGTGCTCTCCAGTGTCCAGCTCTCACTTGTCTTTGGCTAAAAGAGGGATACTTGCATCCAATTCTCCCTAGATTAATAATGCTTATCCCATTTAATCTATGTGGACTTCACTCTGTTGGGGAATCTGTTCTTCTTTTTCAGAAGGTAACAAGACCGGAGGAGATAAACAACCCCTCACACTTCATCCAAGCTGTAGATGAATCCACAGAGGAAGTGGGGAGACAAGCAAGAGAGCTGCTTCCATGCTGAACCTGACAATCAGCACCAGGGTGAAGAAGACAGACCCTGAGGACACTCAACACCTACCAAGCAGAGATCCAGAGGCTCCTAAGAACTTATCACTGAAGTAGATTTAAAATTTACCCACCACATCTCAGGAAATTTTGCAGAAGAGGGGACAGGAAGATTTTAAGAGCCACAGGTTGAGACATCATGCCCAGAGGCATTCCCTCCCCACAAAATAATTGTCTGCGGCTCCCATAAGGCATAACCCACAACCCCATGGGGAATACCTGCAACCCCACTGAGGAGCATCTTGGATGGAATGGGGGCAGGGGAGAGGTTAAAAAGGTTACTAACACATGATGTATCCACACAAAACATCTTGTTCATAACAATAACAATAACAATAATAATAATAACAAAACATTAAAATAAGTCTTAAAAGGAAAGAAGTGGTAGCAAAATCAAAAATAACTCCTGTACTGCTGGCAGAAACTTCAGTGGCCCAGCTTCTGTGTGAAGTAGGTTGGCATTTCTTTGAAATGTTGCATATAGTTTCTCCATACAACACCCACATACAACCCGAATCACAGTCCTCTGCTTCCCAGAGCAGTGCGGTTGTTATACATCACATAATGCATATCTTTGGTGCATATATAACGGAGCTTTCCCAAGATGTTCCTGCCTTGAAATGTCACAGCCATGACTCTCTGTGCAAGTACGCTCCAAGTTGTTCACGGAGTGCACAATGCATGCAGCCCTGCATCAGCACTGAGGCCTGTGCTAGAGAGCAGGGCTTCCGGTGGACACCTGCTCCTTTTTGTTTATAATAATATTATTCACAGTAGCCAAAAGGGAGGGAGGAAAACAAAACAGGTCCATTAAATAAGTAATTGGTAAACAGTGTTTTTATATATAAACAATATCAACCCTCCAATAAAAATAAAATTGCAGGCTGTGAAAATGGCTCTGTGGATAAAAAAAATGTGGAGTTGCAAAGCCTGCCAGTCACTGATGTAAGGTCAGACTGGCATTTGTTTGCATTGGCAAAAGACACAGGCAGAACCATCCACTCATACATGTAAATTGACTTACACAGACTGCAAAAAATCAATTAAAAAAAAAGTATATCTTATATACAGCAAGGGTAAACCTTGGAAACACAATGCTACATGAAGTTAATCTCATAAAAACAGTAAGTATTCTCTAAAGTACCTAAACTTTTGGAAATGAAAGACCAGCAGGACTTCCGAGATTGAGTTTCCTTTTAATTGGTACCTGATTTCTAAATTTAGCCTTGAAAATCACCGGGGTTAAATTGTGGTAGTGTTTTGATGGCACTGTGAATAAATAACACCTGCACACTTAGAAGTTGTAAAAATGACAAATGTCATGCCATATAAATTGTAGTGCTCACACAAAAAGAGTTTACTATTGAGAGAGAAAAGGCCATGGACTATTCCAGGTGAAATGTAGAGAATATGCAAATGGAGTGAGGAGGGCTGGGTACGAGGTGTGACCATTCATGGGTAACTTATATGAATTTATAAGGTCTGTGTTAGGTTCAAGAAAGAAAATGAAATGTTTACATGGATAGTAAAGTTACTTACACGTCCTTTTTCTTGGTACTATTTAGATCATGGACAAATGTTGTAGATCTTAAATTTCAGGTCTATATTTTGATATTCATGTATTAATATCAATATATATGTTAAAAATAAAATTTTTAGAAGGATTATAATTTTATCTGCACTAAACTAACAAATAAAGATTAGAAACAATGAGCAGACTTTTCTGTTTCTTGACTTTGTAGATTCAAAAAAAAGAGATTGCTTTATCTACCTGTATCACAAGATGGTGACAATGGGAAACAATGACCAAGGTTTTTCTATAATTATTGAAAACACTAAACTCAGCTCTGTTGTCAATATAGCCAGGAAAAACAGAAAGAAGTCAATATTTGGATACACTTTAGTAAAACTTTAGAATCTGAGAGTTTAAAATAGTTGAAAAGTTGTGAATCAGCCTTGTGCAAGTAATAAACAAAATATTAGAAAGGAAGCAAATAGCACATTTACTATTTATAAGAAGATACTGTCTTAATATGATGAAATAAACATAAAATTTTCATGCTGAGTATGTGAGTGCAAAAGAATGCAATATGTATTAGATTTACAAACAACAGCAAGTGAATTATTAATAGAAAATTCAAATTTTCATTACTGCTGGGACAAGGGAAAAGAAAGAAAAATGCCATACTTAAAATATATTTTTATAGCAGCTATTTTCTTTTCTTAGGTTTATGTTATGTACAAGATTCTTGTAGTGCCTTTTTCTTTAAAGTCTTCTATTTGTATTTGTGCGTAATATATTATTTAACAAAAAAGTCCTCATACATAAAATAAAAAAAAAGAAAATACTGGCCTGGAGAGTTGGCTTAGTGGTTAAGGTGCTTGCCTGCAAAGACACAGGACCCAGGTTTGATATCCAAGGACCCACATAAGCCATATGCACAAGGTGGCACATGTGTCCGGAGCTTATTTGTAGTACTGAAGGCCCTGGTGTGCCTATTCTGTCTCTTTCTCTAGCTGCCTCTGTCCCTCAAATAAATAAATAAAAATATTTTAAAAATACAACTAGTTTCAGGAAAAATTAGTGCAAATCCAATACCTTTTAGACAACTGAAAAATATCTATATGTTATATATATCAACATATGAAGAAATTACCAATATTATCAGATATTGGTGATATCATGAAATAATCTGTATTTTATTCTTGGTTAGATGACTTAAAATTGTCTTAAAAATTATACTTAAAATTAGATTGACCAGCAAATTTTTGAAAAAAATTTAATGAAAACATAAAGAATAGTTGAACATAAGATTAAAATATGTGTTTCCCAATTTATGTACCCAAGTCAGTATATCTATTTTTAGTCTATATCATCTTGTCACCCTATTCAATCTGTTTTTGGATTTTAAAAACCATCTGCTTTGCACAAAAATCAGTCTTCAATTTAAAAATGGGACTTAATTTTGAGTATCCAAACAGTGATAAAATATTTTAAACTTAAAAGTAAATAAATGTTGTGAAATATTACTTCTTTTATACATTTATATTTACACATACCTTATATTTATTGATATATGTATATAGATATGTATAAAGTAGAAGCTCACAGTCTTTTGCAATTCAAGGCTTGAAAACTAATCTGATCTGACCTAAACTTAATTTTTGACTATAAATACTACTAAGCTCTGAAAATGATGCATATTACACTATGTAGATTTGAATTTCAGAGTTAAATCACCTAACTAACACAGAAAGTTTAGCAAGAGTCAATCCAGATTTGCGAAGATTTGATTTGCCATGGTTAACTAGTTTAAATTAAGAAATTACAAAGCTAATATAAATCTACCCTTCTTTTGTTACTATTAATACTGATTGACAAGAGGCACTAGACATTTAGTCTCCTTATTAGATTTATAGTGTGTCATTTTCTAACACGTCTACCAAAGGAATGTGTTCCTTTTTTGAGTTTATACATTCAATTGAGAGTTTACAGAAAGAAATAATTTACAACACACTCATGTTTACCGTCGTGTCATTCAAAGGAATACAACTATAAACAGGTCTTCTTTAAAATGAAAATTACTTGAATGAAAAGCAAACAAATTCTCACCTATCTATATTCAATGTTTTAAATATTAAAAGTTGCTGACCAAACATATTGCATCAATCTGTACATTATCAGCTTTCACTATTGTTATAGTAACATGGAAAAAAAAAATAAAGGATTTGCAAACACAGGCAGATACTGATAAAAATGATATATTATTATTTTTGTTCATTTTTTATTTATTTATTTGAGAGCGACAGAAACAGGGAGAAAGACAGATAGAGGGAGAGAGAGAGAATGGGCATGCCAGGGCTTCCAGCCACTGCAAACGAACTCCAGACGCATGCACCCCCTTGTGCATCTGGCTAACGTGGGACCTGGGGAACCGAGCCTCGAACCGGGGTCCTTAGGCTTCACAGGCAAGCGCTTAACCGCTAAGCCATCTCTCCAGCCCCGATTTTTAAATACATAATAAAATTAAATCTCATAAATCGCCTTTGTCTTAAGTATTATAAAACTGACAATCTAAATAAATCTGTTTTAAAGAAATTAAATAATTTATTCTGAGCAAGTATGAGAGAACATGGCATGAGAACAGAGATATAAGTTATGACTCCAATTAAATGACCTATTACAGCCATGTGACCAAAGAAAGTCACACAGGGATATATCCAAAATTATACTGGAGGAGATTTCAAGAGTTTGGGATATATAAGCCAAGGCAATTTCTCCTCTAGGATGAATACGTTATCATATCCCACTCTTGGCATTATGTGTGGAGGCTAGAGCAAGGTCTAGTCTAGCGTTCACTCCAAGAGCTAACTAGAAGTGGGGTGCTAGATTGAATGATGAAGCCCAGTGAGATGGTCATGACAAGAGGTTATGATGGAGTTCCGTGGTCTACCTCCCACACACAGAGTTTTCTGCTCAGCCAAGCCCAGTCCAGGGAGTGTGAAGTCACTGCGATAGCAGCTTCAGCAGAGAGCTTCAGATCACCTAACCGCCGGCTGTACCTTCCCTAGTCATCTTAGAACAAATAGAACTAACAAGTATGAATAAAGCATGTAGAACTGAGGCCAATATATAGACCACATTTGATTAATGATGTTTTATTAGTGCGGTGGTTTTATTGAAATTACTATTATTGCAATGTTATACTAGAGGATACTGCCTGAACATCAACACATTAAGGAGCAATAATAAAATTAAAACCACCAGTCTCTCTGCAGTGAGAAACATGGCTAACTATAGTTTGACTAAAGCTCTAAAAAGTGCCTCACTTCCTCCCACAGAACTAACAGGGAGGCAGATATAAAAGTGGGTAGCAAAAATAAAAATTAAAAATCAGGGCTGGAGAGATGGCTTATTGGCTAAGCGCTTGCCTGTGAAGCCTAAGGACCCCAGTTTGAGGCTCGATTCCCCAGGCCCCACTTTAGCCAGATGTACAAGGGGCGCACTTCGTTTGCAGTGGCTGGATGCCCTGGCATGCCCATTTTCTTTCCCCTTTTCTCTCTCTTTCTCTCTCTGTCACACTCAAATAAATAAATAAAAATGAACAAAAAATAAATAAAATAAATAAAAAATTAAGTGGGTAGCAAAAATGACTCATCACTTCCACAGAGTTTCTATTCTCCCTGTCTCAGTGGTTCGATTCAGGTGTTCCCCCTTAAACTTATTTGTTCCTAATGGAATGTTAGGTTCCCAGCTGATGGAGATTTGGGAATTAACACCTCCAGGAGGCACTGTTTTTTCAGGGGCTGTCTTATGGGTGTTGTAGCTAGTGTCTCCTGCCAGCGTTTGGCACACTCTCCTGTTGCTATTTCCCACCTGATGTTGTCCAGGAGGTGATGTCCACCTTCTCCTTGTGCCATCGTTTTCCCTGCAATCATGGAGCTTTCCCTCAAGCCTGTAAGCCAAAATAAACTTTTTTTCCCCCACAAGCTGCAATTGGTCAGGAGATTTCTGTCAGCAATGTGAACCTGACTGCAACAAATATGTGACATATTGCTCCTTTACCAAAGGATCTCAATTTACAAAAGAATCCCACACTGCCTGATGTGTGGAAATCGGACTATATATGTAATGATGCATCGTAATTCAAAGGTCATGGCAGGTAATTCACTGAGTATTGGCTTGATTTTTGATTTGTTTTCCAGGGGCAACAAAACACAGCTCTGAGAACTGGGAAGGCTAAAGAACATAAACACTCTGTGTCACAGTTCTGCAAGGCAGAAGTCCAAGCCCAAGGTTAGAATACATCCAATTCCTCTGTATTTCCTGAGGAAGAATTTGCTGTTTCTCTTCCCCAAGTTCTGGAGGCTCTATAGCCTTAGCATTCACTGACACACCCACTACACCTAACTTCATTTTCCCACGCATTGTTTATATGAGTGTGAGCGGGTACATTCACATTCTAATTTATTATGAAAGATCCATTTACCCTGGAGTACAGGACATGCCTCAACCTATTCAGTAATATTTTCAAAGCCAATTATTTCCAAATGAAGTCACATTCTAACATCCTGGAGATTAGGATGCTAAGATCTGAACTAGGAGGAAAGACAATTCATCAAGACTGTTCTCCATTCTTTCAAGGACACTCTACAGTTCATCCAATTCGCCCGTTGGCTTTCTCCATTTTCAAAATGAGTATACTTGAGAAAGAACATGTATGAGGGCAATATACCCCAAACCAATCAGTGCCATCCTAAATTGAAATGGCCTTCAGGCTTTGTTTGTTTAAACATCTGATTTCATAGATAAATTCCTGAACAGAAGAGGAGGCAAGCAAGCAATCCTCCATGACTGGGGTGCTGAACATGCCCCCCGTCTTCTCTTAACCATAGTGCAGGGAGACCACCGTTTGCTGATTCCAGCGTTTCTTCACAAATCTTGTTTAAAATCAGTGTTCCTTAAATTAGTAAGACCATAAAACTTTCCTTTAGAATCTTCATATAAGCTTACATTCTGTTCCCCTACCCACCTGTTATAATATTAATAAAAGTGAAAAGAACAAATGTGGCAGATTCACATTTCCCAGGTGGTATAAATGTGAAGAAATGTTTATACATAAAATGGTTTTCTTTTTTTTTTAAAGTTTTTTCATTTCATTTTTAATTTGAGAGAGAGCGAGGCAGAGGAAGAGAGAGAGAAAGAATGGGCATGCCAGAGCCTTTAGCTACTGCAAACAAACTTCAGACACATGCGCCACCTTGTACATTTGGCTTATGTGGGTCCTGGGGAATCAAACCAAGGTCCTTTGGCTTTGTAGGCAAGCACCTTAACCACTAAGCCATTTTTCCAGGCCTCTATACATAAAATGGTTTTCTTTATTCAAAGGTTAAAGGTACATACACTCAAATATCCATTCTTCTTTTTAGTAATTTTTATATTTAATTTAATTAATGTATTTATTTGACAGAGAAAGAGGGAGAGAGAGAGAGAATGGATGCACCAGGGCTTCCAGCCACTGCAAACAAACTCCAGACATGTGCACCCCCTTGTGCATCTGGCTAATGTGTGTCTTGGGAATCAAACCTAGGTCCTTTAGCTTTGCAGGCAAATGGCATAACCGCTAAACCATCCCTCCAGCCTCCATCCTTCTTTTTGATTAATAAAATTAAAAAAAAAATCAGCATCTGAAACATCTAAACTCTTATCTTGAAATATTCCTAAATTTATCTAAGATTTCCTTTTTCTCAGGCCAAAGACAAACACATGTAGGGCACACTTTTTGAAAGTCTGCCTTCATCCATCTTTCTTGGCCCATGTTCTCACATGTGTTATTACCTACTTAGAGAATCATTAAAATTTACTCTCTAGGGCTGGAGAGATGTCTTAGCGGTTAAGGCATTTTTGCCTACAAAGGCAAAGGATCCCGGTTTGATTCTCCAGAACCCATGTAAGCCACATGCACAAGGGGGAACATGCATTTGGAGTTTGATCTCAGTGGCTAAAGGCACTGGCACGACCATTCTCTCTCTCTCTCACTCAAATAACTAAATAAAAGATTTTTTTTTAAAAAAATTGTTCTTTGCAAATAATAAATTGACCATAGATTACTCTTTTAAAAATATTTTACTTTTGTTTATTTATTTGACAGAGAAAGAGGGAGAGAGAAAGAGAGAGAGAGAGAGAGAGAGACAGAGAGAGAGAGAGAGAGAGAGAGAATGGGCATGCCAGGGCATCCAGCCACTGCAAACAAACTCCAGACACTTGAGCCCCCTTGTGCATCTGGATAATGTGGGTCCTAGGGAATTGAACCTGGGACCTTTGGCTTTGCAGGCAAACCCCTTAACTGCTAAGCCATCCCTCCATCCCTGTATATTACTTTTAATTTGGTATTCTGTACCCTATTGTAAATGAGAGTAATATATCATTAATTTGTTATTTTATGCAAACTTCTACAGTAATTCCTAAATATATTGATGACATAAATAGGTACAGATAACTATTCCCTCATCTCTATCTTAGATATATTTTTTATAATCTCAAAGAATAAACTTACCTGACTGTTAAAATTTTGTTTATGAATAAGTTAATATCTAGTCTGGTGACAGCCATAGACTTAAAACCTGAATTTCACAGTTTGTCACAGGATAACCACTTGAGAATTAAAGGAAGGTGTTCTTTTTGTTTTTAAATATGTTATATAATTGTTTAATATAAGAGAGAGAGAGAGAGAGACAGAGAGAGACAGAGAGAGAGCACACAATGGCCTCCAGCCACTGCAAATGAACTCCAGACACATGTGCCACCTTGTGTATCTGTCTTACGTGGATACTGGTGAATTGAACTTGGGTCCATAGGCTTCATAGGAAAGTGACTTAATCACTAAGCTATTACCCCAGTCCAGGAAGGATGTTCTTTCTTGAATATTTCAGAAGAACATAGGTATGTGAAGTATAGGAAAACAAGAAATGCCAAATGAGATTACAAAACAATGTAAAAATAACTTCTGCACAGCAATGGAAACACTCAACAAAAGGAAGGGGAGTCCTACAAAATGTGAGTAAATCTTACCCAATCTGACAGGTAATGAGTATCTAGAAAATATAAAGAGCCTTAAAAATTAAATAGTGAAAACAATCTTCCAATCAATAGATGGGTAAATGTGTTAAGGAGACAACATTCATAATCACAAAGGCAAGAGGCCAATATGTACTTGAAAAAGATTTCAGCACTTCTAGCTATCAGGGAAACATAACTTAGTACTCTTTTTAGATTATGTTTCACCCTAATCAGAAGGGCTATCACAAAACAAAATAAATGACATTAAACAGTGGTGAAGCTGTAAGAAAAGAAAAGTTCTTATTCCCTGCTGGAAGAAGTATAAACTGACACAGTCACCATAGAAAACAGAATAGAGGAGTCTTGAAAACTTGGAATAGGGCTCCAGAGATGGCAGCAGTTAAGACACTTGCCTGGAAAGCCTAAGGACCCAGGTTTGATTCTTCAGTACCCAAATAAGCCATGTACACACTATGGCACATGCGTTTGGATTTTATTTACAGTGGCTAGAAGCCCTGGCGTACCCATTCTTCACCCCTCTCTCTCAAATGACCAAATAAATAATATTTAAAACCCTTAAAATAGAAAGAACTGCCTTATGACACATTAATAACACTCATTTGAATATGCCTAAAATATTCTATGTTCTGCCATGGAGATTCTTACCCATTCCTGTTTATTGACATGCCATCCATAAGAGCTCAGAGACAGCACCCCTCTAGATAACCAGCAATGCATGAATGCATAAAAGAAACAGACTCATACATGCAGTGCATCTTTTAGACTATAGAGAAAAAATGAACCATGACATATGCAGGAAAATGAATGGTAGTGGAAGTAATTATGCTAAGCAAAATTAGCCAAATAGAAAGAGAAACACTACATATTTTCTCCCATGTGTACATTTTTAATTTAAATAAATAAGCGTGTGTGTATGTGTAATTACAGGTATGTGTGTGCATCTGTATATCTTCAAGCAAGAAATTGGATCATGCAATGAAAGAGATCTTGAAAGGGCAAAAAGGGTTAAGAAAGAAGTGGTGAAAAAGAGACAAGGTGATGGAATACATGTGCTAACAAAGCAGAAAGAGAAACTACTAAGGATGAGAGAGGCCAGTAAGAGGATATCAGGTGGCCAGGACAGGAGGATGGGAGGTGGATAAGTCAGGACCTGATGAAATTCATTAAATCATACACTATCTCAAACAACAGGTCCCTCTGTGGAATGGGGCCAGGGAGGAGGGAAAAGATGGCACAAGCACATGATATATCCATACAGAGTGTGTCCCTAATAAAAACAGTTAAAATAAACTAATAAAATTAAAATAAAATAAATGAACTTACATTGACTTTTTCTCCTATTTTTTTTTAAAGATTATAATCTAAATACTATGAGCTAGCAATTACTAGCCATACATACATTAAAACCACTTTCCTCATTCACACTGACAAGGCTGAATCATTTCATGGCATCGCTTCAGAAAGAGTTTAAGGGCCAGAGAGATGGTTCAGTTCTTAAGGAGCTTGATTGCAAAGCCTAAGGAACAGAGTTTGATTCCCCAGTACCTGCATAAAGCCAGATGCACAAAGTCGCACATCCATTGGGAGTCCATTTGAGTAACTGGAGCCCTGGCACCCCCAGTCAAGCTCTTTGTTTCTTGTCTATCTTTGTTTGTAAATAATAATACCTTTTTTGTTGTTTTTCGGGTTTTAAAGGTAGGGTCTCACGCTAGTCCAGGCTGTACTGGAATTCACTGAGTAGTCTCTGGGTGGCCTTGAACTCATGGTGATCCTCCTCTTACCTCTGCCTCCCGAGTGTTGGGATTAGAGGTATGTACCACCACACCCGGTTTAAAAATACCTCTTTAAAAGGAGTTTAATATGAATTGTGTCTTATGAGACCCACTTTGCTTCTATTTTCTACATTAATTTCTGATTAATCATTAAAGCAAATGCATACATGTGAAATTGAAACTGAGAGCTGTTTTTTCATTTACCTATTTTATTTTATCTTTTTTTTATTTTTATTTACTTATTTATTTATTTTTCAAGCTAGGGTTCTCACTGTAGCCCAGGCTGACCTGGAATTTACTATGTAGTCTCAGTGTGGTCTTGAACTCTCAGCAATCCTCCTACATCTGCCTTCTGAGTGCTGGGATTAAATGTGTGTGCCACCAGTCCCTGCCTTATTTTATATGCTATTAATGATATTTTATTATTTATTTGCAATCAGAGAAAGAAAGAGAGAAGAGAGACAGATAAATAGACAATGAGCAGACCAGTCTCTAGCCACTGAAAATAAACTCTAGATTCATTCATCTGCCTGTGTGAATCTGGCTTTATGTGACTACTGAGGAATTGAACCCAGGTTTTTAGGCTTTGAAGGCAACTGCCCTAACCACTGATACATTTCTCTAGCCCTCTCTCCAGCCAGAGAGCAGTCTTTAATAAAAGGTATTGGTAAAATATTATGTTGTCTTTGTTACTGTATGCTACCATCTATTTATGAGAAAAACAGAATAAAAATGAGTTTAGAGAGTATAAATTTTGAAGTAATAATGTTGTCATATATTGAAGACAATGATGTATGAAAAAGTAAGTTTGAATTCTAACAATATTACTTGTTGGATGTATCAGCTAATGATATTTGAATATTATACTGTTGCAGGGAATTGTGAGATGTCCTCAGAGCATAATATGGTTGTAACCATCTTAATCAGAGCAGCTGTGAATACTCACAAGAGATCTTTAAAAGATCCAGCCTGCTGACATTGCCTCAAAAAAGCACTGGAGGGATGGTTTAGCGATTAAGGTACATGCCTGCGAAGCCTAAGGACCCAGGTTCAATTCTTCAGACCGCAGGTAAGCAAGATGCACAAGGGGGCGCACGAGTCTAGAGTTCGTTTGCTGTGGCTGGAGGCCCTGACGTGTCCATTCTCTCTCTCTCTCTCATAAATAAATAAATAAATAAAATAAAATAAAATAAAATAAAATAAAATAAAATAAATCTTAAAAATAACAGACTAAGTAGAAGTTAGCTAGTGTCTGAGACCTTAACCTTAGATCTCAGCCATTCCCTTCCCCCATTGCCCCTTCCCGGCATAAGTAATTATGCTCCGGCTGCAAGTGCTTAGGAATCGCTAGAGCATATGGGGGTGAAAAGCAAACTCCGTCCGAGCAGCTTTCTGGAGGCTTCCCTATGCTACCGTGGGGCTCACCTATGGCACATCTCTTAAGTCATGCATATCATCTAAGAGAGTCTTACTTGTGCTCTTATGAGTAAGGCCAATAAACTCTTTGGTTCACCAAGTCAGACTTGTGAGGATTATATACATTGAATTTAAGTTTAAATACTCTATCTGGAAAATAATACAGAAACGCATTTACCTCTCCCTCAGGGAAGGGAACACGCCAGGGCAGTACGTCCATTTATAGAATGGATTCAGTATGCTACTGAGATCACTGAGGTCACAGACCCTCTTCTGCTTCCCTGATTCTCTGGTCTTTTTGCGTCAATAAATCCTTTCTTGGATAGCAAGAGTGAAGGAACTCGAAGACATGACTTCCTGATTCCGCATTCAACCTAGGTTCACTTTGAATGCCTTTTCTACCTAGACCCCAAATTTTAATGTAAGTATATTAAGTCTATATTCATGGTAAAGTGACAACATGGAAGTCACGCTTTCAGCAACACCCATTCCTGTTCCTCTCCTTAGTCGAGCGTGGCTACAGCACACTCACGTGAAAGAAAATTCTCACCCGCCACGTTGGCACATCCACATGATTGTATCCTCTTCTTGGGAAGAGACTGCAGGGGGAACCAAACATCTTCACCTATGTCTTTACCACACACTTGTATTGTTTCCCTCTGGGGCTGTTTCAGCAGAAATGGTTGGCTTGAAACAGAACAGACATGGTCCTTGCAGTTTCTGGAAGCTTGGGTTCAAAATCCAGGTGTCACCAGGACTTTACTCCACTTTTCAGCTTCTGGTGGCTATCAGCATGTCTTGACTTGTGACAAATTTTCCTGATCACCACTTACTTTATTCCCATTTTCTTTGGGGTGTCTTCTCCACTGTGTCTGCCAACCATCCACAAGTTAAATTTTAGCAAATCTGCCCCTTTCATGTTAATTTTCTTATATTCACTTTTCTTACATTTTGCCTTGAACCCACTTTATTCATTAGCTCTATTCCTAAACAAGTTTTGGTAAGGTCAGCAACAACCTTCATATTAACAAATATTGTGCTTAAATTTTGTCTTCAGTATTTGCTATTTCTTTAAGACATTTTTTTTTCTTTTTCATTCATGTCCCTTGAGAATTTCTAGTAGTTTTTGTTCTTTCTCTTTTTTTTTCTTTCTTCCTTTCTTCTTCTTTTTTTTTTTTAATGAACTACATTCAAGTCTCAAAGTTTTACATGTTAAAGTGCTGGGAAATTTTTTTAATTATCAGTTACATTTGGAATAACATAATCAAATTCATGGCAGAATCTTCCCCACACTATATGCACATGTACTATAGACGTCAATTATCTGTTTCCAAAACCCTCTGTTGGAGGGTTTCTATAAATACCAAATTATTCTCTCCTTGAGCTTCTGCCTCATTATCCTGAACAAATTACCCAACATAAGTAAATACTGGTTTCCTTGGATTCCTTATTCCTTATTCCTTACAAGAGAGGAAAACAATGTTGTTTATGCAATTGAGAATAATGTCAAAAAGAAATTAATTTACCTTTTAGTCCTAACATCTAAACAGTTAGAAGTTGAGTTCCTTAATAAAAATATAGAATACAGTTAATCAAACCAAATAGTTCTGCTCTTCTCTGGAGAGCTGCTGCATGGAGCACCTTGCTTTTGCTCAAAGGACAACCATGCGCTACTGCTCATAAACTATGTAATCATGGAAAGTTAATCATGCTTGCTTATTGGTAATATAATGTTGGCACTTTGTTAATGTAGTTCACTAAATAAAAGGTGGTTCTTTTGTTCAGGGCAGGTACCCCCTTGTTCTGAAGCATTTGCCATACTCCATTAAATATAATTATTTTATGACTCCAATATTCACCAAGCAAAAACTATCATAAATTTCATTGATATTTTTAACCTTCAACTGTCAGAATTAAGTTACAATCTTCCTAATACTTTATAATCAAGATAACTATTCCCTAAATGGGGAAATATTGATGAAACTATTTAAAATTAATATATTTCTTCCTATTTTTCCTTCTTTGATGTATATATAGCCTATATATTTATTAAGACAGATAATTTTGGAGATAATGAAGAGGAGATAAGAAAGCACTTAAAGAAGCAAGAAGAGGATGTCACAGTATCTTATTTTGTGTCTATACATTAGTAATATACAATTATTTTATTTTTTCAGATCAGTGTAACATAAAGAACTTCAGTATTGGGCATTCATGTAGGAATATATTCATTCATAAATTATTTAGTGTGGTTTGTATATGTGGAAGTAGGATAGTTATTAGTTTTGATCTAAATAATACTTTTAGATTATATTAAAGTATCAAAAATATTGCTTCTTAACCATGTGGGCAGTCTCTTATTGAGACTTTTATGGTACTCACAGCTTAGAAAAGCAATAAATATATATTTTATAAGCTGCCATTTGATTTGGGCTTATTCAGTGTTATCTATGATGATAGATCCAGGCTCATGGATCTTGAAGGATGAAAGTCCAAGAGGTGCAGTGATGTTCCCAGGAGCCCTTGACACCAACACTACCATTACTAGTCACGATGTAAATGTGTAAAAGTACTGAATCTCAAGTTGTTCCTTGCAGTGGTAATTACAAACAAATAGAACAAAATGATTGTAAGATCCCAAGCTAGGGTTCAATGTATATGAACAAGAAATTGCAAGGGGGCTAGTATGATTGGAAGTGGAAGAGCCAAAGAATCACAGAGAATTTTAGAATGGCATGGATGAAATGTTAATTCCCAGAAAGGTACATTATAAACTATCATTTCTGCTTTTACTTTGAGTACAATGTGGAAACAGTGCTGTTTTCAAAGAATGGATTTGCCTGTGCTTGTAATGAAGTTAGGTCTAGATTGAACAATAGTGGAGATATAGGTAAACTTATATATTTTAAAAAGTGGAATTAACAATGTGGAATAATGCATTAGATGTAGGTGTAAAATATAGTGAAAGGAAGGGTACAGATAATTTTGGCTTACTAAATGGGAAGATGGAGGCTTAGAAGACTATGGCATAATAACAGAAATGTTCAGAACTTTGGTTTCTATTATATGAAGTGATTGTCGATGATTAGATTCACAAGTGAAGGTAAAGTAACGCACATTGTTGGGTATCAAAACAGAAGTTAAGAGCTGAGCATGGTGGCCTTTAATCCCAGCACTTGGGAGGCAGAGGTAGGAGGATTGCTGTGAGTTCGAGACCACCCTGAGAGTACATAGTGAATTCCAGGTCAGTCTGGACTACAGTGAAACCCTACCTCAAAAAAAAAAAAAAGAAAAAAAAAAGAAGTTAAATTAGAGATATAATTTGTATTTGAAATGCATTGTCACCAATATTTCCCTTTCTTTTTTCCCTGAATAGTTGGGAAAACACTTCATGGTGACTTCAGTTCAGCAAGTCCACATGATTTTTGTCAACAAAACATGTACGTAGAAGTACCCAATATCAACTTCATGATAAGCATTATGGTCCATTTCTAGTTAAGTAAACATTATGTTATAGAATATGATCTTTGCCCTGCAGCACCATGATAGTGTCCCTGCAGTCTGGGCTATAGCATGCCCTTGTCTCTACTTTTTATGTTCTCTCCACAGCCTCAAATTCTGCCCAAAAGCCATCTCAAAGCTGGGAGGTGTGGCTCATGCTCGGTGATATAAGTACTCACACTTGGGCAAAAGTATTGTAACTTTGAGGTCAGTCTGGGTTAAACAGCAAGGCTCTCTTGAAAAGAAAATCTCAATTTGGACGACAATGTCTCCCCCATGGCATTAACTCTAGTAAGTCTGGACTAATTGTAGAAAAAAAATATTACTGCCAAAACTATCTGATCAATTATTTTTCAGCACATATCTATACTATCCATTGTAGACTTCAGATATTGCTCAGTCATTAAAAGGTGCTTGCTTGCAAAGTCTGATTGGGTTTGATTCCCCTGTATGTAAGAAAAGCAGCACAAACTAGTACATGTATCTGGACTTTGTTTGCAGTGGCAAAAAGCTCTGGAACACCTGTCCTTCCTTCCTTCCTTCCTTCCTTCCTTCCTTCCTTCCTTCCTTCCTTCCTTCCTTCCTTCTTTCCTTCCTTATTTCTCTCTCTTCACTTTCTTATTTCTTCCTCTCTTTTCTCCTTCCCTGTCTCTCAAATAAATAAATAAATATTAAAATAAAATAAACTGTCCACTATAACGGCGAAAGTCATTTTGTTTTCATATTTGGAAACAACAGCGCTGAATCATCCTTTACAAAGTCAGAGGGTTATTTTTGTGATATTTTCATTCACAATTTTTATTGATGTAGTAATATCCATGTTAAATAACAATATTAAAATACCTAAAAACTGTTTTATATGGAAAACCTATGTATAGGATGAAGAATGAATTCCAAATTCCACAGACTTCTCTGAAAAACAATCTCACCTACATAAAATAATTATACTGATTGGCCTAGGAGATGGCTCAGCAGTTAAAGGTGTTTGTTTGTGTAAATTCTGATGGCCCCACTTTGCTGATTTCCCAGTACCTAGTATAGTCAGACACACAAAGTGGCACATGGATTTGGAGTCCACCTGCAGTGGCAAGAGACCTTGTAGTGACTCTCTCCCCGGCACCCCCTTTGTGTTAAATAAATAATATATATATTTTTTTTTCTATGTAAAGTTATTCTGCAACTCATGTTTTTCCGGGATAGGAACCACAGATGAGGGGAAACATGCACCTTTTGTCTTTCTGTGCTTGGGTGTTTTTTCTTAATATGATGTGATCCAATATTATTTATTTTATTTGACAGAGAGACAGAGAGGGTCTGACAGAGTATGCATACACCAAGATCCTCTGCCTCTACCAAAACTCAAGATCAAAGCATTTTGTGGATGTTGGGAAACTGAGCTCAGGCTGTCAGTCTTTTCAAGCAAGTACCTTTAACCACTGAGCAATCTCCAACATCTCTTTTTAGGTATTTGACATCATTCTACTTTTGGATTGGTCCCTGGAGAATGAAAACTGTAAAATGAACCCTATTGTCACCTAGCTTTCAGCCTGTATTTGCCTTGGAATGGCAAGGGAAGAGTTTTACTAGACGGAATACACTGTAGCCAGCATTCACAGGACAGAGAATTAAAGAGGCCTCTCTGCAGGGAAAGAACTCGATGAATCTAACAGAAATTTCCTTGCAATTTGGATGTACTGCCCATCTCTACTTGCATGAGGTGAAATTCCAGGGAAGAGCAAATAAAATGGGAAATATCATTACTGGGAAGTTGTAAGCTGGGGAATTCTGACCACTCACCAAGGTTATAAACCCTTATAAGTTCCCATACAGCATGGGGAAGTATCGTCCGAACTATTATGTGCCTGAGAATTTCAACCGTGAGAAAAGATCTAAAATATTTCTAAAGAGTGCTCTCAATGTCTTAATAAAGCATTTATGCAAGCACCCAAAAGATGAAGCAGAATAACAAATGTAACCAACAGCAATTAATGATAAATATGTAATGGAAGAATTTTGTTTCAGTTATTACCCCATTATATATATATTACACATATACACATATATTCTCAGAAATATATATAATTTCTGAGAAGAAAAATCCTTTTAGTTTTATGTTTGTGCTCATTATTAAGCTTTTTTGCTATTTTAAAAGTATAAATAACATTTCTAGCAGTAGTGACAGCTGGTGATCTTGCTACCGTAGTCTCTATTCCTACTATGGTCCTATGGCTCCTTTGGTTTCTGCTTTTATCATGAAGAACTATAGATGAATGTTAATTATCAGGCTGATGAATGCATCAAATAAGGTTAAGCCTGGAGTCATAGCAGGCAGTGTGTACTCCCATATTAGTTAATCTTCTCTTGAAATGAGATTCAGAATGCAAAATAAATTTCACCATAATTAGAGTATGATATTATTTTTCAAGTTCTGTGTGACAAATTCGATTTTTGAAAGGTTATAATAAATGTGTCAGTGTGGTTTGGTATTTTAAAAGGTCAAAACATTATAGTTTTGGTTATTTTTCATAGTATTTAATGAATGGAACTTATTTGAAAATTGGAACTTTTGGGTAGTAAAACATAATGGAAATTGATTTTAAATGTATACATGTAATATATTTAAACTTTTCAATCTATTTCACTAGAAATAGGATGCAAGGTTCCACTGTCCTTGAGTGAAAAGTCTCGGCATAATGAGGTAGCACGATTTCACAATACTTTCCTTACTAACTTCAACAGTCAACGACCTAATCAATTGCCCATACTGCTTTTCTTGCTTAAATGTTACCTATGAGAAGTATCAATTAAATTGATAAATTTTTGATAAATTGTTAATACCTTTCCATTTACTTTCCCTTTACAGTGAGCACTGGTTTGACCAATTCAGGACATTACAGTATTTTGAGTTAAACAAGAAGGATTTGACTACAAGCTCATCCCCTTCACCACACACACACACACACACACACACACACACACACACACACAAATTTAGAAAAAAATGACTACTTACTTAAATAGTAGAAAAATAAAAGTTATAATCTATAATACTCTTGTATTAGCCATGTATTTCATATTTACATCTCTTTCAAAATGTTCTCAGAATCAATTTTGTCAAAACCATAGCCCGAATTCCAGTTTTACTGCTCAGACTGCCTCTTCCTGCTTATCAGATACAAAAAGGTCCAAACACCTGAATAAGAAATTGGACTCTACTAGTTCCTGAATGAGTGGGGAAGGTTATGAACTGAATTGGTCAAACCAGTGCTCACTGTAAAGGGAAAGTAAATGGAAAGGGTTTAGAAGATCATTGCCATACACACACACACACACACACGGTTGCATTTTGTAAAACTGCAGCTTATTCTAAGCAAAGTGTACATTGGTAAGTATGTAAATGTTCAACAGCATTTTAAAGGTGATTGAAACTATAAACATATTTCATTTTCTGAAAATCTTTGCTGTTTTCAACTACAGATTTCACATAATATAAAATTGTATTACTGCTACCAAGTACTCTATTTCCATTTTTTCTGTGTAAACATTGATTTATCTTTCATTATCTACCCTGTACAATTTATTCTGCGACATAAAAAAAGGGTAAAAGAAAAACAAATATATGAACTCTTCTGATTCAGTTTCTCTGATAATATTGCTATTCATTTATCAATGTATTGTTTTCTAAAATGTCCCAGTTGCAACATTTTGCATTGATATTAAAATTTCATTTTATGCTGGACATATGAAACCAAGATTGTTGACTTATTACCTTCCAGTAATGCAATAGAAGATTGATGTTGAGTTCAATATGAGGCAGGAAACCTGTGACAGCCATTGAAAAAAAATATGATCTCTACTTCACTCTATAATGTTTGTTTCTAATGATCCAAAGAAAATATGTAAATAATTTAGTTTAACATTAAGTAAAACAGCACCACAGATTGATTCACTTTTCCGTGACAGTGTAGGATTGAGATTTGCTTCACCACAGGCAGTGAACTTGCCATGCGTTCTGTCAAAAGGATGTTGGCATATCCTTGGTGTAAACAAACCTTTAAGCTTAATCGTTGCTTTAATTTAGGAGGATAATTCAAGATGCCTTGCATTCTACCTTGGGTGCCACATTTGAAAATAACATAAATAGACATCACCCATTTGGAGTCAACTTGAATTCCAGATGGTTAATAAGTTACTATCACCTCACAAGAGCAAACCACCTTGAGGAGGCTCTAGCTCGAACTGGAACTGCTTTTAAGTGTTGCCATCAGTACGTGTATCTTCTTGAACTTCAACTGGACAAGGGTAATGCAAGGAACTTTCTTACATGTTAGTTGCAAAAGATAAGATTTAAAGGATGGCTCACCTTTCAGCTCCCTTACTACATTGTAGCAGCACTGTGGTGGTTTGATTCAGGGGTCCCCGATAAACCCAGGTGTTCTGAATGCCAGGTTCCCAGCTGATAGAAATTTGGGAACTAGTGCCTCCTAGAGACAGTTTATTGTGGGGGCGGGCTCGTGCGGGCTTGTGGGTGTTATAGCCAGTCTCCCCATACCAATGTTTGGCACACTCTCCTTTTGCAATTGTCCACCTTATGTGGGCCAGGGGGTGATGTCCACTCACTGCTCATTCCATCATTTTCTCCTGCCATCGTGGAGCTTCTCCTCGAGCCTGTAAGCCAAAATAATCCTTTTTAATACCAGAAGCTTCTCTTGGTTGGGTGATTTCTACCAGCAATGAGAACTTCACTGCAACAGTATTGTGGTAGTGAGGAGTGGGATTGCTGCTAGACATCTGATTGTGTGGCTTTGTCTTTTGGAGCTGATTTTCAAGAGGAATGTGGAAGGATATGAAACATTGGCCTAAGAGATGCCTTGCAGTGTTGTAAGTATAGCTTGATAGACTATTCTGGTCACAGTTGAAAGACCTGAATGCAGTAAGAACTATGGGCCAGGAGGTTTGGCTTATGAGGGTGAGCAAGAGCTTTGCTTGGTTTGGGCTGGCAGTTTGTGTGAAGACCTTGCTGTTATGCCCATGTCCTGAGAAGTTGTGCAGGATTGCTTTGTGTAGAAATGGACTGGTGTGAGAAGACAGATATGCCACAGAAAAAAAATGAAATCTTTGGACCTAAATTGCTTTCTATTCACCTGCAAATTGTTTGAAGAGATTACAACCTTCATATTGAGCCAGCTGACCTGCACTGGGACAATAGGAAGACTGTAGACTCTTTTGAAGGGGGCTGATTGCTCAAGAAGTGTCCTATTCTTCAAATTCTGCTTTATTCCCCTCTGGATTAACAAATTGGCACCCTACCTGGTATTGTGGCGTATAAGAAATTTTGGAAACAGGGTTATTGAGTTTGTAACATGGTCTTGACTTTTGGAAATGGTCATGGGCAGTATGAAGCAGGTTTGCTGGATGCCTGCATGAAGAGCCCATGGGGCTATGAGGATGAACCTTGGATTGCAGTTGAGACCCAGTGGGGATGTTGGGACCATGATATTTCTGCTAAGGAAAGCTGCTGTCCCAGATGAAGTTTTCCAGGACTGTGAGTAGTCTAGATGGAGGGGCAGAATTGGAATGCCAGAGACTTGTCACTGGCTAGAGTTGTTGGACTTGAGGCTACAGAGCTTGAGGTTTTGCACTGGTTGTTTTAAATCTTTTATTGGTTGAATATTTCTTTGCTATGCCCAATGCCATCTTTTGTAGTGTGAATATTTATTCTGTGCCATTATGTGTTTTTTGAGGTTATTTTTTGGTATATGGCTCAGTTTAAAGACCTTGGACTATGGGGTCTATGAACATAATTGGAATTGATAAAAACTATGGGGACTTTTAAAGTTGGACTGAATGCATTATATTTTATATCATGTACGGATATCAATTTATGGGGGCCAGTGGAGGAATGTTGTGATTTGATTCAGGAGTCCCCCATACACTTAGGCCTTCTGAATGCTAGATTCTCAGCTGATGGAGATTTGGGAATTAACACCTGCTTGAGGCGGTGTATTGTTAGGGGTGGGTTTATGGGTGTTATAGCCAGTTTCCCCTTGCCAGTGTTTGAAACACTCTCCTGTTGCTATTGTCCACCTGTGTTGGCCTGGGGTGATGTCCACCCTCTGCTCATGCCTTCTTTGTTTTCCCCTGCCATCGTGGAGCTTCCCCTTAAGCCTGAAAGCTAAAATAAACCTCTTTTTTTCCCAGAAGCTGCTCTTGGTCAGGTGATATCTACCAGCAATGTGGACCTGATTGCAACAAGCACCAATATAAAACAACTATTTGAACAAATTTCATGACCAATTTAAGCTTGCAAAAACATGCACCAATGGATTTTGTAGAAATTGTGACATACCTTATTACTGAGGATTTTGATGGGAAAAACATTACATTCTGGCTTGTTTTTCCAGTGACTTGTTAATTTAAATAATAAAGGAATATGATATTGTTTAAAGTTTTGTTTTATGGCTAAGACTATCATTTACATAGAGAAAGATATGGATATGCATATGCACGTATTTAAAATAAGATATTTTTGATTTAAGAAATGTAAGAATAGGGCTGAAGATATGGCTTAGCAGTTGAGGCATTTAACTGCAAAGCCAAAGGACCTTGATTTGATCCCTTAGCACCCATATAAGCCAGATACACAAAGGAGCACATGTGTCTGGAAGTTCGTTTTCATTAGCTGGAGGCCTGGCATGCCCATTCTCTCTCACTCTCTCCTTCACTCTCTCAATTAAATACAGAAAGAAAGAAAGAAAGAAAGAAAGAAAGAAAGAAAGAAAGAAAGAAAGAAAGAGAGAGAGAAAGAAATATAAGAAAATTTTCTTAGCTTTACATATTCTTGAAGGGGGTAATTGGAGTTTGCAACTTATGGTTCATTTTGTACAAGTACTATTTTTTAAGAATTTTAAGGTACTTGCACAAATACAACTGGCCTTATTTTCTAAGTGACTACAGATTTTCCAGTGTGTCAGTATAGGATGTTTAGAAAGCAGTTATTTTTTTAATAGTTTGGCATCAACAATAAAAGAAGAATAGAAACTTTATGTTATTAGAATTATTGATATATTTGGTGCCCTGACCTTCATTTAGTGGAAATTATTGAATGTTTGAAATAAAAGTGTTCATTAAATCAGATATCAATAAGAGAAACTTAAAATGTTTAAATAAACATTTATATAAAATGCAGTTGGCGTAAATCAGTAGCAATTCATTATTTCAATGTGGAGTCTGTTTTCATTTAAAGCATACTTTGTTATTCATAGGTTTTAGTTACACATGGAAGCTAATTAGCAAGGAAAATATTGTATATTTGAATTCATCCTATTTTATTTATCATTGCTGAAGAAAAATTTAGCCTATAGAAATATTAATATTTTACATAATGCTTTTAAAAAATAAATCAAAAGCCTGCATTTTATTTTATACAACAATATTTTTAAAAGCTTATATATGAATTATTTACATGTAATATGCACTAAGTTTTCTGGCCATGGAATAATGAGTTGGTTCCCAGCACCAAGCAGGAGTTCTCTCCCCCGGCCCCACCCCCGGCCCCACCCCTAACCTAATCACAGAGTCGCACAGTCTGTGTGTTACTGTCACACAGGCGTGTGTTCCCTACTTACCTGGTTCGTACCTCGCTGAGTCCTCTGCTTCTGTTTTTTAGTTTTTATTTTTGCAGATAAGGTCTCACTCTAGCTCGGGCTGACCTGGAATTCACTGTGTAGTCTCAGTGTGGCCGTGAGCTCACAGTGATCCTCCTGTTTCTGCCTCCTGAGTGCTGGCATTAAAGGTGTGTGCACCACGCCCGGGTCCCTCTGCTTACTCATGCTGTTGGTAACCATTTCTCTGGGCATCTCCCACAGCATTTCCCAGTGCCACAAGGTCAAGCCAGAAGGGCACTGACCACCCTCTAGGTTCCAGGGTGGTGACTGGATTTCCACTGCCTGTGGTGTCTTCAGTAACAGGGTCTTACTATCTTTCTCAGCTCAGGCAGGTAAGCAAGTGCTTTGGCAATGGCCCCCCAGCTTTGATGACCTCATGTGTCTTTTGACAAACAGCTCTCTGTGGGGATTAACCCAGTTGTGGGACTGGGATTTACTAGCCAGAATGCCTGGTTTTAAGATTACAATTGTTACACATTCTTTATAGTATGTGCCCAGGAGTATAATAGCTTGGTAAGATGGTAGATCTATTTTATTTTTCAAGAAACTCCATACCTATTTCCATACTAGTTATACAAATTTATATTCTACTGTTAGCAGATAAGGATTCCTCTTTTCCATAGCCTTGCCAGCATTTTTTGTCAGTGATTTGTTTGATGAGTGCCATCCTTACCAGTGTGAGATGGGATCTCAAATTTGTTTTGATTTGCATTTATCTCAATATTAAAGATGTTAAGCATCTCTGTAAGTGTGAAGTGGCC